>NC_134268.1:213153201-213509451 GCF_031893055.1 Leptodactylus fuscus | reverse complement strand
CCCTTTTCTCCCCTCAGTATCACTTCTTGTATTTCTGTTTCAGTGAAGCCTCCCGATGCCTCAGAAACCAACAGGTGACATTCGTGGGCGACTCCAGGATACGGCAGCTGTTTTTCGCTTTTGTAAAGATTCTTAATCCAAACGTCAAAGAACAAGGAAACAAGGTGAATAGTGTAAGACGTGGGGATAAGGACGGGACTTGTCTTGTCTCAAACCCCTCTGCTGCCATGTTGACAGATGTAGCATCTAGTCGGGGCAGTTATAGGCTGTCCCCATATCCTCCTGTGAGGCTGACCCTTCGTTCGCATCTGCGTTGGTAATCCGTCCGGGGGAATCCACATGAGGACCCCGTGAACGGAATACCGAACGCAACTGCAAGCACTGTGCAGTGAAAGCACATGGACCCCATAGACTATAATGGGGTCCGTGTGCTTGCCGCGTGCTGCCCGCACGAATCTTGTGGGCAGGAAAGTAGATTGTGAGCTACTTTCCTGTCTGCATGATCCCTGCGGAGATCTGATTATAGTCTATGGGGTCCGTGTGCTTTCACTGCACACCGCTTGCAGTTGTGTTCGGTATTCCGTTTGCGGGGTCCTCATGCAGACTCCCCCGGACGGAATATCAACACAGATGTCAATGAGGCCTGAGCGAGTGTTGAGCAGGCTGAAATGCATCTGTTTGGGTGACCCCTGGCCTTGGTCCTGGAGACCCAGTCATGCATTTCTATAGGTTGCATGTAATACACCATTTCACCTGTAGTGGCCGCTGCTCACATACCTTATATTGTCCTATTAGAAGGATAAGTCCCTGCAGATCAGCAGTACCGAAGGGGCTCACCTGCCATACAAACTGTATTGGTGAGAGTAAGTACCGCAGCGCTGTCCCATGATTGAGGGATGCAAGGCCCAAGGTAATGGGTAGGTGTAGACGTAGGGTCCCAACCCAAGTATAGATAAATGTGGAACGTCACACTTAAGGATGTGCCGATAACAATTTATTAGGGTAGAGTTAAACGTTTTTCGATATTTCAAATATCTTCTTCAGACTCTACATACAAAGTAAAATAGAAAAATAAATTCAACAAAATTGCATTCGCATTGATGTAGCACAAAACAATAAACAGGATTGCAAAGTACAAGAGCCAAACAAAAATTGGTGCACACACGAGCGTAATATCCAATGTTGAGTGGATGTATATATAGACATCTCTTCTAGGATCAGAGAAAATTCAGGTGAGAAGCCTAGATGATACAGAAGGTTAAAGAAAAGTCTTCCGGGTATAAATAAAACAAGAAACATATACAAAATGATCAAAGTAACCAAAATGATGAGGGGTAGAGAAAGGCTACATGTATAATAAGCTCTTGTATAGTAAGGAGAAATGTATAGTTGTAGTAAAATATGACATAAAAGTACCTTCAGTTCAAAAGTAAGGTCCTATTCAGGATGATCCTGGGTATAATTAGTAACAGCTCTGTGGATCATATTAGAATGATATAAGTGAGAACCAATGTCATGTGAAGTCACCCAATAAAGTAAGGGTTAACCACTCTAAGTGGTTTTTAGGTCATACATACTACTGTTCCCATCCGGGTAGTGAAACAACAATAATCATATGTGGCATACTACACATGCACAGAGAAGCCAGTGACTTCCGGTTCCCTTTAAATAGCTGGCGCGAGCCCCAGTACGGCACGCCTGTTACTACAGCCGGACGGCATTCTATTTTGGCGCCAACACAACACCCACTACCTTAAGTCTTGAATATAGCGGACCCTGCAGGCTCCCGATGCGGAGGTAAGATCCATTAACCCTTAAACGGGCTAATATTGTAACGGAAGGATGCTCCTGGCTTCTCTGTGCATGTGTAGTATGCCACATAGGATTATTGTTGTTTCACTACCCGGATGGGAACAGTAGTATGTATGACCTAAAAACCACTTAGAGTGGTTAACCCTTACTTTATTGGGTGACTTCACATGACATTGGTTCTCACTTATATCATTCTAATATGATCCACAGAGCTGTTACTAATTATACCCAGGATCATCCTGAATAGGACCTTACTTTTGAACTGAAGGTACTTTTATGTCATATTTTACTACAACTATACATTTCTCCTTACTATACAAGAGCTTATTATACATGTAGCCTTTCTCTACCCCTCATCATTTTGGTTACTTTGATCATTTTGTATATGTTTCTTGTTTTATTTATACCCGGAAGACTTTTCTTTAACCTTCTGTATCATCTAGGCTTCTCACCTGAATTTTCTCTGATCCTAGAAGAGATGTCTATATATACATCCACTCAACATTGGATATTACGCTCGTGTGTGCACCAATTTTTGTTTGGCTCTTGTACTTTGCAATCCTGTTTATTGTTTTGTGCTACATCAATGCGAATGCAATTTTGTTGAATTTATTTTTCTATTTTACTTTGTATGTAGAGTCTGAAGAAGATATTTGAAATATCGAAAAACGTTTAACTCTACCCTAATAAATTGTTATCGGCACATCCTTAAGTGTGACGTTCCACATTTATTTATTTAGCAGCGCTGTCCCATAGACCGTATTTGTACACCATATAGTTGTTACAGTAAGTGATCAGTGTGGCAGGAGCTGCGCTGCCTCGGTACTGGTGACCTGCGGAGATCCCCGGTGTTGGACCCCCACAGATCTAATAGTGATGACCTATTCTAAGGCCAGGATAAGCCATCTGTATTTGATAACCTTCCCTTAGTTTAGGTCAGTTGTTTGAAGAGGCCATAATGCTCATGAAAGCCGCGGCTCCTACCCTGTGAAGGGTCACGTTCATGTGCAATACCAAACATGGCCTCCACGATATGTACAGCGCTGTGCTTGGTATTCAGTGAAGGTCCCAGCGTTCACCCAAACACTGTGGTCTTTTCAACCAGCTGATCTGTACGGGTTCTGGGTGTTGGACCCCCTAAATCACATATTGATGAGCCCTACAATAAAAATTGTGTAAATGTGTAACTCATTGACAGCCTTTTCCCCTTACAAACCTTTGCCAATATTTCGTCTCTCCACAGCATGAGAACATACCTTTTGAGGACACCCGGGAGAACGTCAGGGTGGTAAGTGACTCCCCCCCCTTTCTGTTAATGGGATCTCCATTGTTCGGACCCTCCGGGGGACCCTGAACGTTATAAAGCCGGATCACTAAAACTGTGGTTCTCCGCGGACCCCGTTGTCTATAATGGTGTTTGCCGTTTTCATACTCCGTGCAGGACTTTTCTTGCAATTTCTGGCGTTTTCTGCAGCGGAGTGACCAACGGCAAGGTGATAGAAGTGTACAGCCAGGGGAGTTGTCTGGTGTTGGTTCACCTCACTAGGGGTAGCTCATTGATAGCAAAATCCCTTTAATTCTACAAAACAATGACCTTGCCTTTGTAATTCAATATATTTATACACTCAAAATCGTGCCATTAGAAAATACACTTTACCCTACAAAAAACAAGCCCTCCTGAGGCAGAAATCTAAATCCTAGTGTGTTTGGATGTTTAGATGTTTGTTCCTCAATCACGCAAAAAACGCTCAACTGATTTGGCTCAAATTTTCAACAAACATAGTTCCTAGGCAGGATTGAACGATAGGCTACTTTTCGTCACAATCACAGACATACGTTTTTGCCAGGACCCTCACAAAACCACAACTCATACCACCAGCTCTGCAATCTCACACACTTTTTAGCATAGCAAGCCACAAACTCCCTCTTGCCCTCTCAGGCCTAGATCTTAACCCCAGGCAGGGGAGGAGGCCGGGGTTGCGGGGGTGGGTGCAAAGGGGTCGGGGGGTTGGAAAGGGGACGCAATAACACCTAGACGGGCAAACGGATTTGGCTGAAATTGCGCACATACATACCTTGGGTCCCGGATTGAACGATAGGCTACATGGAATTCCCGTACACCACCGCAATTCACTCCTGTGACCGGTGCTTTTCACTTTTGAATTCGCTGCAGGACCTGGGACGCTGTAGGACCAGGGATGTCGTCATCCCAGCCCCATCAGCAGCTCACCTGGATGGATGCTGCTTCTCTATGTGGGCGGAGCTATCGGCCGGCCAAGAACATGGCGGCTCTCAGAGGTCCAGAGCGTCCTGAACCAGCGCCCGTACTCTGGGGCAGCGAGAAATGCATACGCTGCCCCGCCTGTGTGGGCTTACCACAGGACCGCAGTGTTCTGCCGTGGCTGGACAAGGGGTCGCCTACGCCACGGTCTGGAACGCCGGTTCGACCTGCTGTCCCGTGGCGGCTGCGGCCTCTGGACTCTGCATGTCCGTCGGGGATGTCGCCAATGTCTGCTCAGGGCTATCTATAGTGTCATTCGGCCGCAGGAGAAGGGTTGTGACGAGAGGCGAGTTAGGGGACTTTGAGAAGGGAGAGGGGTGGGGTGTTGGGAGTGAGGAGGTTGCCGATCCAGTGGGGGACGCAGGAATTGGGGGGGCCTGGGCAGGTAAACCCAGGGGCCCCTGGAAGGGGGACAGAGACAGGGCCGCCACAGCGCCCACAGATGGAATGGGGGCACATGGCTTGCCGCGGGAGGGGGGCCCTCATAGGCACCCCTGTAACATCGGTGCACGGGGAGCTCGGGGTTTGGTGAGGCTGTGGGCACAGGTTGGTGGGGGAAAAGGTGACACAGGGCCTGGGGGGGGGAAGGGGTTACTGAGTAGGTAAGACAGGGAAGGGGACATGGGGTGGTGGGAAAAAGGGGGCGCGGGGTAGGTAACATGGGGGAAGGGGGCATGGGGTTGGGGGGGGAGGGGACACAGGGCCAGGGGGGAAAAGGGGCACGGGGTAGGAGAAAGAAGCGAGCACATGAGGGAGTGGGTAGGAAAAAAGGGGGTTGGCGGGCGCCAGGGGGAGATGAGGAAAAGGGAGCCGCTGTGGGCACAAGGCAAAGGAAGAAGCCTGCGCGGCGCTACAGGTGGGTCGCGCAGGGGGTCAGGGTTCCGCGGACGAAGTAGCGGGTACTGCTAGTAAGTTATGGTTGTCAGTACGGAGAGATGGAAAAAACATTTTAAAAAATCACTGTATTGTCCAGATCCAAACTAGCGTAGGCTAGCCCCTTGCAAAGAATCTTATTAAAGCTTTATTTATACAATGGTGTTGACGATGACAACGATTTTCTTTCCAGGATTTCCTGTGGTATCCGGAGGTGAACGGCTCCATGAAACAATGCTTCCAGGCGCTCAGCGAGGTTTGTGTCAACAATTTCCTGAATTACTTTTACAATATTTTCAAGTTCACACAGAGGATTTTGCAGCGGGGCCTGTGATGCAAAAATCTGCAACGGCGGCAGAAAGATTTCCCGTTTCCATTGACTTCATTGGGAGGGTAGGACAGCATGCCTCCGGAGATCGGGCGGGATCTTGTTGCTCTACGGCCTGATATTATATTGAAGCGTTTGCTTTAGATTGAAATGAATGGTCGTAAAATCTTCGCTGTCTGAACTAAAGCGGAATCTGCCCCAAAAAACACCTCCCAACTCTTCCATTCATTTCAGTGGGAGTCGGGAGCAGATTTTGTTTTTTTTCTCTTGTGGATTTTTTTGCAAGAAAGTGGCATGACCTATCATGAATGGGAGTCAGAAGAAAATAGTGTTTTTATGGAGCATTTTTTTTTGGGGAACTACTAGCATTTTTTCTGTCTCCCAGTCATTTTAATGGGGTTTGCAGGGTGGAATCCACCTAAAGAGGGGTCATGAAGCTTTTTTTTTTCTCATCTAGAGAATAAAAATTTGTTCCTGACTCCCATCAAGTGATAGGAGGCGTTTTTTAAGGCAGATTCCAGTCCAGTGATATCTGTTGGGGTTTCTGACTTTTGTACCGGGACCCCCACCGATCATGAGACTGTTTGACGGAAGTCTGTAGGTCTGCTGAAGATAGACAAGTCTTGTGCTCAGCTCTCTCCATTAGTGCCATAGACAGTGAATGAAGTGGTGGTGCACGTGTCCGTCCACTTCTCCATACCAAGAGGGGCTTTGGACTCCCATTCTCATGATCTCCAGGAGTCCCTAAATCAGACTTCCACCAATTTACCAGTTTTCCCTTATTCAGTCAGTATAGGAGTTCCAAATGCTTGTTTAAGGCCCAAAATTAAGGGATTTCCAGGACTTCTATGTCCATAGTTGCTGCTGTACCATGTGACCCATGAATGTGACATCATTGGCACAGGGAAGAGATTGCAGTACTCATGTTGGGGTTCCTGGTTGTCACCGCCATTGATAACGTATTAAAGGGGTTATTCCATGAAGAATATTTGACCTCTATCGATATGTTAGAGCAGGGATCAGCAATCTTCAACACTCTAGCTGCTGTGAAACTACAACTCCCAACATGCTCCATTCACTTCCATGGAAGTTCCCTGAACAGCGGAGCAAGACTGCATGCTGGGAGATGTAGTTTCACAACAGCTGGAGTGCCGAAGTTTCCCTACCCCTGGGTTAGAGCATAAATATCTGATCGTGTGACTTTGATTGTTGAGACCCTTAAGTGAGATTTGGGGTGCTTTGTCTATTCAGCCAGGCTGCAGTCGCCAGCTGATTGTTAGGTGTTCCCAGGCTGGACAGGACACGTCCACTTCAATGGGAGTGCCGGAGGTAGACTAATTGGTCTTGGTCATCTCCGACACTCTCATTGAAGTGAATGGGAGTGTAAATTTGTCCCATCCACCCAATGACTAGCCTACGTTTAACCAGATTGCAGTCTTAAGATTGGCGCGGGTCTCAGAAGTCAGCCGTGCGCTTTCACTTCCAGGTGTGGCGCACTAGGAAGCGCAGTCCTGAGCATAAGATCAGATCCACATCCCCTATCCATAGTATAAGGGATAAGTGTCATAGTTTGGGGGTCCCACCACTGATCAGGAGAATGGGGTGCAAAAGTTTCCCTAAAGCCTCCTTGTAAATGAAACTCCAGTGGACATTTGATGCCAGCACTCCATTGACTTCAGTGGAGCTTCCGGAGATTGCAGTCACAACCCCTTAAACTTTACTAAAACTACTGGGATTTTATCACTTAAAGGCTATGTACGTAATGTCTTCCCAATGGGGAGGGGGATACTTCCTTATTGTATGTAATGCCTTTATATTTCTTCTTCTAGAGCACATCATCATCAAAGCCCCAACTCCTTGTAGCGGGAGCGGCCACGGTAAGCCGGATATTACTCTAACATTATGTAAACTGCTGATGGGAGATCTGGAAAGGTCTTTTAACCCGTCCCTTTAAGTGACATTATTACCTATAGGTCTGAAGCCTTTCATCTGTATGGAAAAGTATGACAAAGCGATGTGTGAATACGGTCAGATGTCTCATCTGTTATCACAGGATAGAAGGTGTCCCTTATCTATGGCGGTGCTGTGTACAACCTGGGACCCAAAGTCCTCCTAAAGCCTCCGTGTGACTATAGTACAAGCGCACTTGTGTGACCAGTGCGCCATTTACTGTTATGGGGTTGCCATTGCTACAATCTCCTGCAGCCCCATAGAAGTGAATGGAGTGCTGGTCACACAAGACCACTGACTCTACATTCACAAGGATGCTTTAGGAGGGACTTCGGGCCCCAGTTCTTCTGATCACTTGAGGCCTTGGAGGTCAGACCACCAGCACTCTGACACTTATCTCCTGTCCTGCTAAATCAGATGTACGACGTCACTTTCTTAGGCAAAAGACACAAAAAAAAGTGCAACTATATGGATTATATATCATCATTGTAGAATGTCATTTCCAACTCTGAACATTCAAAAATCTAAATGAAGCTTTCTACTTTACTTTCAGTGGTCAATAAAGATGAACAATGGTAGTGCCGAGTCTTTTGCCCAATACAAAGTGAATCTGACTGACATAAAACCTGTTCTGGGGAAGCTGGCCGACACCACTGACGTCTACTGGATCCTACAAGGTGCAATATATAGACTGTACTAACACTGGTGTGACTACGTCTACTACTGTACTACACTGTTACCCTGCCAGTGGTATATAACAGGACCTCAGTATACATATATATTTATAGCTGTGAATGTAGTTGTATACATTACATTACTTATCCTGTATTATACTCCAGAGCTGCGCTCACTATTCTGCTGGTGCAATCACTGTGTACATACATTACATTACTTATCCTGTATTATACTCCAGAGCTGCGCTCACTATTCTGCTGGTACAGTCACTGTGTACATACATTACATTACTAATCCTGTATTATACTCCAGAGCTGCGCTCACTATTCTGCTGGTGCAGTCACTGTGTACATATATTACATTACTTATCCTGTATTATACTCCAGAGCCGCTCTCACTATTCTGCTGGTACAGTCACTGTGTACATACATTACATTACTTATCCTGTATTATACTCCAGAGCCGCGCTCACTATTCTGCTGGTGCAGTCACTGTGTACATACATTACATTACTTATCCTGTATTATACTCCAGAGCTGCGCTCACTATTCTGCTGGTACAGTCACTGTGTACATACATTACATTACTTATCCTGTATTATACTCCAGAGCTGCGCTCACTATTCTGCTGGTACAGTCACTGTGTACATACATTACATTACTTATCCTGTATTATACTCCAGAGCTGCGCTCACTATTCTGCTGGTGCAGTCACTGTGTACATACATTACATTACTTATCCTGTATTATACTCCAGAGCTGCGCTCACTATTCTGCTGGTACAGTCACTGTGTATATACATTACATTACTTATCCTGTATTATACTCCAGAGCTGCGCTCACTATTCTGCCGGTGCAGTCACTGTGTACATACATTACATTACTTATCCTGTATTATACTCCAGAGCTGCGCTCACTATTCTGCTGGTGCAGTCACTATGTACATACATTACATTACTTATCCTGTATTATACTCCAGAGCTGCGCTCACTATTCTGCTGGTACAGTCACTGTGTATATACATTACATTACTTATCCTGTATTATACTCCAGAGCTGCACTCGCTATTCTGCTGGTACAGTCATTGTGTACATACATTACTTATCCTGTATTATACCCCAGAGCTGCACTCGCTATTCTGCTGGTGCAGTCACTGTGTACATACATTACATTACTTATCCTGTATTATACTCCAGAGCTGCACTCACTATTCTGCTGGTACAGTCACTGTGTACATACATTACATTACTTATCCTGTATTATACTCCAGAGCTGCGCTCACTATTCTGCTGGTGCAGTCACTGTGTACATACATTACATTACTTATCCTGTATTATACTCCAGAGCTGCGCTCACTATTCTGCTGGTACAGTCACTGTGTATATACATTACATTACTTATCCTGTATTATACTCCAGAGCTGCGCTCACTATTCTGCCGGTGCAGTCACTGTGTACATACATTACATTACTTATCCTGTATTATACTCCAGAGCTGCGCTCACTATTCTGCTGGTGCGGTCACTGTGTACATACATTACATTACTTATCCTGTATTATACTCCAGAGCTGCGCTCACTATTCTGCTGGTACAGTCACTGTGTACATACATTACATATCCTGTATTATACTCCAGAGCTGTGCTCACTATTCTGCTGGTACAGTCACTGTGTACATACATTACATTACTTATCCTGTATTATACCCCAGAGCTGCACTCGCTATTCTGCTGGTGCAGTCACTGTGTACATACATTACATTACTTATCCTGTATTATACACCAGAGCTGCGCTCACTATTCTGCTGGTACAGTCACTGTGTACATACATTACATTACTTATCCTGTATTATACACCAGAGCTGCGCTCACTATTCTGCTGGTACAGTCACTGTGTACATACATTACATTACTTATCCTGTATTATACTCCAGAGCTTCGCTCACTATTCTTCTCACTTGTTGTCTCTTTATAGTGTAGCTCAGCCCCTGTAATGTGATAGTATAACTGCACAGGGCATGCTGGGAGTCCTCGGTATACGGCTGCTATGAGGTATATGTCTCGGTCACTATTATATCCTGTGCGCTTCCTCTGATATTTGGGGACATTATATTAGTTATTATATACCCCGGCCTCCTCCTCGTTAGACTTCTCTATATCATTCGGTGACTTCCTTGTTCTGATGATATTAACCCTTCCTCTTCTCCCCTACAGATCCCGTATATGAGCAGTTGTTGAGTGACAGTCGCAGAATGATCACCAATAAGCGGATAGACGAGTACAACGAGGCGGCAGCGGCCATATTAAACGGCACCAATATTAAATCGAGGTCAAAGATCAAAATTTTCAGTGTTTCAAGAGTCATCTCAGAAGAAACTATAGGGCAGTCCTTGGACGGCCTGCACATCTCCGAGACCAGCAGGGATATAGTGAGTACCGGTATAGGTCAAGGTATAGCGGGGCAATCTGTGGACCGGTGGTGACCTGGGGGTTGTTAGCAGGACGGTGGGTGACCTGGGGTTTGTTTGCGGGGCTATCGGTGACATGGGGGGGGGGGGGTCTTCTGTATAGAGGTGGACCTGGGGGCCGTCTGATCATTCACAGTCTATAATAATGGCTGTCCTCTCACCCACAGAGCGCCATGATCCTTATGAATTCTTACTGCAACAAGATCATGAAGCCCATCGATGGCTCCTGCTGCCAGCCCACGCCGCCCCTCACCATCATACAGAAGTTAGGCGCCATCTTCTTTGCTTTATCTATTGCTGCCTATATAGCAATCTGCATAATCCAGAGGAACAAACACCGGAAGAACAAGATGTGTCCGGACATAGAGAGCGGGGAGGAGAAGAAGCCGCCCACCGTCACCCCCGCAGCCTCCACCCTGGAGGTCGCCCTCTTCTCCATTTCTAAGCTCGGCCTCATCATGGCTTACTTCTACTTCTGTGACCGTGCCAACCTGTACATGAAGGAAAACAAGTTTTATACCCACTCGTCATTCTTCATACCCATCATCTACATCCTGGTGCTGGGCGTCTTCTACAATGAGAATACCAAGGAGGTAACCTCAGAACTAATGTGGGGTATATTAGTGAGCGCAGCTCTGGAGTATAATACAGGATAAGTAATGTAATGTATGTACACAGTGACTGCACCAGCAGAATAGTGAGCGCAGCTCTGGAGTATAATACAGGATAAGTAATGTAATGTATGTACGCAGTGACTGTACCAGCAGAATAGTGAGCGCAGCTCTGGAGTATAATACAGGATAAGTAATGTAATGTATGTACACAGTGACTGCACCAGCAGAATAGTGAGCGCAGCTCTGGAGTATAATACAGGATAAGTAATGTAATGTATGTACACAGTGACTGCACCAGCAGAATAGTGAGCGCAGCTCTGGAGTATAATACAGGATAAGTAATGTAATGTATGTACGCAGTGACTGTACCAGCAGAATAGTGAGCGCAGCTCTGGAGTATAATACAGGATAAGTAATGTAATGTATGTACACAGTGACTGTACCAGCAGAATAGTGAGCGCAGCTCTGGAGTATAATACAGGATAAGTAATGTAATGTATGTACACAGTGACTGCACCAGCAGAATAGTGAGCGCAGCTCTGGAGTATAATACAGGATAAGTAATGTAATGTATGTACACAGTGACTGTACCAGCAGAATAGTGAGTGCAGCTCTGGAGTATAATACAGGATAAGTAATGTAATGTATGTACACAGTGACTGCACCAGCAGAATAGTGAGCGCAGCTCTGGAGTATAATACAGGATAAGTAATGTAATGTATATACACAGTGACTGTACCAGCAGAATAGTGAGCGCAGCTCTGGAGTATAATACAGGATAAGTAATGTAATGTATGTACACAGTGACTGTACCAGCAGAATAGTGAGTGCAGCTCTGGAGTATAATACAGGATAAGTAATGTAATGTATGTACACAGTGACTGTACCAGCAGAATAGTGAGCGCAGCTCTGGGGTATAATACAGGATAAGTAATGTAATGTATGTACACAGTGACTGTACCAGCAGAATAGTGAGCGCAGCTCTGGAGTATAATACAGGATAAGTAATGTAATGTATGTACACAGTGACTGTACCAGCAGAATAGTGAGCGCAGCTCTGGAGTATAATACAGGATAAGTAATGTAATGTATGTACACAGTGACTGCACCAGCAGAATAGTGAGCGCAGCTCTGGAGTATAATACAGGATTAGTAGTGTATGAAAGCAGGGAGCCTGTTCTATGAGGATTATATTTATACATCGCTTGTAACATGGTGGTAAAAGGTGATCTTCCCCTTTGTGATATTTTAGTTGTTTTTCAGTCTAGTTTATTATATTACCGCCACCTGGTATTTGTTGTAGATGACGTGCGGGATTGTTCGCTGTGGTCTTAGCCCTTGTACTTTGCCGTCTTCCTTATTGCAGCAGTATATAGGGTTTATTGCTTTATTACAGACTTTTACCACAGTGTTCTAGATGGTCATGTGGATATTTCTGCTGCTTCTGTACTTTGTGCTCTATGACTGATCGCTTGTTATATTTATCATGCGTTCCCTATAAATCTGATATATGGTAGATGAAAAATTGAAAAACATAAAAACTGCCTTGTCCTCTAGATACTTGTTCCTATGGCACATGCCGTACAGACAGGAGCGGTATAGCAGGCTTACATATGGCAGTATCACTGTCTGACTTTGTCCTTCATGTTTGGTTCTAGACTAAATTGTTGAACCGTGATCAGACTGATGAATGGAAGGGATGGATGCAGCTTGTCATATTAATCTATCACATCTCCGGAGCCAGTTCTGTGAGTATGGACATTAGAGGGCATTGCCTATACGTGTATACTGTATACAGTATTATGCAGAGATCAGCTGAGCAGCCTAGGTTCTACTTAGCTCTTCCTACCACAGTGATCTGCAGCAGAATTTGCAGGAAGTTAATTTCTTCACTTTAGCCCCCAATTGACTGACACCTCAGCTGCTGCAGAACCTCATAACACACAGCTTAGCACCATAGAACTACATGATACACACCTCGGATGCTGCAGAATAACACAGTACACATCTTAGATGCTGCAGGATAACACAGTACACATCTTAGATGCCGCAGGATAACACAGTACACATCTTAGATGCCGCAGGATAACACAGTACACATCTTAGATGCCGCAGAATAACACAGTACACATCTTATATGCCGCAGAATAACACAGTACACATCTTAGATGCCGCAGAATAACACAGTACACATCTTAGATGCTGCAGAATAACTCAGTACACATCTTAGATGCTGCAGGATAACACAGTACACATCTTAGATGCCGCAGAATAACACAGTACACATCTTAGATGCTGCAGAATAACTCAGTACACATCTTAGATGCTGCAGAATAACACAGTACACATCTTAGATGCCGCAGAATAACACAGTACACATCTTAGATGCCGCAGGATAACACAGTACACATCTTAGATGCCGCAGGATAACACAGTACACATCTTACATGCTGCAGAATAACACAGTACACATCTTAGATGCCGCAGAATAACACAGTACACATCTTAGATGCCGCAGGATAACACAGTACACATCTTACATGCTGCAGAATAACACAGTACACATCTTAGATGCCGCAGAATAACACAGTACACATCTTAGATGCTGCAGAATAACACAGTACACATCTTAGATGCCGCAGAATAACACAGTACACATCTTAGATGCTGCAGAATAACACAGTACACATCTTAGATGCCGCAGAATAACACAGTACACATCTTAGATGCCGCAGAATAACACAGTACACATCTTAGATGCCGCAGAATAACACAGTACACATCTTAGATGCCGCAGAATAACACAGTACACATCTTAGATGCCGCAGAATAACCTAATACACATCTTAGATGCTGCAGAATAACACAGTACACATCTTAGATGCTGCAGGATAACACAGTACACATCTTAGATGCCGCAGAATAACACAGTACACATCTTAGATGCTGCAGAATAACACAGTACACATCTTAGATGCTGCAGAATAACACAGTACACATCTTAGATGCCGCAGGATAACACAGTACACATCTTAGATGCCGCAGAATAACACAGTACACATCTTAGATGCCGCAGAATAACCTAATACACATCTTAGATGCTGCAGAATAACACAGTACACATCTTAGATGCTGCAGAATAACACAGTACACATCTTACATGCTGCAGAATAACACAGTACACATCTTAGATGCCGCAGAATAACACAGTACACATCTTAGATGCCGCAGAATAACCTAATACACATCTTAGATGCTGCAGAATAACACAGTACACATCTTAGATGCCGCAGAATAACACAGTACACATCTTAGATGCCGCAGAATAACCTAATACACATCTTAGATGCCGCAGAATAACACAGTACACATCTTAGATGCCGCAGAATAACACAGTACACATCTTAGATGCCGCAGAATAACACAGTACACATCTTAGATGCCGCAGAATAACACAGTACACATCTTAGATGCTGCAGAATAACACAGTACACATCTTAGATGCCGCAGAATAACACAGTACACATCTTAGATGCCGCAGAATAACACAGTACACATCTTAGATGCCGCAGAATAACACAGTACACATCTTAGATGCCGCAGGATAACACAGTACACATCTTAGATGCCGCAGAATAACACAGTACACATCTTAGATGCTGCAGAATAACACAGTACACATCTTAGATGCTGCAGAATAACACAGTACACATCTTAGTTGCTACAGAATAACACAGTACACATCTTAGATACCGCAGAATAACACAGTACACATCTTAGATGCCGCAGAATAACCTAATACACATCTTAGATGCCGCAGAATAACACAGTACACATCTTAGATGCCGCAGGATAACACAGTACACATCTTACATGCTGCAGAATAACACAGTACACATCTTAGATGCCGCAGAATAACACAGTACACATCTTAGATACTGCAGGATAACACAGTACACATCTTAGATGCTGCAGAATAACACAGTACACATCTTACATGCTGCAGAATAACACAGTACACATCTTAGATGCCGCAGAATAACACAGTACACATCTTAGATGCCGCAGAATAACCTAATACACATCTTAGATGCTGCAGAATAACACAGTACACATCTTAGATGCCGCAGAATAACACAGTACACATCTTAGATGCCGCAGAATAACACAGTACACATCTTAGATGCCGCAGAATAACCTAATACACATCTTAGATGCTGCAGAATAACACAGTACACATCTTAGATGCTGCAGAATAACACAGTACACATCTTACATGCTGCAGAATAACACAGTACACATCTTAGATGCCGCAGAATAACACAGTACACATCTTAGATGCCGCAGAATAACACAGTACACATCTTAGATGCCGCAGAATAACCTAATACACATCTTAGATGCCGCAGAATAACACAGTACACATCTTAGATGCTGCAGAATAACACAGTACACATCTTAGATGCTGCAGAATAACACAGTACACATCTTAGATGCCGCAGAATAACACAGTACACATCTTAGATGCCGCAGAATAACACAGTACACATCTTAGATGCTGCAGAATAACACAGTACACATCTTAGATGCCGCAGAATAACACAGTACACATCTTAGATGCCGCAGAATAACACAGTACACATCTTAGATGCCGCAGAATAACACAGTACACATCTTAGATGCTGCAGAATAACACAGTACACATCTTAGATGCTGCAGAATAACACAGTACACATCTTAGATGCTACAGAATAACACAGTACACATCTTAGATACCGCAGAATAACCTAATACACATCTTAGATGCTACAGAATAACACAGTACACATCTTAGATGCTACAGAATAACACAGTACACATCTTAGATGCTGCAGAATAACCTAATACACATCTTAGATGCCGCAGAATAACACAGTACACATCTTAGATACCGCAGAATAACCTAATACACATCTTAGATGCTGCAGAATAACACAGTACACATCTTAGATGCTGCAGAATAACACAGTACACATCTTAGATGCCGCAGAATAACCTAATACACATCTTAGATGCTGCAGAATAACACAGTACACATCTTACATGCTGCAGGATAACACAGTACACATCTTAGATGCTGCAGAATAACACAGTACACATCTTAGATGCTGCAGAATAACACAGTACACATCTTAGATGCTGCAGAATAACACAGTACACATCTTAGATGCCGCAGAATAACACAGTACACATCTTAGATGCTGCAGGATAACACAGTACATATCTTAGATGCCGCAGGATAACACAGTACACATCTTAGATGCTGCAGGATAACACAGTACACATCTTAGATGCTGCAGGATAACACAGTACACATCTTAGATGCTGCAGGATAACACAGTACACATCTTAGATTCTGCAGGATAACACAGTACACATCTTAGATGCCGCAGGATAACACAGTACACATCTTAGATGCTGCAGGATAACACAGTACACATCTTAGATGCTGCAGAATAACACAGTACACATCTTAGATGCTGCAGAATAACACAGTACACATCTTAGATGCCGCAGAATAACACAGTACACATCTTAGATGCTGCAGGATAACACAGTACATATCTTAGATGCCGCAGGATAACACAGTACACATCTTAGATGCTGCAGGATAACACAGTACACATCTTAGATGCCGCAGAATAACACAGTACACATCTTAGATGCCGCAGAATAACACAGTACACATCTTAGATGCTGCAGGATAACACAGTACACATCTTAGATGCTGCAGAATAACTCAGTACACATCTTAGATGCCGCAGAATAACACAGTACACATCTTAGATGCTGCAGAATAACACAGTACACATCTTAGATGCCGCAGAATAACACAGTACACATCTTAGATGCTACAGAATAACACAGTACACATCTTAGATGCTACAGAATAACACAGTACACATCTTAGATGCTGCAGAATAACACAGTACACATCTTACATGCTGCAGAATAACACAGTACACATCTTAGATGCTGCAGGATAACACAGTACACATCTTACATGCCGCAGGATAACACAGTACACATCTTAGATGCCGCAGAATAACCTAATACACATCTTAGATGCCGCAGAATAACACAGTACACATCTTACATGCCGCAGGATAACACAGTACACATCTTAGATGCCGCAGAATAACACAGTACACATCTTAGATGCCGCAGAATAACACAGTACACATCTTAGATGCTGCAGAATAACACAGTACACATCTTAGATGATGCAGAATAACACAGTACACATCTTACATGCCGCAGAATAACACAGTACACATCTTAGATACCGCAGAATAACACAGTACACATCTTAGATGCCGCAGGATAACACAGTACACATCTTAGATACCGCAGAATAACACAGTACACATCTTAGATGCTGCAGAATAACACAGTACACATCTTAGATGCCGCAGAATAACACAGTACACATCTCAGATACTGCAGGGCCTCCTAAGGGTTTGTACACACTGCAAAATTTTTCCTACCTGAAAAATTCATTTTCAGGAATTTGAACCTGACACATGGATTGCTACAATATTTTTTTTTATATTTTTGCTATCTTGGTGCTTGTTAGCAGGGAGGTATACACAAAACTATATTTCCCTCACCATAAAGCAATGTTACCACTGATGACTAATTCCTCATTTCTTCCCGTCCTCAGTTCCTACCTGTCTACATGCACGTGCGGGTCCTGGTTGCCGCCTACCTATTTCAGACTGGATACGGGCACTTTTCCTATTTCTGGCTAAAGGGTGATTTTGGACTTTACCGCATTTCCCAGGTAGGAGCATTTTTAGTAATGGACAAGGCTCTGTTAGATATTCTATCTTTCCACTAGGGGGCAGTACACTAACATCGCACAGTCTCGTACATAAAGCCCAATACTGCCCGTTTAGCAATAACTGACTTTTTAGTCGCTGTCTGTAGGCAGATCCTATTGACTTGGCAGAATAATGACAGAACTTCATTTCTATTGTCACCAGGTCTTATTCCGTCTCAACTTCTTGGTGGTGGTCCTGTGTATAGTGATGGATCGGCCATATCAGTTCTACTATTTTGTTCCATTGGTTACTTTCTGGTTCATGGTGATTTATGGATCATTGGCTTTATGGCCACAGATTACCCAGAAGAAAGCAAATGGTAATAATGATCTCTGATTATTTCTTTTCTTCTGTCAGTTTACATACTAAAGTATTTGCTTCACTAACTTCCAGCTTACTTATTGTATTGTCCAGATCTATCTATCCATCATTATTAAATATTGTAGATTATCAGAAGTAACAGAATATCCTGTATTATACTCCAGAGCTGCGCTCACTATTCTGCTGGTGCAGTCACTGTGTACATACATTACATTACTTATCCTGTATTATATTGCAGAGCTGCGCTCACTATTCTGCTGGTACAGTCACTGTGTACATACATTACATTACTTATCCTGTATTATATTGCAGAGCTGCGCTCACTATTCTGCTGGTGCAGTCACTGTGTACATACATTACATTACTTATCCTGTATTATACTGCAGAGCTGCGCTCACTATTCTGCTGGTACAGTCACTGTGTACATACATTACATTACTTATCCTGTATTATACTCCAGAGCTGCGCTCACTATTCTGCTGGTACAGTCACTGTGTACATACATTACATTACTTATCCTGTATTATACTCCAGAGCTGCACTCACTATTCTGCTGGTACAGTCACTGTGTACATACATTACATTACTTATCCTGTATTATACTCCAGAGCTGCGCTCACTATTCTGCTGGTGCAGTCACTGTGTACATACATTACATTACTTATCCTGTATTATACTCCAGAGCTGCACTCACTATTCTGCTGGTGCAGTCACTGTGTACATACATTACATTACTTATCCTGTATTATACTCCAGAGCTGCGCTCACTATTCTGCTGGTACAGTCACTGTGTACATACATTACATTACTTATCCTGTATTATACTCCAGAGCTGCGCTCACTATTCTGCTGGTACAGTCACTGTGTACATACATTACTTGTCCTGTATTATACTCCAGAGCTGCGCTCACTATTCTGCTGGTACAGTCACTGTGTACATACATTACATTACTTATCCTGTATTATATTGCAGAGCTGCGCTCACTATTCTGCTGGTGCAGTCACTGTGTACATACATTACATTACTTATCCTGTATTATACTCCAGAGCTGCGCTCACTATTCTGCTGGTGCAGTCACTGTGTACATACATTACATTACTTATCCTGTATTATAGCCCAGAGCTGCGCTCACTATTCTGCTGGTGCAGTCACTGTGTACATACATTACATTACTTATCCTGTATTATACTGCAGAGCTGCGCTCACTATTCTGCTAGTACAGTCACTGTGTACATACATTAGTTATCCTGTACTGTAACATACAGTTACCGTATTTTTCGGACTATAAGACGCACTTTTTTTCCTCCCAATATGGGATGAAAATGTGTGTGCGTCTTATAGTCCGAATGCAGCGTGCGCAGCGTCTGTGTCCCGTCTGTGTGAATCAAAAGGAGAGCAGCACGGTGCCTGCCTGCTCTGCCCCTCCTTCCCTGTCTGTGTCGCGTGTTTGCAGGAGCGAGATCTGAGAGGCAGGGAAGTAGGGGCAGGCCAGACAGGTGAAGGAAGCGTGGTTTCAAGCTTGCCGAGAAAACCACGCCTCTTTCACCCGTCTGGCTCGTCCTTCCTTCACTGCCTCTCAGATCTGGCTCCGGCAATGAAACCACACAGACAGGGAAGGAGGGGCGGGCCAAACGGGAGGAGGAGGCGTGGTTTTCTCGGCAAGCTTGAAACCACGCCTCCTTCACCCGTCTGGCCCGCCCCTACTTCCCTGCCTGTGTGGCATCATTGCAGAAGCAAGATCTGAGAGGCAGTGAAGGAGGGACGAGCCAGACGGGTGAAAGAGGTGTGTTTTCAAGTTTGCTTAGAAATCCACACCTCCTTCACCCGTCTGGCCCGCCGCTTTTTCTCTTCTTACATAGCTTCACTGCAGGGTGTCTCTTTCCATCCATGGATGAGGATAGATAGATAGACAGACAGACAGACAGATAGATTAGATAGATAGATAGATAGATAGATAGATAGATAGATAGATAGGATAGATAGATAGGATAGATTAGATAGATAGATAGATAGATAGATAGATAGGAGATAGATAGATAGATAGGATAGATTAGATAGATAGATAGATAGATAGATAGATAGATAGGAGATAGAGATTAGATAGATAGATAGATAGATAGATAGGATAGATTAGATAGATAGATAGATAGATAGATAGATAGATAGATAGATAGATAGATAGGAGATAGATAGATAGATAGATAGATAGATAGATAGATAGATAGATAGGAGATAGAGAATAGATAGATAGATAGATAGGAGATAGATAGATAGATAGATAGGAGATAGAGAATAGATAGATAGATAGATAGATAGGAGATAGATAGATAGATAGGAGATAGAGAATAGATAGATAGATAGATAGATAGATAGATAGATAGATAGGAGATAGATAGATAGATAGGAGATAGAGAATAGATAGATAGATAGATAGGAGATAGATAGATAGATAGATAGATAGATAGATAGATAGATAGATAGATAGATAGGAGATAGATAGATAGATAGATAGATAGATAGATAGATAGATAGATAGGAGATAGAGGATAGATAGATAGATAGGAGATAGATAGATAGGAGATAGATAGATAGATAGATAGATAGGAGATAGATAGATAGGATAGATTAGATAGATAGGATAGATTAGATAGATAGATATGTTCAAATCACCCCCATAGCCCTACAATACATATAAAACAAAAACATTACTGTGAAACACATACACATTTGGTATCCCTGTGTCCGAAAGCCCCCGGTTCTATTTACATTGGTGAAATATTATATTATTAGGTTATTAAATATTTCACCAATTTTTTTTCCTTTAAAATTTTTTTTTTCCCTATTTTCCTCCTCTAAAACCTTAGTGCGTCTTATGGTCCGGTGCGTCTTATAGTCCGAAAAATACGGTATATATTTACATAGATATAATAAATGACATTGGGATTTGTCTTTACAGCAAATAACATTTGGTATCTCGGCCTGGTGCTGAAGCTCGCTTTCCTGCTGCTGTGTATCTACGTCCTGTCACGTGCTCAGGTATCTACATCTACTGGATCATGTGGAGGCGTCCGCTATATAACGCCTTTCCTGTACTACCTGTGTCCAGTATATATCTCCTTTCCTATTATATCCCACACTACAGATGAGTGTCCATGTCTCTGTCTCTGTGGCCTTCTCCACTATATCCAGTAACACGTGTCCTTTCCTTCCAGGACTCCTTCGAGAAGGTCTTTTCTCTTTGGCCGATCTCCAAACTCTTTGAGTTACATGGCGACGTCTATGAGTGGTGGTTCAGATGGAGCTTAGACCGATATGTGAGTACTTTCGCTATATACACTCCTTGGAGACCCGAGCCTGGCTCCGGCCTCTGATGTCTGTATCCCCTAATAAGCCCTATGGACTGGACTCGCCACCTCCTTTCTTAGACCCTTGGCGCACTGTGCAGTATATATATAGCAATGGCGGTGATATTTCCCGACCAATATTACAGATACACGGCCCAGGATGCAGCAGCAGTAGAGGGCGGCTGTATATTCCATCTGACTCCTCGCTGCAGGGGCCCAGATGGGAGATGACGCTGATCCCTACATTCTGTTTTTGGCAATATGGCTGCCGTTACTGTACCTACAGGGTCCAAGAGCCCAAAGCAGATCTTACTATTTAGATAGGACAGTCAGGATTCTGGGAAAGCTGTGCTGGCGGCCATTGTGTTAACGCTCTGATGTTTCTGTCTTCCAGGCTGTTTTCCATGGGATGCTCTTCGCCTTCCTTTACCTGGCGCTACAGAAACAGCAGGTGCTTTTTGAAGGAAAAGGAGAACCTCTGTTTTCCACCAAAGTCTCCAATGTCTTACTCTTCTTTTCTGTGGTTTCTTTTCTGGTAAGTCCTTACTACCTGTAACACTTACTGCGTACTGTGACGTGCGTATACCGCTACATCAGGCGTCACTGGCATTACTTACATAGCACCCACACGTGTTGCAGTTTATACCGCCCACTTGTGGTGGTGCAAGGTGTTGTCATTTCACCCCTTTCACTTGAATGGAACAGAGCCGTAAACAATGTACAAGCGCTACTTTGTGCACGGTCCCTTTATCCTCTTCATTTTGTATCCTCTCAAATAAAAATTTCCAGGATATTTCAAGGGCTGCTTCATGTGACTGGTCTGTGCAGGAGAAGTTGCCCAGACCACACCTCCTTCTCTGACATCACTTCCTGCTTTGCAGCTATTGGCTGAAGCTGCACCTTACAGACTTCCTGTCCTGCCCGCCTCCTTCATCCGCGCTACACAAAATTCATCTCTCTTGTACATATAGCAGCCTCCTCCCCCACCCACCATATACTGCTCCATAACGCCCCCCATACAGTATAATGTCACATTCTTGTGCATCATAGAGTCAGATGCGTCGTTATGTCTGCAAAATACCATAATACAGGACGCGCCCAGCCCGGACCTTTACTTGATGTCGGACCCCGGTCAGTGGACCTTTACTGAAAGAGTTGCGAACCCCTGGTATAAAGACTGGGACATTTTAAATCCAGTGCAATATGTTTGGGATATTATGGGTGTCCTCTTCTTTCCTCAGACCTACTCTATATGGGCCAGCAGTTGCAAAAACAAGACAGAATGCAACGAGATGCACCCGTCAATTTCTGTTGTACAGGTACGGACTCTTGTCATGATGTTTATGCACAGAAATAAATACAAGTACAGAATTGTCCACTCTTACCTTCCATACAAAATGCAAGGCCGCAGCGCACAACACGACCACTGGGTGGCGACACACGGACACATATAGAACATGACATGACATGGTTAATAAGCCGGTCTCCAACCTGAGACAATGGATGAAGTGAAAAATGGTATAAATAAGAAAATTTCAAGGGTCTTCTCTAGTTCTCTTTCATTCTTTACACTGCAGCTCTGCTCGGCTGGTGCTTGTAGGCTGAATATGCAGAATTGAGCTTGCGTTTTGGGAAATATGTTTGAGATAACTGACCCCTTTCTCCCTTGTTGTTGTTGTCTCGGAGCAGATTTTAGCTTTTGTCCTCATAAGGAACATTCCTGGATACGCCCGCTCAGTGTACAGCTCCTTTTTTGCCTGGTTTGGCAGAATTTCTTTGGAAGTAAGTACGTGCCATGGAAGTGTGACGTGTGATGTCTTTGTGATTCATTTATAATGGCCAACGCTCCATTTACTTTTTTGGGGTTTTATAGAACAGCAAACGCCATCAGTCCCATAGAAGTGTATGGAGCGGTGGCCGAGTGTGCACACCACCACTCTATTCACATGGGGCACTGACAGACCCTCGTTCTTGTGGAGCTTCCCTGTTCTCTTCATAGGATAGAAATGTTATTAGTGGGAAACCTTTGACCAGATGCCGACTACCCATAGACTCTATATGTCCGGTCAGTTGGCATCTGACTCTGCAAGGATGTGTATACATGTGTTCTTGCAGAATTAAAGGGATCCTATCATTGGATACCAGTTTTTTTTCCTCAATAACACGTAGGAATAGCCTTAAGAAAGGCTATTCTTCTCCTACCTTTAGATGTCGTCTTCGCACCACCGTTTGATAGAAATCTGGGTTTTCTTTGGTATGCAAATGAGGTCTCTCGCAGCACTGGGGGCGTCCCCAATGCTGCGAGAGAACTCTCCAGCGACACCTCCATCATCTTCTGGAATGCCCTCTTCCTGTGTCTTCTTCCGTCCTGGCTTTCAATCTGCTAGGCCTCGGGCAGAGCCGACTGTGCATGCTTTGGCCACAAGAAAATGGCCACTTACACAGAGGCCTACGGAAGAAGACACAGAGAAAGGCCATTCCAGAAGAAGATGGAGGTGGTGCTGGAGAGAGTTCTCTCGCAGCATTGGCGACGCCCCCAGTGCTGCAAGAGAACTCACTTGCATACCGAAGAAAACCTGGATTTCTACCGAACAGCGGCGATGAGAAGACATCTAAAGGTAAAGGTTTCTTAAGGCTATTCCTACGTGTTAGAATAAAAGGGATTCCAATGATAGGATCCCTTTAAGCACTTGTAGGAGCTGCATTCTGCCATGTAAACAGGTAGGCGAGTTCACTTGCTGATATAGTACAGTCTTTGTAAGACACCATGCACACGTCCGGAGCAAGGAGGCGTCCGATATCCGTTCTGATGAAAAAATAGCAGGTCTTATCCTGTTTTTGTTCCATTGGAACGGATTGGAAGCCCCCAGAGAAGTGAGTGTATCGCAGCATGCACCCAGATGTCACTCTGCATCCTGCTGCAAAATCGGTCCCACTTGGGATGCACAATCGGTCATGTGCATGGGGTCTAATCCTAATAACCTGGATGATTCCCTCCTTTCAGATCTGTGCAACTTTTCTCTAAGGGTAAGTTCACACTGGGTTTTTTGGTCAGGGTTTTGAGGCCGTATTGATTTCAATGGGAGCCGTTCAGGACTTTTTTCCTGGAGCCGTTTGTTTCGGCTCCCGGAAAAAGAAGCGAGCTGCTCATTCTTCAGGCTGATTCGCCTTGCAATTCGGACTGAAGACGCTCCCTGCTCCTGACTAGACCCATTCATTAGGCCTAATCCGGAGCGGAGGGCGTGACCGGATGCTGCCATGATTTTTAGTCATGTTCAGTCCTATTACTATCAAGCAGCAGCACAGCCGGCTATGCAGAGGAGTTGCACAGGCTCTACAGCAACCAAATGGTAGAAAAATTTTAATGAAGACTATTTTAATCCTTCTATGTTTCTGACTAATGTAACCCACCCACATAGAATAACTTGTTTTATCTTGCAGTTATTCATCTGTCAGTATCACATTTGGCTGGCGGCTGACACGAAGGGGATCTTGGTCCTCATCCCCGGGAACCCCATGCTCAACATCATTATTAGCACTTTTATCTTTGTGTGCGCCGCACATGAAATCTCCCACATAACCAACGACCTGGCGCAGATCTTGGTCCCGAAGGACATGTCGGCACTCACCAAGAGGTTACTCTGCATCACCAGCTTCTTTTTTATACTCCTGTTTATATCCGCGGTTCAACATTAGCCGGACGTCAGGCATGAACTATTACAAAGACCGCTGGATCTGTCTACCTAATGTCTGGACGCACCGGAGGACGTGACCGTGACGTCAACTTTGTATATGGTAAGAAGCCAGGGTTTGTCTACCTACCATCTGAGCCTCAGAGGACATGACCGTGACGATATGGTATAAAGCCTATACTCCAGGATCTGCCCCCCCCCCCCCCCCCCATCTGAGCCTCAGTGGAAACAACCATGATGTCACCTTTTGTATACGGTATGAAGCCTATACTCCAGGATCTGTCTACCTACCATCTGAGCCTCAAAGGACGCGACCATGATGTCACCTTTGTATGCGGTATGAAGCATATGACTCCAGGATCTACCTACCCCCCCCATCTGAGCCTCAGTGGTAACAACCGTGATGTCCCCTTTGTATATGGTATGAGCCTATGACTCCAGGATCTGTCTACCTACCATCTGAGCCTCAGAGGACATGACCATGACGTCACCTTTGTATACGGTATGACGCCAGGGCCTTGTCGACCTTCCATCTATGAGCCTCAGAGGACATGACCGTGACGTCCCCTTTGCATATGGTATGAAGCCTACACTCCAGGATCTGCCACCCCCCATCTGAGCCTGAGTGGAGACGACCATGATGTCACCTTTGTATAGGGTAGACCGTGTTGTCACCTTTATATACGGTATGAAGCCTACACTCTTGGATCCATCTACCTACCATCTGAGCCTCAGAGGACACGACCATGACGTCGTCTTTGTATACGGTATGAAGCCTACACTCCAGGGTCTGTCTATCTACCATCTGAACCTCAGAGGACATGACCATGATGTCACCTTTGCATATGGTAGACCACGATGTCCCCTTTGTATCTGGTATGACGCCTATGACTCCAGGGTCTGTCTATCTACCATCTGAGCCTCAGAGGACACGACCATGATGTCCCCTTTGTATACGATATGAAGCCTACACTCCAGGATCCGCTTCTTCTTACCATCTGAGCCTCAGAGGACACGACCATGGTGTCACCTTTGTATACGATATGAAGCCTACACTCCAGGATCCGCTTCTTCTTACCATCTGAGCCTCAGAGGACACGACCATGGTGTCACCTTTGCCTATGGTAAACCGCGATGTCCCCTTTGTATACGGTATGACGCCTATGACCCCACCATCTGAGCCTCAGAGGACACACCACCCGTGTCTTCTTTGTACATAGCTTACCTATAGGAGCGGCCTGCCATTCAGCTACAACTCCGGGCATGCTGGGGGTAGTGGTTCGCCAACAGCTGGAAGCAGGACACGCACTGAAGGAACAACAAAAACTCTGAACAGACAGCAACTTTTTTTTTTCATTTTAATTTAATAAGGATAACTTTCGTTTACGCGTTTGTATATAGAAGGGGTGCGGACCGTCCCCGGCTCCTTATTGTGTCTGCTAGAAGTGGTGAAGGCGTTACCGACCCCTGGGGGGCGACTGTTGTGTTGTGTGAGGAGTGCCGATCGGATATAGTGCGTCCAGAGTCTGCCATCTAGGGGGGTTACAGTGTGTCCTTATGGGGCGCACATACTTCTAGGAAATACATCAGTGAAATAGGATTTTTAAGTGTGTTTTGTGCAATTAGGGAATGGGAAAATATACGTTCTATAGGTTTGCACACCAATCTCCTACTTTAGTCTGTCTTAAAGGGGTATTCTGGGCTTTAATTGATAAGCCATCCTTAGTATAGGGAAGATTAGCAGTGACATTACCTTCGTGCATCACACGGCCTGTTTGCAGCTCAGTCCCATTCAACTGAATGGACTGAACTGCAGTACCAAGCATAGCCACTATACACTGTACGGCGCTATGCTTGGTTTGCTATAAAGAGGCCTCTGCACTCAACCGAACGCTGCAAAACAGCAGATGGGTGGGTATCGGACCCCCGACTATCTTCAGTTCTCAACTTTTTTGTAAGGGTAAGTCCTCCGCTAATAATCCCAGAAAACCCCTTTTACTCAGGCCCTACGTTGCAGAAACGCAACAGGAAAAAAACTGCGCCTTTCTGGATGTGCATTAGTCCTCAGGGCTCATCCCAGAGGACTAATGCTCATGCACAGGACCCAGTGTGCAGACTTGGGGTCCCTGATATTGGCAGTAGAGAAGGTTTGGATAGTCGGATTTCTATTCTTTCAGGGACGATTAGCTGCAGCTTATTTCCCTCTCCCCAATTCAGAATACATGCATGCTCCGCTCAGCCAAGTGTGCATGTATATGGAGGGTCTGGAGGGCTGTCTAACGCCTCTGATCACAGCAGATCCATCTTTTTCCACCAGCAATTTCGTTTTAAGAGATCGGGCACTGGAGTCCATTATAGTGAGTGGGGGTCCCTCAGCCTCTGTTGGTCACAAGAACGGACCCCTGGCGCTCGTGTGCACTTAATAAAAGTGTCTGGGCGGCTTTGTATGTGCAGACCGCCATACTTTATCCTGAGCAATTCCAGCATCGGGACTCTATTTCCCCAGTGCTGGGTCACCGGGGGTCCTGGATCACTCGCCTCCTATCACTGCCCCCCTATAGCAGTCCGGTGTTGAATTTTCCTTCCTTTCGGTTTGTTTTTAGCTATTTTGGTATAATCTGGAGTCCGTTCTCTGGGCATTGATTTCACGTCTCTGTGTTGTGTGACTGTGAGTGTGTACGGGTGTTTTATTGCTGGGGAGCCTGCAGCAGAGAGATATTATAATGTATATATTTTAAAGGCATTTTTATTTATTTAAAAAATATTGTTTTATTCGTTTTTGTTTTGTTTTTTTCTCCTTAATGCTCACGAGCCGTTTCTGTGGTTGAACGACCATGGACTCTGCGCCCGCACAGATCCATTCATTTTCTTCAGTGAGCCCGGGCTGCAAAACAGACAGGAATAGGACGTGACCTGAGTTTTGCCCGGCCTCACGGGCCGTCGTATAGGACACGGACAATGCACATAATCCTGTGCATGACGCCGAATTGTCCGGGCCAGCGGACCACCATAATGGCAGTCGCACAGAGTTTCGGGTGTCGTTTTAAGACTGATAAGGGCAGCCGAAAAAGTCGCCCGTGCAAGGAGTTTTCTGTGCGTCCGTTGCAATGGAGACTCCGGTGCCGGTGTGAACGTAGCTTTAGACTGTTTCCAAACATTACTGTATTATTGTACTAAATTAAGCACACCATGATGGGTAGATATAAAGGGGTCTTCCAGAAACCTTAACATTTTGACACATGGCAATGCAATGTCTTGTTTTAACAAATTTGTTTCAAACTTGCAAATTAGTTGGTTACACATGATAATGTCCACCATGTGCCTCACCCTCGGTTTGGTGAGCTCTGAACTGCAGCTCCCACAATCCATTCAGCTTACTCTTCAGGTGTGGGTTATGGGCCGCCAGACATCACAGTATCCTAGTACATATATGTAGTCTCCGGTGTGTGTACATAGTAGACTTGCTGGTCTGGGCCCGGTCTATGTATATTGAGGTTCTAACCCATCGGGGGTAGATCACATGGCGACTGTAAGGCATATGATTTCCAAGGACAATGATGAAAGTGCAAAGGACCACAAAAATTGAGATATTAATCCTTTCAATTTTGGGTGCAATGATAGAAAATATAATTCCTGGAGAACCCCTTTAATGTAAAAGATACCTTTAAGCTTTTCTTTAGTTTTAAAGGGAGTCTATCACCAAATCCAGCATATCACCTCAGCCCTGCAGATAGATAGGTTAACTGTCACAGATCCTGGCCTGCAGATAGATAGGTTAGTATCATCAGACCCAGCATATCACCCCAGCCGTGCAGATAGATAGGTTAGTATCATCAGACCCAGCATATCACCCGAGCCCTGCAGATAGATAGGTTACTGTCACCAGACCCAGTGTTTCACCCCAGCCCTGCAGATAGATAAGTTACTGTCACCAGACCCAGCATATCACCCCAGCCCTGCAGATAGATAGGTTAGTGTCACCAGAACCAGCATATCACCCCAGATAGGTTATTGTCACAGATCCTGGCCTGCAGATAGGTTAGTGTCACCAGACCCAGCATATCACCCCAGCCCTGCAGATAGATAGGTTAGTGTCACCAGAACCAGCATATCACCCCAGCCCTGCAGATAGATAGGTTACTGTCACCAGACCCAGCATATCACCCCAGCCCTGCAGATAGATAGGTTACTGTCACCAGACCCAGCATATCACCCCAGTCCTGCAGATAGATAGATTAGTGTCAGCAGACGCAGCATATCACCCCAGCCCTGCAGATAGATAGGTTAGTGTCACCAGACCCAGTATATCACCCCAGCCCTGCAGATAGATAGGTTACTGTCACCAGAACCAGCATATCACCCCAGCCCTGCAGATAGATAGGTTACTGTCACCAGACCCAGCATATCACCCCAGCCCCGCAGATAGATAGGTTAGTGTCACCAGACCCAGCATATCACCCCAGCCCTGCAGATAGATAGGTTAGTGTCACCAGACCCAGCATATCACCCCAGCCCTGCAGATAGATAGGTTACTGTCACCAGACCCAGCATATCACCCCAGCCCCGCAGATAGATAGGTTAGTGTCACCAGACCCAGCATATCACCCCAGCCCCGCAGATAGATAGGTTAGTGTCACCAGACCCAGCATATCACCCCAGCCCCGCAGATAGATAGGTTACTGTCACCAGACCCAGCATATCACCCCAGCCCCGCAGATAGATAGGTTAGTGTCACCAGACCCAGCATATCACCGCAGCCCCGCAGATAGATAGGTTACTGTCACCAGACCCAGCATATCACCCCAGCCCTGCAGATAGATAGGTTAATGTCACCAGACCCAGCATATCACCCCAGCCCCGCAGATAGATAGGTTACTGTCACCAGACCCAGCATATCACCCCAGCCCTGCAGATAGATAGGTTACTGTCACCAGACCCAGCATATCACCCCAGCCCTGCAGATAGATAGGTTACTGTCACCAGACCCAGCATATCACCCCAGTCCTGCAGATAGATAGGTTAGTGTCAGCAGACGCAGCATATCACCCCAGCCCCGCAGATAGATAGGTTACTGTCACCAGACCCAGCATATCACCCCAGCCCTGCAGATAGATAGGTTAGTGTCACCAGACCCAGCATATCACCCCAGCCCCGCAGATAGATAGGTTACTGTCACCAGACCCAGCATATCACCCCAGCCCCGCAGATAGATAGGTTAGTGTCACCAGACCCAGCATATCACCCCAGCCCTGCAGATAGATAGGTTACTGTCACCAGACCCAGCATATCACCCCAGCCCTGCAGATAGATAGGTTAATGTCACCAGACCCAGCATATCACCCCAGCCCCGCAGATAGATAGGTTACTGTCACCAGACCCAGCATATCACCCCAGCCCTGCAGATAGATAGGTTACTGTCACCAGACCCAGCATATCACCCCAGCCCTGCAGATAGATAGGTTACTGTCACCAGACCCAGCATATCACCCCAGTCCTGCAGATAGATAGGTTAGTGTCAGCAGACGCAGCATATCACCCCAGCCCCGCAGATAGATAGGTTACTGTCACCAGACCCAGCATATCACCCCAGCCCTGCAGATAGATAGGTTAGTGTCACCAGACCCAGCATATCACCCCAGTCCTGCAGATAGATAGATTAGTGTCAGCAGACGCAGCATATTACCCCAGCCCTGCAGATAGATAGGTTACTGTCACCAGACCCAGCATATCACCCCAGCCCTGCAGATAGATAGGTTAGTGTCACCAGACCCAGCATATCACCCCAGCCCTGCAGATAGATAGGTTAGTGTCACCAGAACCAGAATATAATCCCAGCCCTGCAGATAGGCTAGGGTTACCTGAATTGTGTTTTCCCCTTATGAATCGCTGTCTTCGTTACTGAGATATCGCAGTTTTTTTGTCTTTATTCAAATGAGCTCTTTGGAGTAACTGTAATGTTCTCATTGCTCCACAGAACTAATTTGCATGTTGACAAAAACTGTGATCTCTTGGCAGCCTATCTATCTGTGGGACTGGGTTGCTATACTGCAGTCTGGTGATACATTCCCTTTAAGGACAGGTTATTCATGGTCTTCATTTTACTACAGATGTGAATCAGTAAATAATCTTGATTAATGGTGTCCGTGTAAGGCTTAGTCTCGTAAAATTTAGGATTGTCCTACAGTCTTCTGGTGGTCTGCCAAAACCATGGCATGTCAGATCAAATGAAATTTCACTTTCCTGTGTCAACTTCATGCTTAACCCCTTAGAGACACAGCCCAAAAGTGACTTAAGGACCAGGCCTCTTTTTTTCAAATCTGACATGTGTCACTTTAAATGGCGATAACTTTGAGACGCTTTAACTTACACAAGTGATTCTGAGATTGTTTTTTCGTAACACATTGTACTTCATGTCAGTAGTAAATTTTCGTTGATATGTTTTGTCTTTAATTATGAAAAAATAGGAAATTTGGTGAAAATTTTGAAAAAAATGCAGTTTTCAAACTTTGAAATTGCAAGCCTTTCAAATAGAAAGTCATGCTACCCGAATTTTTTCATAAATATAATTAACCATGTCTCTGATTTATGTAGCAATCAAATTTTAAGCACCCTTTCATTTTTTTCAGATATTATAAGGCTTACAAGTCAAGCAGTAATTTTCCAAATTTTCAAGAAAATTTCCAAAACACATTTTTCAAGGGACCAGTTCAGTTCTGAAGGGAACTTGAAAGGCCTCTCTAATAAAACCCCCCAAAAGTCACCCCATTCTAAAAACTGCACTCCTGAAAGAATCTAAAACAGCAGTTAGAAAGTTTCTTAACCCTTTCAGCATTTCACAACAATTAAAACAAAATGGAGGTCAAATTTACATTTTTCAATTTCTGTCACTAATATATTCATTTAGCCCTAGAATTTACACATTTACTAAGGTTTAAAGGAGAAACTGCACCCCACATTTTGTTACACAATTTCTCCCGAACACGACAATACCACATATGTGCTGGTACCCTAATGTACGGGCACACGATCGCTCTCAGAACGGATGGAGCGCTAATTGGATTTTGTAGGCCAGATTTTGCTAGAATATTTTTCAGGCGCCATGCCCCGATTGCAAAGCCCCCAAGGTGCCAAAACAGTGGAAAACCCCAAAATGTCACCCCATTTTGGAAACTAGACCCCTCAAGGAATTTATCAAGGGGTATAGTGAGCACTTGGACCCTACAGGTGTTTCACAGGTTTTTTTACCATTGAGATGTGAAAATGAAAAATTACTTTTTTTTATAATAAAATGTCACTGTAGCCCCAAATTTTTCATCTTCACAAAGGGTTAAAGGAGAAACTGCACCCCACATTTTGTTACACAATTTCTCCTGAACACGACAATACCCCATATGTGCTGGTACCCTAATGTACGGGCACACGGTCGCTCTCAGAGCGGATGGAGCGCTAATTGGATTTTGTAGGCCAGATTTTACTAGAATACTTTTCAGGCACCATGTCCCTTTTGCAGAGCCCCCAATGTGCCAAAACAGTGGAAACCCCCAAATGTGACCCCATTTTGGAAACTATACCCCTCAAGGAATTTACCAAGGGGTTTAGTGAGCCCTTTGACCCTACAGGAGTGTAACAGAATTGGCCCAACAAAAGGAAAAGTGACATTTTTTGCTATAAAATGTAGCTTTAACCCCAAATTATGCATTTCCACAAGGGGTTAAAAAAGAAAATGCACCCCACAAATTGTCAAGCACTTTGCCCCAACTACAGAAATGCCCCTTATGTGGATGTAAAGTGATGTATGGGCACACTGTAAAGTCCAGAGCTGAAGGATCGCTGTTGGGATTTTGGAGGGCAAATTTAGCTGAAATCTGTTTCAGTCACCATGTTGCATTTGGAGAGCCCCTGAAGTGCTAGAACAGTGGAAACCCCCCCAAAAATGACCCCATTTTGAAAACTAGACCCCTCAAGGAATTTATCAAGGGGTTTAGTGAGCACTTGGACCCTACAGGTGTTTCACAGATTTTTTTACCATTGAGATGTGAAAATGAAAAATTACTTTTTTTCCAATAAATCGTCCATTTAGCGCCATATTTTTAATTTTTGCAAGTAGTTAGAGAATTAAGAGCCCCCCACAGTTTGTTACACAATTTCCCCTGAACACGGCAATACCCCATATGTGGCCATAATCTGCTGTATGGGAACATGGCGGGGCTCAGAATGGAAAGAGGGCTATTTGGATTTTGGAGGGCAGATATTGCTGGAATAGTTTTGAGGTGCCATGTCACATTTGCTGAGCCCCTAAAGTATCAATACAATAGAAACCCCTCAAAAGTGACCCCATTTTAGAAACTACACCCGTCAAGGAATGTATCAAGTGGTATTATGATTTTGAGACTAAAAATGCTTCCCAAAAATTGAAATTTTTAAAGAAATATGCCATTTTGGTATCCAATGCATTGCACCCACTTTGTGTTGTCAGAGACCTGCACTCCTAAAACTATTAAGTGGGCCTTCCCGAGGGGCAAAAAAATTATATATGTGGGTATAAACTGCTGCTTGGGCGCACAGCAGGGCTCAGAAGGGAAGGAGCACTGCGCTTTATAGCTTTTGGGGTACAGATTTAGAGGGACTTCCTGGGCGCCATGATGTTTTTGCAGAGCCCTGGAGGTGCCAGTAAACTGAAATTCCCCAAGAAGTGACCCCATTTTGTAGGGGAAATTTTAGAGTCTCTGCAAAAGTGCCATGGCATCCAAAAACCAAACCGTCTAAGTCTGTGCTCCAAAAACCAAATAACCTTCTTCCCTTCTGTGTCTGGCTGGGCCCTAATATCAGTTTATACCCACATATGACATTACGTACGTTATCCGGGGTACACCAGTGTCATATATGTGCCCTAATATCAGTTTATACTCACATATGACATTACCCCGGTTACACCAGTGTCATACATGTGGCATAAACTGCAGTTTGGGCGCACAGCAGGGGGCAGAAGGGAAGGAGCGCGATGCGGCTTTTGGAGTACAGATTCAGATGTTTGGTATCTGGACGCAATGTCATGTTTGTAGAGCCTGTAAGGTACCAGAAAAGTGGATTCCCCAAAGGAGTGACCCCATTTTGAAAACTGCACCCCTAAAAGAATTTATCAGGGGGTGTAGTGAGTATTAGTATCCCGGACGTGACTGCACAGCGGATGGCGAAGAGGGAATATATAAGCGGTGCGGAGGACATTGCAGACACTAAATTCCCTACTGTACCCCCAGTAGCTCCTATGATTGGGGAAGTCACACTGGGGTCACTTTGGGGGTCACTTCTGGTATATTTTCCCTCATAAGCTGTAAATATAGGGTGTCCCCTGATATTCGCTTGCACAGCTTATACATTCCCTGCCTGCCGCAGCCAGTTGTGTTCTAATGATTTGGCGATTTTGCGTGATTTTGTCTTCACATTGGTAGAGGCTATATTTTCTTTATTTTTCTGCTGACATGGCCATATAAGGGCTTGTTGTTTGTGGGATGCGATGTATTTTGTAATGACACCATCTTGGGGTGCCTAAAACTTACTGATTACATTTTATTAACTCTTTTTTTGCTGGATTTAAAAGAGAAAAAAATCAATTCTGGTATTGAGTTTTACCTTTTACATTTTTCGCCATGCAGCGTACAGTATAAGTAACATGTGACCTTTATTCTGCGGGTTGGTACGGTTATGGCGATACCTCATTTATGTTATTTTTTTTTATGCGATACTAAGTCTGCAGAACAAAAACACATTTGGGGACATAAATCAGTGATTTTTGCATCGCCATCTTCTGAGAGGCGTAACATTTTTATTTTTCGCTTGACAGTGTTGGTTGAGGGCTTATTTTTTGCGGGACAACCTGTGCATTTTATTGGTACTATTTTGGGGTGCATATGACTTTTTGATCACTTTTTATAGCACATTTTGTAAGGTGAGATGGCGAAAAATCACTACTTCCGGCAGGTTTTTTCCGTTATTTTTTTACCGCCGTTCACTGTGTACATTAAATATTGTTTCAGTTTTGTTGTACAGGTTGTTACGGACGCGACAATACCAAATATGTATTGTTTTTATTAATTTTTTGTGTTTTTTTTACATAATTCATTTTTTATAGAAAAAAGGGATTTTTGGGACTTTATAACTTTATTAATTGTTTTCAAATACTTTATTTTTTTTACACTTTTTTTTTACTTGTTCTTGTGTCTATGGGACACATGGATCAGTGAAGATTGCATCACTGATTCTCTACTCTAGACTGAGACACAGGCTGCAGTGACAGCCTGCACGTGTCTCACTCGAGAAACAGGAAGTGAGCTGTGCGGACGGGACAGACTCACTTCCAGAAGACGCCGGGAGCATCACCAGGTAAGTAAGTGAGTGCTCAGGGCTGTCTGGGGTCACTAACCAGACCCCAGACTACGTACTACAGATACCGACACCCCCCGATCTCGGTCCGGGGGGTGCCGGCGGGGGGGGGGGAGAGATCGCGGCACCCTTTGTTTGCGGTGGTCATGTTTGACCATCACAATCAAAGGGTTAAAACCTCCGATCGGTAAAAGTACCGACCGGAGGTTATGGAAAAGGGTGATAGCTGTCAGTAACAGCTATCACTCAGTTCCGATTCCGCCCGCTCAGCTAGTGAGCGGGCGGAATCACCATGACGTAATATTACTTCATGGTGCGCGAAGTACCTCGCGTCCATGACGTAATAGTACGTCAAAGGTCGCTAAGTGGTTAAAAAAATATGGCTGCTTTCTTGTGGTAACAGCGCCACCTCTTCGCAAGGGTTGTGTCCGGTATTACAGCTCATCTTCTTTGAAATGAATTGGATTGAGCTGTAATACCGTATACAAGGAGTGGGGCACTGTTTTTTGGGGTTTAGTTTTTTTTTTTTTTGAAGAAACATCCATGTTTTTCAGATCCTGAAAACCCATGTCCTTTAATGTCTGACTTTGCAGATAATGTGATTTCATAAAACGTCACAGGAAATTATCTTGGGTGAAAAGTTACCTTAAAGGGGGACCTTTCACTACCTCCATCATGTCCAATTCTTTACATTCTTCTATAGGGGGCTCTCCACTGATTCCAGCACAGTTGTAATTTTTTCTCTAGCCCCCACCGTTCCCAAACAATCACTGCCTTTAGTTTCAGTACAATGAGGTTCTCTACTGTCCAGTGGGCGGTCCCTGTCTCCAGTCTAGGACCGCCCACCTAATGGAAGAGAACCTGATAATGGTGAAACTAACAACAGTAATTATTTGGGAACGGTGGGGGCTAGAGAGAAAATTCCAACTGTGCTGGAATCTGCCGAGTGTCATTATTATTATTATCTCTGAGATCGGGACAGAATTTGCAACCGTAATATGGATTCATTATGGCCACGTGCAGTGTTGGACTGGCCCACAAGAGGGCCTAAGCTCTCGCTCAATACTGGTCCAGTAGAAGGCACCCAAATTTGAAAGGTACTATGGTCTATGTCCTAGTGAATGTTAGATGGTGACCCCCGCTATCATGGTGGGCCCAAAAAAACAGAGTCCAATACTGGCCACACAATAGGCCAGATGAGCAAGGTCCAGACGTTTGTGCGGTTGAAGTCTACAGCTGTCCTCTGAAGATAACTTGGGTTTTCCTCTTGCAATACTATTGGGGGTTCTCGGCCTGTGGTGAATGAGGTTTGTGAAGCCTTTGTGTAGGATGTCCTTCTATTTTGTGTTATTTATATATGTGTGCATGTGTTTACATCCTGATGGCGGTATTCTTTATTTATCTCATGAAGCGTATATTAAGTATCTGGGAAATGATGAGGAAATAAATCCACTTTAACGTCCATTCTGGTGTTTTCATTTTGCCGTAAATTTACGTTATTGAGAATAGAGGAAAAATGAGGAATGCTAGGGCCGGCGCAGTAGATGGATCGCAACGTAAGCATGGAGGAAGTCATACAGGAAGAACAATGAGGACAGGTGATGTTGGTAGGAGACGAGGATCCATGGGGTCACTGGATTCGTTTGTGGGCTAAACCAGGAGTGGAGTGATCGGTGCCAATGTATTGGTGCGGGTGGATGGTGACAGATATACAGGGGGGGTATAGTCGAAGGACGTAAAGCCGACTACTGTATAGTCTCTGGGTAGGTTATTTGTCAACTTGCTACAGTACTCAGGAGCTCCTAGGACTTGGGAGGCTTTTTAACCCATTGATTTCAATGCGTAGGACGGCACCCATTGAAGTTAATGGGATTCTGTTTTGTAGCGCTCACTCTGACATGTGTTTACGTGTCAGGATGAGCGCCACGTTACATGTGAGAACAGGCCCTTACTCATGAGAGCTTCATTTTCCTGTCTGGCTACTTTAACTTCTTCCACCTATGTCTCCCTCTACTGGTGAAGGTGAGGACCCTAAAGTTTGGGTGCGTTAGTGTTGATTGATCATCAACATGCCATTTTGGCTTGGCCATGGTAAGTAGACGCAGTTGAGCCATGTGGAGGGAGGTCTAGCACCACCTCTGGATTATCGCCTGGTGAAGCCATGGTCCTTATGACCCAGTCCTTTACATCTTACCCATGCTCTGTAAATGACCAAATTTATTTGCCAGTCCTTTACGGCTCCTGCACACAATCTCGTGTAAGTATAATGGATCTCATGGCCAACGACTTACAAGATATCCTCAAGATACTTCTATGGACTGCGAATTAGAAAAGGCATTTCCTTATTCCTGTATCATGTATTCTTCTAGAGAGTGAATTATCTTGAAGAACAATGCTTCCACCACTAGGACCATCACTAATCCCAAGACCCTGGATTAATGGGAGACCTGCTCGAATATCTCCATAGCTTTCATTGACTATAATGGGAAATTGGGAGCAGTGGATGACCCCAGTCATTGTATACAGACGGATCTGGCCTCTAATAAATATATCTTGTCCATACGTCATATAAGTTTTGCTGGATAATCGCAATGTCACCCTTTCTAAAAACTCAAAATAATATGAGAGTCTGACATTTCTTACTTCAACCACGTTGATACAGCGAACACTCAGTGCTAACAAATAGATCTATGTAATGCTTCATTTCTCCTGTGGGGGAGCTGTAGGCAAACCAAACACTTGCTACCAGGTGTTGCTGAAGACCTTCTTTAAACTTGTATGACAAAAACATCCAAAAAGCATCATTGAATGGTTGGGCATTAATCACACTGCCACATCCAAGCCCAGAGCAAACCTAAGCCACAATCCGTTTTTATGAAGTGCCCTTAATGTTTCCTCTAAGTGACAGCCTTGGCCACACCCCTGTGGGTGCTATAATTGTGGTTGCCACAAGAGTTGGGACCTCCATGTCTAAACAAGTGACGGATGGAGAACCTTTCACTACCTCCACCTCTAGGCACCAATCCACCAATTCTGACACAGTTAGAATTTTTTCTCTAGCTCCTACCATTCCTGAGCAATCGTTTCTGTAAGTTTTATAACCCCATATGCTAATTGGGCTCTCTACCGTCAGATGGGTGGTCCTATACTGTGCTCCGCCCACCGGACTGTAGACAACCTAACTAGCACATGGGTGCTGAAACTAATGGCACCAATGGTTCAGGAACCGTGGGGGCCAGAGAAAAAATTCCAACTGCACCAGAATCAGCTGAGCGGCGGCTATTGAAGGACACAGAGTTGGTGCAAGTGGCAAAAAGTCCGCTTTTAACAACTTTTTGGCAACTGTGTCTTATATTTTTGTTATAGTGCAGTCACTCTGGGCTTCATCACCATCCTCACTTCATCCATTACTCACCTCCATTCATGTACTAGCGCTACGACCTTTGAGCGAAAATTTTAGCCACCGACATTTGGTCACGGACATTAGACATGCTTTATTTTATAAAACATCTGACATACAAAACAAAAACAAGACAATGATACTTTCACAGGCCCAGTTGAGATGATCATTTTATGTCCACCAGCAACCACCCGATGTAACCCATTGGGCCACCATTCCATACGTTCTCTTTGGTTTTTGCGGAGATAGAATCTCCCAAAAAACACAATACAACCAAGTACAGGCAACTGGATGGCGTTCTTTATTAGCACCGTGTCATTGGTTCAAGTACCATATTAGCACCTCTTTAGGACCTCTTCCTTGTCCTAGCACCACATTTGGGATACTCTCTGAAGCCACGACCACGGGACGTTAGGTAGCTAAAACCTATGGAAGCCGCGGTTTTAAACGTCCTCCGTGGTGAATATTCAAAGGCCACAAAGATGCAAGCTTTCACCGTTTTTTATTGAGATTTTTTGAAATTTTTTTTTGTATTACAAAAGCTGACATTTTGTTTTATCTCGACAACTTGATGTTTCCGATTGTGAAAGACTTCCGTATCCTCTTTCGGTACGTAGTAGATTGCATTGCACGATGCTCCTTTTATTGTTTTTTTTTTAAAAAATTTTCCTTCTCTTGCCCAGAAGCAGGTTGATGTTATAAAATGACATAAAAAACATTGGAAGATGTCAGCTTTCGGTATTACAAAAATAAAGAAGGGGCCAAGAGAGGAAGTGTCTTAAATTAGTTCATCTGAAATAGTTCTTGTTTATTTGAAACAGACTGGGCCAACTTCGAACCCGAACTCTTGGTCTGCACCACCAATGTCCAAAGGTGCAATGTCCAGGAAGGGTAGGCGTGATGGTTTGTTAGTTCTGTATTCAACAACTGTCTTTCCCCATTGTCCCGTATGTTTCTGTAAATAAAAGGACATCGTTAATGAGTTAGGCGGCAAATCAATATCGTGGTTTTGGAGATAGAGATGAGCGAATCTCGCAAATTTCCAATCGAATTGGCTGGTAGATATGATTTGGACCTTGGTCTGAATTAAAGGGATCCTGATTGCCCTAAAAAGTTGTTTATTGCACTCTAAAGTCGCTCCTAGTCCCAAAACATAATAGATGGAGGGCAGGAAGAATAGGTAAAAATAAGATCAACTACACAAACCCATCCTAGACCCCACAATTTCCCAGTCCTTTGCACTCTTTTGGAACTTCAGTTGTCCAATGGTGGTGTATGTCATCACTGGAGCATTCGAAATTCCAGAGACCAGAACCTCAGCAGTCACATGGGCTCAGAGGACCGGGCGGCAGCCGGACCAAGGACAACCGAGTATGGTTCATTTTATCATTTGTACCCATTTTTCTGCCAGTCTTTGGGGCTTGTTTTATGGGATTGATGCAGATCGAATCCCAAAAGTTTTGGATTTAGCAGAATTAGATTAGTTATGAATCAATTTGTTCATCTCTACTAGTAGACCTTCTAAATGAACTGGGGTGCACTTGACGTCACAAAAACATTTAAACGTGGGCAATGCCCATTACGAAAACATAATATCTGCCAATTTATGGGATCTCTGTGGCCCTAAACTCCATCCATGATGTCTACACTAAGTAGGCTAGACCTTGAAATGGGACTTCAAAAGTTGTACAATTGGGGACCTATGGAAATATGAATGATCAAGAATTGGGTCAACGAACTTACCGTGCAGCCGTCTTCAAGAACGTTGAAAGTGAATCTGCTGTTGCCCTCTGCTCTGAGCTCGACATCGTTGGATCCTTGCAGAATGATGGCCTTCTTCAGGTTGCCAGTCTCACCATCCATGTAGGCAATGCTGTTCTTGCAGTGGTAGGTGATGTTCTGAGAGGCGTGGTTAGCCAGTAGGCGCATGAAGGCGAATTGAGTGGCCATATCCTTGGGAGTGACTCCTTCATCGTTGTATTCAATCTAGTGAGATTAAAAATTTAAAAAAATTAATAAAATTACACAAATATTTTCCCTCTTTCAATGTTACCCCAAGTGGGAAATAAAATTTGTCTTAAAAGGTGATTTCCATCTTAAAAAGTGGTGGGATGTCGCTAAGTTATGTCATGATCGGTGGGGTCCAATCTTCTCGATTCTGAATATTAAGGGACAACAGTATGGATCGTACGGCATCTCTTACGTGTTGTCTACACACCAGCGTTACCCTCAACTGGGCCCATTTACTCAAAAAGAGTAGCGCCGTTTTGCTGAAACGACTTGGCTACAGTGACACTTTGGCTTCTTTCATTCTTAAGGACTGATTTGGGTTGCAGAGGCCAAATATATTGACTTATTCAACATTTTTTACAAGACCCCTGGAACGAAGATTCACCTGAGTGCCTCCATTGATGGTTTCACCGAACCAGATGTGCGTCCTCTCCTTGTTGGATTTGTTGATGTACCAGTTCTTCTGTGGAATGGCGTCTGGGTTGGCGTGGATGCAAGTCTCACCAGTAGAGAAGTCGCAGAATACTCTGATGGCATCAGAAGAGCAGCCTTGGTTGGGGTCAATCCAGTAGAATCCTGTAGATAGGTGAAATGTCATAGTGGTCATTCATTTTTGGACAGAACCTGGGTGGCTTACTTCCATTATGATAAGGTTTGGGCCCTTCTTGGTTTCCTACGCAAAATCAAGTTGAGGACCCATCGATTTAATAAACCATAAAAAATAGAGTTGATGGCCCGTTAGTTATGCATTGGTGGACATGCCCTTAAAGCGGTGGTGGCCCAAAGCATATACTGAAGTAGCTATGAAGCATTAGGAATGGAATATTTATAAAAAAAAAAAAAAACATACCGCTAGTCCAGTCGGGATGGATGAGTCTCAAGTCGCGGCAGGTACGGGCTGGGTTCTTTCTTGAGCCTTCTGGGGACAGGATGGTCTCGATCTGGTTGTTCAGAGATTTCAGAGTAGCATCAACTTCATAGTCCTTGGGTCTGCGAGCAGGTTGGTCAGCTCTGTAGAATTCACCTCCTTCAACTTCGTATCCACCACCAGATGGACCAGGGTGGCCAGGAGGACCAGGGGGACCGGGAGGACCCTAGGTAATATTAAATATACTCATTAGCCCATGTTTCATATACCTACTTAGAAGCTAAAGGTCTAAACAGAGTGTCAGAAGACCTGAAGTTCATAGGGTTGAGCAATGAGATGTAAGGTTTCTTTACTCAAATTTTTTTAATTCAAAACTTTTTAGATAGAAAAATGAGTAAATGTTTATCAGGGAGTTACTTACAGCAGGGCCAGTGAAACCAGCTGGACCACGGGGACCAACGGGACCAATAGAGCCTGCATGTCCTGGACGACCTTCTTTGCCTGGAGGACCTGATGGACCAGATGGACCCTGAAATACAGGAGTAATTTTGATATTAGGAACACAAATATAAGGGATACATTTCAAGGTTAATTATTTATGATGTTGATGGAATTTACATACCCGAGGACCAACTGGACCAATAGTACCTGCGGGACCAGTCTCTCCGGGAGTACCCTAAAAAGAAGAGTAGGGGTCAGCAGAGATTGTACACGGGCACCTTCAGCTTCTATGGTCAGACATGATTAATATTAGTTATATTTATAATATATTTACTTACAGCGGGACCGGGAAGACCTTGCAGACCATTGTGTCCTTTGCGACCATCAAGACCTCTAGCTCCTCTCTCTCCGGCTTCACCCTTGTCACCACGAACACCTTGGGGACCCTGATAAATACACAATGAGGTCAGCCAAGCATAATATGACAACAGTAAGACTATCCTCAATCTTATTCCCCATTCTGGGCAGGAACCCTTGGTGATCTACCAGAGCATGTCCTGCTGTTGGGACCCTAACTCCTCAGCAGTGGGGGGGACCTAGCAGCAAGTGTTACATATTCCTGCAGCACCACTGCAGGGGAAAAGGAGTATTACATGGTGCCCATCGACCATGATAGATTTGGCATTTCTGGAGCCCCAAGCATAGCTATATTTGGAGAGGTGAGAATTACCGATATGTAATGGCCAAAACTGGCCATTGGTATATGGTCAGTAGGGGGCCCCCTGATACCTGGAGCCCCATTCAATTCCTTGAGTTGTTTCTGTAAAGCATGGACCTATGGGTCCTCCAGAGAGATGTTTTGTACAGCAATTCTCGGCTCCAACTAATAGATGATGGTCCAATAAGCGGGAACTCCTATCTCAAAATTTCCTAATACCATGTATAAAAATTGGTTTTCTGACACCCCTCTATAGCGTCAAACTATACCAACTACGCCAAGCTTGTATGAAGCCTATGCTGTGAAATATGTTAATTTAAGAGAATGATAATACTTACAGCAGGGCCTCTTGCACCAGCGGGACCAACAGAGCCAGCAGGACCAGAGGGACCCTAAAATATGAGCAAAGTGTAAACCATATGGAATATTCCAGAACATCAATTCAATGTGTTACAATGTGTATAATCCTAATGGATATATGGAAAAAATAATTGGGAAAAAAATTATAGAAAATGGTATGGTGACCCAAAAAGAGTCATTCCCTGTTATGAGCTCGCCCACAGCACCCGCCGATGCCATCTTTGTGAATAGGTATGCTGCACATGCAATGGATACACCACTTGGAGTAGTGGGATGGGAAAGTATACAAAGGCCTGTCCACCCTAGGGAACCCTGGAGTACAGCACAAAGGGTCACGGGATAGGTATAGGTGAAATGGATTGGTGAAACGGGACAATTTTGGTATGACACATTTGTTCCACATGCTATGGGGTTTTTTGTATATGGACCTAAAAAAAGTTTGGAACTTGGATGTACAAAGTTTATATTAATTATAAAAATATCAAAAAAAATTTACGTTTCAGATTAATTTGAATAATAAAAAAATAAAAATTGAGTTGTAAAAAAATGAAAGACTATTTCACCAACTTTTCGTGTCCTTGAATTTGGGGCAAGAAATAGGGTCCATGTGTCGACCAACTGTGACTCTCTGGCAGTTCTGAAGCTCACGGCACCATAAACCAGTATCCTACTGGTCAAGCCATGGTCTAGCCAGGAAATATGGCCGACACATGGACCATAACCTCGGCCCAAATATGTTCATGCGAAGTGGAAGCTACTGCATACGATGGTATTCTTTAGCCCCATCTGCTTGCCTCCTACTCCCTATAGTAGCATATCCAAAAATTCATGACCTAAAATATTGTCATGGTCCATGTCCCACTCTTATAGAGGTGTTACTCGCTACGACTGAGACGTCTTAACCTAAAAGTATAGGTTCACCAAATTTCAACTTACAGGTTCACCACGGTTTCCAGATTTGCCAGCAGGACCGGCAGAGCCAATGGCACCGGGAGCTCCAACAAGACCAGCAGGGCCAGTGTTACCAGGATAACCGCGCTCTCCCTATAAGAAATAGCAAAAATTTTTGAGATATTGGTTTGTTCAGGGGAAGGGTTAATCATCTCTGTAATATAAAGGAAAAGACTGCACACTTACCTTAGGGCCAGCGAGACCATCACGACCAGGAGGTCCATCACTACCAGGGTGACCCTAGAAAATAATAGACGGAAGATGAGCCCAACTTAGGTAGATGCTAAGTGTTGGATATAAGGACAGGTTGGGACTGGTCCTTCAAGATAGCTATGAGAAAGTGGGATATAGCAATGGGTCTTGAGTAAGGAATATTTTTGATGTGTCTTAGATTACGATTTGCTATGACATAAGAAACCATTGCAATCATGGGTGGTGGAGGAACAGGACTTGACCATATCTGACTATTCCAGATATCAAGTGGTCATCTAGAATATAAAAATATCCTTCCTAGAAGACATCAAACAAAATAAATTGATTTTACGTACATCGCGACCAGCTTCACCAGCATGGCCAGCGGGACCGGGATTTCCAACGGAACCAGGAGGACCACGAGGACCAGCAGGACCAGCAAGACCAGCTGGACCAGGCTCACCCTACACAGGGAAAACAAGAACAATGTATTCTTTAGGAAAACATATACATAAACATATAAGTCACTAACTATGGCCAACACTTTATGTTATATGTTCACTGTTTTTGAACCCTTCTCTATAAGGTCACGGTGATGACCAGTACCATTGTCAACTGGGACCTAAGGTAGCCTGGAATTCAGTTCATAACTTATCAAAAATTCTGACTTCTTTGCAGACTCTCCTCCATATTTTATACTATGTTTGCCTCCTTTGTGACTGCACAAGCCCACTAGGACCAGGAAGACAATAGAAGGAACACCGATTTCTAGTTCACCACTCTATCTGTGACCATGCTACATCCCAAATAATGGGAGTACCAAAAGCAAAGGTTGTCCCGCTTTACTGCATCTACGTCGTATGATACAGAGACAATTTTTTGGGTGATGTGGCTATTTTATCTTCAATATTAGGATACTTACATTGGAACCAGCTCCACCGGGAAGACCACGCTCTCCTCTTGTACCGGGAAGACCAACAATACCACGAGCACCAAGAACACCAGAGGGACCAGCAGCACCAGGGGCACCCTATGGTCCAAGAAGATAAGTTAAACATTTGTGTAGAGTTTCTTGTTAGATGAACAATGTAGTATAATGTATATACAGGGATCTACCTGTATATAGGCATTGTAAGTTGGGTAATAATATAGGTACTTAATGTTTACAAATTAGCTCTCCTCCAAAAGGAATACATCTTGGAGAACCCTTTAAAAAGAGCAGACAGCCCTCTATAGACAGCTGTTTTGGGGTTCTTGAGCTTCCTTAGTATAGATCAGGGCAATGGCTGATCAATTCTGATCCATGAACCACTGAATCTAGAAGACTCTTAGTTTGAAGGTGACCATGATGTATTTACTTACAGGGGCACCAGCTTCTCCAGAAGGACCCTTATCTCCAGCAAGACCTTGTGGACCACTGTGACCTTGCTCACCAGGACGACCAACTGGACCACTGTCACCACGTGGACCTCTTGGGCCATCTTTGCCAGGGAAACCAGTTGGGCCAGGAGGGCCACCAATACCCTAAAGGGAAACAAAAGATATCTTCTGTAGATATAGTGATACCATACCATGCAACTGTACCATCAAACATTGAGAGAAGACCCCAAGAATGTTCTATAGGTCTATATATCGTCTAACTGAACCATCTCTTTGTTTGTATTTGGGCAAGTTTTTGTAAACGTATTGTGTTTATAGGTGCAGCTATTACTTATGGAAATGACCTACAAACTACGTGTGTTGTCTGAGACTAATCTCTTCGAACTAACCAGTGGTGGCATCTTCTACGATGACGTTGCAAAGGGCGCTGGTGGCCCTAACCTACTTTATAAGCAACATGTATTTCAAGTTGGGGTAGTGAGCACTTACAGGGGGTCCGGGAGCACCAACTCTTCCAGCAGGGCCAGGGAATCCATTAGCACCCTACAGTTGAGAAGGAGATGGATTACGTTAATGGTTTGCAATAAGGTTAATGGTTATCGTAACATACGGTATGGTAAGAGGGTTAACTTACAGGAGGACCACCATCACCGCGAGCACCGGTGGGACCAGCAGCTCCATTGGGACCCTAAGCAGGAGACAAAAAGATATTACTCATAATAGTCTAAGATTTTGGGTCATATATATATAATAGTTCAAGATTTTGGGGTCATCAAGCCGATAAGCGTGACAACCTATTAGTGACCAGGTCTACCACCCATGACTTGGCTACTTACAGCAGGACCAACAGAACCAGCAGGACCGATGGGACCAGATGAACCAAGTTCTCCTTTGGGTCCCTTTGGACCTCTCTCTCCCTTAGCTCCAGCATGACCAGCAGCACCCTAGGGGGAAAATACATAGGGTTAGACACAGTCATCCTTTGTAGTTGTAGTGCCTATAGGTTAAGTTGGTGAAAAGGACCAACTACTCACAGGAGGACCAGCGAAACCAGTAGAACCAGCGGGACCAGCTTCACCACGTTCACCCTGTGTAAGAAGAAACATTTTCAGAGTTTGCTTCCTTCTTTACTTACATATGTTAATTGATTTATTGTAATGAATTTTACTTACAGGAGCACCACGGGGACCAGCAAGACCAGAGGGGCCAGCGGGACCAGATTCACCCTAAAAGAAGTAATGAAATATTAAGTATTGTCATGTCATACAATAGAAGTGTAGACTCCAGTATTGTATCAGCATCACATCCTCACCCTGTCACCAGGAGCTCCAGCTGGACCAGGGGCACCAGCAGCACCAGCGGGACCCTATAGAAAGCAAAATATGGATACAGCGTGAGAACCTTGGGAACAAAAATATGGAACATGCATAAAACATAGTCATATCTAAATCCTATATAATTGTATGAGCTGTTCTTAGGATCCATTACTGGTGACAACCTCATTTTCTGAGATATAGTTGGTGGTTGGTTGTCACAGCTCTCCTATAGGCAAAGCGACATATCCATAACATAGGAAAGTGTTTTCAGGCAGAAGGGGCACATAGTAAATATTGTAAAGTCACAAAGGGGGTGCAAATACGCCATGGGTACAAGAAACATACATATTCAAGGGGCACATATCAGATGTTCTAGTTTTGGGAAAAGGTACATAGTTGATGATGGGGTGTAAATGTAACAGTATAGAGGTGGCAAGAGGTACGGATACGTGTAGAGTCATGTAGGGGTAAACGTCCGACAGGGGTACACGTCACATTGTGGTATTGGGATAAGGTATAGAATGGAATATCTATTCTATTGGGGCACATTTCAGATATTGATAGGGTTCAATATCAAATAGAGTGATGAGATGGGATGCAAATAAGACCATAGAGTGGGTATATCCCCTGGATATGAGAAGGGTACATAGAGTCACAATGGGGTACGTACAGTATAAGAGTTGGATAGAGGTACATATCAGACAGTGTAGAGTCGGGTAGGTGTATATATTACATAGGAAAGGGTATATATAACATAGTATAGAGTCAGGTGGTGCTACATAATATATACCATGAATTCCCTAGAATTACATATAGAGAGAAGCAAATTCACAAAATTTGCTTTGGTTACAATTTACTCAGCTTAGTTGCCAGCTTCAATTTGTCCAAATTGAATGTGACCCGATTGCCCCAATAAGTCATTGAACAAAGTAACCTAAACTAAGTCTACAGCTGCGTTGGCTGCTTTACATCATGTGGTTTAGGTTATTCCCGATCATAGAAAGTAAGTCAATGACCAGGAGTTACCAACTCCATCGCCGGCCACCATGTTGACCAATTTTGTGTCGAATTCCAAAAGTTACAATGTTTAACAATTTGGAACAAATCTGATTTGTGCCAAGTGAATTGTCTCCTCTCGAAGTCCATATAACATAGTCTAGAGTCGAGGGACAGTCTACTTAAAGGCGATTATACTCACACGAGCACCATCTCTGCCGGGGCTACCGTAATCTCCAACATTTCCAGCATCACCCTGTGGACCAAACAGACATATTCACCGCGTTAGTTCTATCAAAATACACTAATATTCTACACACTGAGCGCCATGCAATAAGTCCATAATATTTGACAAGTTACCTTTTCACCCTTGCCTCCTGGGCCTCCAGCGGTACCTCTCTCTCCTGGGATTCCAGCAGGGCCTTGGGGTCCAAGAGCTCCATTCAGACCAGCAGCACCAGGCTCTCCCTAAAGACCAAGGAGTCACATTATATTACGTATCCAATGGAGAATATAGAATAAGAAAGGGCGATATTGATATTTCACGTGATGCCTATTGAAGACCTTTCCTATAACAAAAATTGATCTTAGTAAATGATCGCAATTGGTTTTCATTACTAATTTGTTACTACCCAAAAAGTTGCGTTTAAGTACGGTATTTTAAAAAAAATTGCAAAATTACTTTGTTTCCATCAGTTCCGGGGGCACCAGTGGGTCCACGGGGTCCAATAGGTCCAAGAGGACCAGCTGCTCCACTCTCACCAGGGGCACCACGCTCACCCTAAAAAGCAACAACAGAGTTAGCATCATGACTAGGGAACCATTTTACAGAATAGGTCCCATACGTGGGACTTTAGAGTCAATATGAAGGGTGATAAAGGGCAGAAGAAGACGTCATCAGTTTATGGTAATACTTACTCTTGGGCCAGCAACACCAGCAGGGCCAAAATCACCAGGGGCGCCCTAGGCAAATACAAAAAGAAGAATTACTCAACATGGTAAAGATGTTGGAAGGTAAATTCCTACAAGATGGGATACCCTGTAGAAGGCATTGCAAGCAACAATCTGGGACAATATAGGGACTGGGACCGTCCAAGGGACTGTCCTGGAGACAATTGGACAGCTATGCTGTGGTCACTTGGTGGGCTGCATGGTGGCTCAGTGGTTAGCACTTGAGTCCAAGGTACTAATATGACCAAGATAACAAGAAATTTGCAAGTCTGTCTCATTTTAGCTTCAGTTTCATCCAATATGCCAAAGAGATACTGGTAGGTTACTTAGCTCCTAGGATTCTTGAGAAGGGGAACTAAAACGCTAAATAGTTGTCTTTGGTTGGTTTGGTTTGTCTATGGCTATTTTGCTTAACCCCCCATACACATGCATACTTGGCTTGGCCGTGTGTGCCTACATTTCCAATAGGGATGTGGAGTGAACTAACAGACAACCCTAATGGTGGTCTATCACCCCGAGTATCAAAAAGATCAGGCATGTTGAAGGGTCAATATAATTGACCCTTCTTTAACCTAATAGCAGCTACCAAAACTTATGGCAAGATACTACCAAACCTTATGGCAAGACCCTACCTAAACCATATAGCAAAGCACTACCAAACCCTTATGGTAAGATGCTACCGAATCCATATCTCAAGTCACTACCGAACCCATAGGGCAAGGTGCTACCAAATCCATATGGAGAGGTGCTATCCAACTCATATCGCGTGTTGCAAATTTCCATTAATCGGTTACTTACTCTCTCACCGGGTTTGCCAACTTCTCCTGGGGGACCACCGGGACCTGGCAGACCCTGGCGAACAGGAAAAACAATGGTTAATAACTGTAGGCATGAATCTGGGATCTTCTTTCTATTCTATGGAGAAACTGATAAAATTCTTACCTGGAAACCTGGGGCACCAGCTGGACCTTGTTCACCCTTGTCTCCTTGAGGACCCTAAAGATGAAAAATAGGAAATATCCATTATTTTAGACCTCATTATGGAAAGTATTATAGATATATTATATATTTGGATGGATTCATCAGGGATGCAATAAAAGTATCAGAAGATTTAACTTACAGCAAGACCAGCTGGACCTTGGGCACCGTTGTTTCCATCAGGGCCTGGGGCTCCCTAAAAAACAAGTATAGAAAATTACGTACTGAAATTAAGGCAAAAGCAAAAACATTTACTGACATTCGAAAAATCTTGACTTGAGGCGTTGTTCCTCTATGAAGACACCAGGACTTGGACTAGGACTTGAATAAAGTGCATTGGTGGTAACTAGCCAGTGGCACTTCTGTAGGCTCACCATGATCTGGTCCAAATATTGATCAGAAGTCCAGGAGTAGGACCTAAAGTCTACACGAGTCTATATAGCCTCTGGTTCCATGTATGTCTATATACCATATACTACTTCAGGAATTTGCAATCACTGTATATAATGCACTTACTCTGTTTCCAGCGGGACCTTGGCTTCCCTTCTCTCCGTTCTTTCCGGGCTCACCCTGGGTGGAGAAGACAGTGTTTATGGTTATACTGTGTGCAAGTGTTACTTTCTTCATTATACTAAAGGAGATATTTTAGCAGAATACTTACATTTGGACCTTTGGGTCCGGGGAATCCAATGCTACCGGGCTCGCCTCTAGCTCCAGCTGGACCAGCAGGACCAGAACGACCTTCAATACCTTGGGGACCCTTGAACATAAGAAAAATTGGTATTGAAACCACTGGTGATTGCTCTCCGAGGGTGATATGTACTCATGGGTGGAAACTGGACCTTATCTATGGTCAACCAAGCATCAAAATAAACCCGACACAGAGGTCGACTTGGACAGTAGATACACAAGTTCAGCCAACGGCTACTCTACTGAACTCCACAGCTACAGCCACAAATTGGCCAAGCGTACAACAAATGCTCACGAGTTTCAGGTTATCTGCTTGACAAATATTCCTTTACCCCCACATGTATGCTTAGAAGAGCAATAAAGTCTTCTACTAGACTTCTCTGCAGATTACTGTATTGCCCCTCAGAACAAAAGGATAGGGAACTTGGAACTTCAACATGTGCAACCCTAATTTCCTCGAAAGCAGATGTAAGGTGGCACCGCCACAAGTTGGCCCATCCCATTGAAATGGGCATGGTCAACAGACATTCATCTGATGTGTATGGTCACCTTTAAATTGTGAACTTCGCTAGAGACCTAGCCTGATGTGATGAGAATTTTTGAATAGCCAACATATACATCCTGTATCTTCTAAGTGGTTGGCCAGTCTCACCTAAATCAGTGGATTGAGTAGACCTAAGTCTACGGCTACGGCTTTCAGTTTCTTCTCTCCCACCCTGTACCTCACCAAAAATCAAGGCTAGGTAGATATCTAGATATTTTTCAGACCTAGAGTCTAGGTTGTAATCTATCCAGTGGATGGCCAGTGTGCACTATGACATGCAGAAAGCTTTGTTTTATATACTTACAGCGGGACCTTCTTTGCCAGCAGGACCAGTGCTTCCAGAGAATCCGGGAAGACCCTACAAAGACAGTACTTGTGATTAGTAAATGGACAACAGATAATATGTACCCATGACATTTTTTTGGAAGAGACTGTAAAGATTAACTTACTCGTGCTCCAAGAAGACCGGGCTCTCCAGGACGTCCAGCATCTCCATTGGGACCTCTGGCTCCTGAAGGACCAGAAGCACCACGGCTACCAGCTGGGCCCTATGTAAAATAAAAGTAATGGATTAAATCTATTATGAGAAGGTAAAAAAATTTAGATAATAATATAAAACACTGAAGAGAAATTAACTTACAAGGCCACCAGCTCTACCATCAGGTCCGGGCAGACCACGGGTTCCAGGGACTCCCTATAACAACCAAGAGACCAGTTAGGAATTGAGTAACACAATTATCGGAATTTAGTAATATCAGGCTACACTTCATTATCACTGCCCATAGACTTCCAGTTGTTCCTCAAACTACTCCATATATTTCCTTAGAAAGCTTCAACTGTCCTGACCTATGTCCTATGAGAACAAAGGATGGTACATGTTAAAACTCAACATGCACAATCTTATCTCCTACTATCACTTCCTATCTCTGGTGTTTGTTGTTGTTAGTAGAGTTGGGCATATGTCATACAAAAAGGCAAAATCTGGAGACATGACAGGATAGACAGCACTGACCAGTCCTGACTAGTAACTATTTGATGGGCCGGATAACACCGGGTGCCTCATTGGCAACATCTTTGAGAAGTATGGTTGAAACCATACAGATGCAATGTTACCTGAATAAGTATAACAATATTTATGTACCAAATATTAAAAAACGTCGTCAACGTATCGTAACTAAACCATCATAAATGTAGATGTCACGTCTCAAGCTTCAAATATTAGGGGTAATTTATAAATGATGTGGCTCAGTAATAAAGTGGCGGGATACTTAAAGCACACTCACTCTAATTCCAGCGTTTCCAGCGGGGCCAGAAGATCCAGCCTCTCCATTGGGTCCTCTCTTTCCTTCCTCACCAGAAGGACCAGCAGGACCAGCTTGACCAGCAGAACCCTGCATTATAAGAGAAACTTTGGTAAATACGAAGACCAAGACAGAAAGTTTGATGAATTATTGAGATGGTAATGTGTTTGGATGAACTATGTCATAAGATTGGCCATACTTACAGGCTCACCCTTTGTTCCAGTATCTCCTTTGCCACCAGCAACACCAGGATCTCCCTGTGATAAAAGAAGGATCATGAGTATAACTGGTGGAGTTCATGGAGTCATACTCTTCACTTACATGGTGGTATGTACATAATGGTGTAACTTACAACAAGACCTCTTTGTCCAGCAGGTCCAGCAGGTCCGGCAGGTCCAGGAATACCACGACCTCCGGGCAGACCAGGAGCACCAGCTACACCGGGAAGACCCTAAAATGGAATAAAAATAATAAAATGAAATAAAATACAGTAATTCATAGTATCATAAGACAATCCCTCTACGTTGTATCTGCCATTGTGTCCTCCAACATGGAAGTCAATGGTGAGAGCTTAAGTCTAGAACCCAAGAAGATGAAATCTGGATGCTCCATGAGTCAAATGGAGCTAAGTATAATGCCAGACACCACCCAAGGATAATTGTGGATAACCCCTTTAACTTATATATTCTAAAAATATACTTACAGCTGCACCCTTTGCTCCATTGACTCCATTGTTACCAGGGTTGCCCTAAAAAACATCGATAATAATGTGTTAGATACATTGTACTCGCTCATATGGGATATCTTTCATTATTAGAAGTGTGGTTATACTTACAGGTGGTCCAGCGGGGCCAACGGCACCAGGGGGTCCGGGCTCACCTCTTCCTCCAGCAGCACCAATTGGGCCAGTGTTTCCTGAAGGTCCTAATTCACCCTAATAATAATAATAATAATAATAATAATCACCAGGTTACATTACAAAATATTTCCAGCCATGTCATTTATGACTTAAGAATGAATTCACCAAACGAAACAACATACCTTGGGGCCAGGGGCACCAGGGAGACCAGGGGTACCAGCGGATCCAATTGGGCCCTGAAACACAAAGGATAAGATTAGAAAAAAAATTTGGTAAAAAAAAAATCACATATCAATAAGAATCCACTAAGTCTGGATAAACCAAAACTATCACCTATAATAAATAGGCCATAACCTGAACACACACGTCATACTTACAGCGGGTCCGACTGGGCCACTGCTGCCATCACTTCCGCGGGCGCCCTGTTGATAAGAGAGGTTTGTTAGACTTTTCGGAAATGAATATACTGTGTGTGGATAAAACCGGAATCCGGTTTGTTGGTGTTGGTTGGTGTCTACTATTACTAGTCCCAATTCTATATAGCAGGTACCGATTGGTTGGTGTCTACTATTACTAGTCACATTTCTATATAACAGGTGCCGATTGGTTGGTGTCTACTATTACTAGTCACATTTCTATATAACAGGTGCCGATTGGTTGGTGTCTACTATTACTAGCCACAATTCTATATAGCAGGTGCCGATTGGTTTGCGATTACTAATACTAGTCACAATTCTATATAGCAGGTGCCGATTGGTCGGCAATTACTATTACTAGTCCCAATTCTATATATCAGGTGCCGATTGATTGGCGTCTACTATTACTAGTCCCAATTCTATATATCTGGTGCCGATTGGTTGGCGATTACTATTACTAGTCACAATTCTATATAGCAGGTGCCGATTGGTTGGCGATTACTATTACTAGTCACAATTCTATATAGCAGGTGCCGATTGGTTGGCGATTACTATTACTAGTCACAATTCTATATATCTGGTGCTGAATGGTTGGTGTCTACTATTACTAGTCCCAATTCTATATAGCAGGGGCCGATTGGTTGGCGATTACTATTACTAGTCACAATTCTATATAGCAGGTGCCGATTGGTTGGCGATTACTATTACTAGTCACAATTCTATATAGCAGGTGCCGATTGGTTGGCGATTACTATTACTATTCTCAATTCTATATAACAGGTGCCGATTTGTCGGCGATTACTATTACTATTCTCAATTCTATATAACAGGTGCCGATTTGTCGGCGATTACTATTACTATTCTCAATTCTATATAACAGGTGCCGATTTGTCGGCGATTACTATTACTATTCTCAATTCTATATAACAGGTGCCGATTTGTCGGCGATTACTATTACTATTCTCAATTCTATATAACAGGTGCCGATTGGTTGGCGTCTACTATTACTAGTCCCAATTCTATATAGCAGGTGCCGATTGGTTGGCGTCTACTATTACTAGTCCCAATTCTATATAGCAGGTGCCGATTGGTCGGCGATTACTATTACTAGTCCCAATTCTATATAGCAGGTGCCGATTGGTTGGCGTCTACTATTACTAGTCCCAATTCTATATATCAGGTGCCGATTGGTTGGCGTCTACTATTACTAGTCCCAATTCTATATATCAGGTGCCGATTGGTTGGCGTCTACTATTACTAGTCCCAATTCTATATAGCAGGTGCCAATTGGTTGGTGTCTACTATTACTAGTCCCAATTCTATATAGCAGGTCAGCATAGTATTATCTAAGATCACAGTAGTGTTTGGTAGGGACGAACTTACAGCGGGGCCTGAGGATCCAACGCGACCTCTCTCACCGGGGAGACCACGAGCACCCTATAAAATAACATATTAAGTTTATTATTAAGTTTTTCTATAAAATGCAATATGTAATAATAATTGTGTATAATAAGTATTCATAGAATATAAAAGCTATGACTATAGTGAAGAAGGGAACACTTACAGCCTGACCTGGAGATCCGTTCTCACCATGAGCACCATTCTCACCCTATAGGAAAAATAAAACATAGACATATATTAGACATTACTAATGGGACTCTAGATCAGACTGGTACGGAAAAATAGGTCTGAATTGTATCCGATACTACATTTCCGCTCCAATGAAATGAATGGACCTGAGCTGCAATACCACAGACAGCCTGTGGACAAGTGTGGCGCTGTTTCTCAAATGGAAGTGACTTGCTTAAATATGGTCCTCTCTATGTAAATACTATGTCAACTAGCCCTCTTACCTTTTTCACAGTTTAATACAGGGGTTGTCACAGCCCCGCCCCCTTTTGCTAGTGCATAGTTATATTTGCCCATTGTTTGTTTTACTCTTTAATTCCCCAAACATATGTAATGTTTTCTGACTTATTATTATTAAACCCCTTCATATACTATCGAAGACTAAGATTTAAGTGAAGGCAATGAATGTAAGGCCAAGTATCCAGTGTTGATCATGGGAATAGATACCTTGACACCAGGGGCACCAGTTGCTCCCTTCTGTCCATCACTGCCGGTATGTCCCTGAAATAAACAAAAAGGTCAATTAGTTTGTTTGCCAAGCCAAAAACATTCCATCCACTGTGTGATCAGCAGATTGTACCCTTGTAGGAAGGGCAAATGGAGAGATAGCTCCACCCCTGAGGATCCCACCCAATGCATTGTCCATAGACCTCCACCATTGTAATGTATTAACACCAGGTGATCACACAATAGACGTGGGCTACACCATGTGGGACAGGTGATACTTACTCTAATGCCTTTGAATCCAGGGAGTCCAGGAGTTCCAGGGAAGCCACGAGCACCCTAAAAGATAATGGGCACATTAGTGGGTTAAGGTAGGGATTAAGACTGCCATACAAGCTGATGTCTGCACTACCATTTTTTAATCGTCTAGATCATGGTGATTTGGAGGAAAGAACGAGGAAGGCAAGGACTGGGGGATAGAAGTAATTGGTAGCCATCATGGGTATGAGCCATCACGACTCATGTCAACCACCATTGTGCTTCAATCCCTAATTAACAATATTAACCATCTGCAGGTTCACATCACACATTATAGGTGTCTACATGGTGGGCTCCTCCAAGGCCATCTCTATAGACTAAGGTGGTTATGGGCGAATAGGACGCTCCTTTAAATTTTTCATGTTTAGTTAAGGGTTGGTCTTAAGTCTAAAGCAGAGGAGCTCCTGAACCAATATCTAATGGGGATAGATATGGATATGATGTTTTGGTAAAGGGGCTCATACCTGAGGACCAACTGGGCCTCTCTCACCAGGTCTTCCAGATTTGCCGGGGTGACCCTAAAAATGACGAAAATAATAAGGTGTTAGTCAACACATCCTATAAATAATAGGATTAAGATGATAACTTGGAATCTCCTAGTGTTGTCCTCGGTACTTACATCTTCACCTGGTTTTCCTGCGGAACCAGCGGGACCTCTGGAGCCTACGGGACCCTAAAAATACATAAAGAGGTCACTTTAATAAGAATATTCTTCTTTAAAGTCATGAAGTAAAAAAATATTATTATTTGGAGGAACTTACAGTCTGACCGGGTTCACCGGGTTCTCCGGGAAGTCCTTGGAAACCTTGAGAGCCCTACAGAGAAACCAAACAGATGAATGGTACATAAGAACATGGAAGATCTCTTCCTTACTTTGATCTTACCCACAAGTTTATGTTCCACTAACCAGGTCCTTATCCAAAGATTTTAGCACTTTTCTCCAAGATCTCAACCAATCTTCTCCTAGACTTACGTCATTCTTCATAGCTCCAAACCCATATGGTCACCACCTCAGGCCAACGCTACTGGATCCTCACATAAGAGCTTCATCTCTCGTATCCCACTGCCACCATACATGATCCGTAACCTTACCCATGGGGGCTTTTTTACCTTCCCCAAGAGCACCAACTCTATTGTGTCTTCCTTAGTGTCATATATACCTCAACCCCTATCCAGATCTATAAGATCTATAACCAAGTCAATATATTCTAGAACGTCATCGATCCCAGCCCTGCATCACTTATGGTTACATGAGTTCTCCAAGGCTCCAAAACCTAAACCATTGATCCTTAGTAAAGTTTGGCTATTATGGTCCATCAGATGGTCATATACTTACAGGAGATCCAGGGGGTCCTGGAGGGCCTCTTGGTCCCATGATACCCTAGAAAAAAAAATGAACATGCCTTTTGTTATTACGGACCCCTCGGATTCTTCTTCTTCAGCATTTTTTTGGTTCTCCGTGATATTAGCTCAAAAATATTGAGTATCTTCGAGGTCTGAACACAATGTCCACACGTCCAAAGCTCAGTCCTTGACAACAATATGGCTAAACAATACTAAAATGTGTCCTACTGCCTCTCTTATGATCTCTAGATGGTTCCTCACCTGTGGTCCGGGTTCACCGCCTGCCTTGGATGGGTCATACTGAGCTGCAAAATTCTAGGAGAGAGAAAACCAGATTAAAAAAAAGTTCTTCTTTTTAACATTTTTTCTGGGGATGAGTCTATCATAAAATGTTTTGACGACTTACTCCGCCGAGTCCTGGGGGTCCGGGAGGGCCTGGGGGTCCTTGATCGCCTGGTCGTCCATCTAAACCATCTCTTCCTGGAGGGCCTGGAGGTCCCTGTAAGTTATAGACAAGTATAATGAACTTGTGGGCCCTACACAAAGGGTTAACTATCAATCGTAGGTCTGTAATAGGTTAATAAGTCATGTAGGACTAAAGAATAAGGGCAGCATAGAGAGGGTAAATAACCCCCAGCATGGAGAAGGCAATGTGGTCCTCAAGCAAGGATCTTGGAGAACGTTCCTTATGAAAGTCCATATAGGGCCAAGCTACGTGTATAGGCAGTTGTGGCCCATATGGACAGTTTCAGCTCAGAGATCAACTATGACCCCATAATATAAAGAATTCTCCATGCTGGGGGCAAATACCCTTCTAACTCATTCCATTCAATACACCTAGTAACATAATATCTAAAAAACATCATCAATATAGCGCAGCCTTTTATATACCGTACATAGAAAACAACTGTAACCACTGACCCTCCAGTTATTAATACACTACAGCTCCCAGCATGCAGAGCACTGCTTTATTTCATTGTATCTGTACATAAAACTCTACAAATTTTTTTAAAAAATTGAAAAAATTTTTTAGCTTCGAATGTTGCACTTAATTTAAATGATAATTTTTAATAAAATTTAGAATATTATTTTTGACTATTACAATTAGAAGCGTGAGAATCCTTGAGTCACATGGTTCCTTACCTGCTCTCCTCTTGGGCCTCTAGTTCCTCGTGCGCCCTGCAGATAAAAAGAGGCGTGAGCGCGTCATGGAGTTGAGTAATCACTGCTGTCTGCTGTGGTAATGTGCGCGCCAGCAGTATACAATGTGATCTGTAGCCGTGAAATGGTTAAATGCTACTCCGTAATACGCTTATTGTATGTCTATGATCAGATCTGCAACATCAAAGCCATCTGCATAGTGGTCTATATGGGAATATATAGAGGTGTAGCAGAGCTGAGTTAGTGAACAGTTGCTCTGACTGTAATGTGTTATATGTGATTTTATATAGGACCAAATGAAAGCCTACTCAGATAGTTATCTGGTCCAAGAGGAAATCCAAATCTAAAAATTCTAAAAAGTTGCAAATTTGTATCGACACCTGAGCTCATCCATGGGATAATGTGCAAGCGATACAGCCGCAAAGAGCTTGTCAACAAACCCAGCTCTGCCATAACCATGTCACTCACAGATGCAATTATTTTACATGCACATCACAACATAATAGAACCATATCAAACTCAGCTCTACTACATCACGCATGTAATTACACATTGTATCCATATTGTCAATCAAAGCAAACAGTCCCCCTCCCGGCCCCATTGTATTACTAAGACCTGCCCTGACCTGCCCACACCTGTCACCTCAGGCACCAGCAATTCCAGAAATCTCACACCACGGAATTGTTGCTGCAAACAAGCAGAACCTAAACTCTATCTGTGTAGCAGAGCTGAATTTGTCATTTAACTATCCACTATTGTTCAGTAATGTTAGCCTAGTAGGGTTACCTGCAGTCCCATGCATAGTGATCAGGTAATGCTATAGGCTTACATGCAGTCCTATGCAAAATGTACATTCAGTATAAATTGTAGCAATGTCAAATTCAGCTCTGCTACATTTCTATCTATTGAAACTGTAGTACAAGTATCACATGAGATAGACAAATCCTTACCCCTGGTATCTAGGCAGAAGAAGCAACAAGAAAAACAAAACCGAGCAAAAAATATTCAAAAACATTGAGAAAACAGTAAACTTTAGCGCCCCCCCCCCCCCCCCCCGATACATTCCAGGCCCACAGATGTTTTCTGTTACTTTTATGACTAGTCCGTAATACAGACCGCCTGTTCCCACTAAGAACAGGGCGCAAGCAATGAATCAAGTGGATTCCAACAGGAGGAATCTGGAGACCGTAAAGAGGAAAAATCCAAGAATTCCAAAAAGTTGCAAATTTGTATCGACACCTGAGCTCATCCATGGTAAAGAGTCCAATGGGATAATGTAAATCCCCAAATTCTCCATCGGAGTTATAGGGACTGTGCCATGTTGCCCCCTATATGAGGAGGCCCACAGGTAAAGCCAACCCACACAGGGGATCTGGGTGGGCTCATTCAAGCCACCATGTCGGCCATCCATGAAGTACCCAACACTGGCCCTTCAGATGGCCCTCCCATTGGTCTAATGTAAGCAAATATACAAGGACATGGGAAATGAGAAAGGAAATAGTGAAATTTATTACTGACCTGATCTGCGCAGGAGAAAGGGGAAAATGGGGGAGAAAAGAAGGAAAAAAAATATTAATTATTTATTCAATTTAAAAATTAAAATTATTATTGTTTTAATATATAAATGAAATCAAGATGTGACCAATGAGGAATCATAGGAATAATAATAATAATAATAATAATAATAATAATAATAATAATAATAATTAAATATAGAATATTATATAAAAGCACAATAATAAAAATATTCATAAATAATAATAATAATAATAATAAAATCTATTAATATAGTAATAGTTACACATATGGTAATAGTATAGTAATAGAGGGATTCACTCCTATAATATAGTAAGCTAATAAAATAGCATATTAATAAAATAATAACAATATAATCCTAAAAATAAAGCTGTATTAATAGAGTGATAATAATGCAATAGTAATAAAATAATAATAATAAAATATATATATATATATATATATATATATATATATATATTATAATAATAAAAATATTATAATAATATAACAAGTAAAAAATAAAATATAACAATAATATAATAAAATTGTATTAGTAATAAAAATGAATAAAAATAGATAGGAATAAAATAAATAATGGTGATTTAATGTTAAAAATAATTAAAAAAAACAATATGTTTATAATATAGCGAGATAATAATAATAATAATAATAATAATAATAATAATAATAACAACAACACTGCAGGAATGTCAATGACTAACAGCTGTAGAACTACAAGTCCCAGCATGCTGTGCCACGTTACACTCCTGGCAGTTATCATTCAGGCCTTATCAGGGGTGTAACATTTGGAAGGTGTTTTGAGGAAGGGGTGGGAGTCAGGGGGCGTTATGCGTTAGATACAGCAGGACAGGTATAGCTAGAAGAACCCGGCTACACCCCAGGCCTGTTATGCCAGGACACAATCGAGTCTGAAAATCCCCTATATATAACATACTGCCCTTATATAGGGGTTGCAAATATAGGAATCCATACTCCGAACCCCAATGTTCATCCCTACTCTAGTACACCGGCCCTGTAAACCCTTTCCATGGGTCATCTAAACGCACTTGGAATAAATATTTTAAATCTGCTATACAGGTGTAGCAGTGCTGAGCTTGTCATTTTAAGGGTTAAACATTTCGGTAGTCCTCTAAGCCAAATAATGTTATAGGTTTATGTAAAAACCATAACACATCATGACCAATGACCAACTCAGCTCTGCTATGCCTGTACAGGTCAGCTAAACTCTAATATTCCCATTATTTGTAAAGGTTTAGGGTGTGTAATATTGTAAAGTGACCACTAGAGGGCGCAGTATTCACAGCTCTATCTCCCCCCTGCATTCCTAAGGGAACCAGTCTGTACTTGGGGATGCCTAGAGGGAACTGTGGGAAAGGTCAGAGATCATGTGCATTAACTCTTCAACTGCCTATGGCTGTGGTCTACGGGTCATCGTGGAACTACAAGTACCAGCAGAGCCGCCCACTACATAGAAGATCATAAACAGCCCATGGTCAACTGGTTGCCTTGTTGTGCTGTAGTGTTATACCTATGTAATAATATGCATAATATATATATATACATGTCCAGGTGCATCAGGTGATGTGTCACTTAGGTGCAATCTTAAAGTAATGTGCAAAAGTTGCTCTTATTATTGCTGTTTTTGCTAATTCCTCAAAGGATTAGGCAGGAAATTTTCCTTAGTGATGTCATGTCTAATTTCTGTTTTTGTAACAATGTAGTTATAGCATAGCCTCAGGGAATAGGAATGTATCAAGTGTCTAGCTGCTTTACAGGCTCTGACCACTAGATGGCGCAGGCGTACAGCTTTAGCCGGCAGACAATACAGTCCAACGCCCTTGACTTCCAGATGCGCCAAGTACCAAAAACTTTTGTGTTCTCCATCCCTACCTCCTCCAGAAATAACATGAAACCAGGCTGAAACTTAATGTTCTTTATTTCTGTTTGTAAAAGGAACAAATTTATCACAAAACATGACATTCCCTTTAAGCACATTCTTGGCTCCTTGCCTGGTTATCTGGAGACATAAAACATCTGCTGCAGTGCACAGTGCTACTTACAACCTACACACTTATAAGGATCCATAAAATGGGGCAAAAAGCAACTTTTAAGTTGCAAATTAGCAAGAATCCAACCCAAAAGCCATGCACCAGTCAGAAGAAAAAGTTGAAGTCACTTACTTTGGCATGTTACTAGGTATGTGGTCACTGCAAGCAGCAACAAAGTCCGTAAATCCACAAAGCTGAGCATGGCTAGGGCTGGCTAGTCATGCAGACTCCTTGTGAGAAGGTGGTACTGCTTAGATCCTGTGGGTTGCTGGCATGCAGTGTGCTTGAGTTACTCCAATCTTTGCAGAAACCTGCTCCCTTGATGCTAAGACAACAATGCCTGGTCCTTGCCATATATACTGCAGGAGGTTCCCAAGGCTCAGAGTCATCAGGAGCCTGTAGACCAATGAGGAGCGAGCTGAGTGGCTGCATCTCCAGCCTTCCCCACCACTTTTGGCAACAAAGGAGAGGTGGTGACGAAGGCAAAGACTGTTGTTAAATTAGTTCCATTCTTTTTGACGACGTGGACAGTGCAAAAATATTTCAACTTTTTTTTTCTTTTTTTGTTACTTGCATTCGCAGGTTGCGACTCCTTCAGCAAAGACATTTAGGAGATGAGGAGTCTCCGGGAGACATCAGGTGGAAAGTCCTCACCTACTGATTGTTCAGGGATGGGTTCCTGGTGGTACCAGGGTGAGGGACCTTAAATGGTCACCTACTGATTGTTCAGGGATGGGTTCCTGGTGGCACCAGGGTGAGGGACCTTAATTGGTCACCTACTGATTGTTCAGGGACAGGTTCCTGGTGGCACCAGGGTGAGGGACCTTAACTGGTCACCTACTGATTGTTCAGGGATGGGTTGCTGGTGGCACCAGGGTGAGGGACCTTAACTGGTCACCTACTGAAAATTATTTAGGGAATCACTAAATTTGTTGTGTCTTCTCCACTGAGGAGATGGCATGATGACATGGTTCTTATCTTCACAGGGGTCTTCTCCACCACATATCTTCTCTACCACTAGGTATCTGGTGGTATCAGGGACTTATCTGGTCACCAAATGATCACCACAAAGGTTCAGGCTGAGTCTTTACCACTAAGGAGATACGCTCCTGGTAACATCAGGAACTTATCTGGTCACCTAATGGTCACTACAAGGGCTATGTCTTCTCCAACACTTGGGAGGGAGATGGTATCAGGTAAAGGTGACTTTGACCTTGTTGTATCAGGTCATCTTTTGGTCACTAATAAGGTTCAGGCCGTGTCTCAATGACTAAGGTGGTGGGTTCCTGTGACATTGGCTGGAGGAACTTAACTGTTGACCTTCTGATAACTACAAGTGTGTTGGGTATGTCTTGACCACTAAGGAGATCGATTCTTGGTCATCAGATGAAGATGAGTTATCTGGTCACACAATGATCACTACAAGGGTATAGTTTGTGTCTTGGCTACTAAGGTGGTGGGTTCCTGATTACATCAGGTGGAGGGAACTTATCTGGTCACTTAATGACCATTACAAGGGTATAGTCTTTGTCTTCCCTACTAAGAAGATAGTCCTTATCTGATCACCTTCTGATCACCACAATGGCTACTAAGGCACATCTTCTGCCTTGTCCACTACTGGGGGATGAACTCATAGTGGCATCAAGTAGAAGACCAATATCTGGTCATGATGATGGTGACTATTGGGGTGTACAGATGATGTCTTCCTTATTGAGGAGGAGATGACATCAGGCAGAAGGTCCTTATCTGGTCACCTACTATCACTATCAGGACTTGCCCCATTGTCAGGCTTCTTCATCACCTATCTGTCCATCTCTCTAGGACATGTTGGCTGTCGTAGTCCCCCCTACCACCATGTCTTATTGCGCCCACAGTGACATGTCAGAAGTTTAGGGTGCGGAGCTAAGGGGCAGACATGTCAGAAGGAGCAGAGCTAAGTCGGCCTCTGCTTTCCTTTATGTCTCCATAATTCTCCAGGACCAACCACAATGTTGGGGAGGGATAAGCGGAGCCTCAACTTGGCGGCTGAGACAAAGTTTTCCAGCTTGATGATGTGTTAGATGGTTTAACCCTTTATTGCCCGGTGGGATGGGGGGGGGGGGGGGCGTATTTTGCAATCTGCTGTAACTGCTCTGCTGCTCCTACACAAGTGATAGGAAACATGTGTGTTGTGGAGTGTCTTAAAGATACAGGTTGCCGGATCCCACCCCAATCCCCATCCCCCCAGCTGTGTCAGATTTTCCAGGAGACTCAGACCAGTTCTTGTCGGTATACTGAGAATGTGAATACACATATATACATATATGTATATGATCCTTACCCACCGTGCAGCCAGGGGGTCAGCGACTACTGCAGGACTACAAGGACCAGCATAGCCTACCATAAAAAGACCACACATCCCAGGACCACGTCCCAAAGCCATATATGGTAGATCTTGTTGTTATTCATATATGTAGGACTACAAATCCCAGCACTACGTACCATAGGCTGTATATATTCCCAGTTGTAGCATTTGTGGTTGGTCATATGTCGCTCTCAATATTTGTGGGACTACAAATCCCAGCATATCCTAACAAATGCGGCATGCAATACCTAGAGACCCCACATACCATGCAGTCATGGTCATCGCTCGGGGACAGCCACGTAGAGATTTTGGCTGTTTCCACCAATAATGGATACGCCAAGGAGCAACTTTCCCTAAATTGGTACCATATAAGTAAGCGAATGACATTAATTGTAGAACTACAAATCCCAGCTTGTGCATTATTTCCGGCTACAGAGACTGGTGATGCTAGTACTTGTAGTTCTGCTGCTCCTCACCACTTTGAACTTGTTACATCTCAAGAATGTCTTTAAGAAGATCATCAGTTCTATACATGACAGGGAAGGGAAGACTAAATGGGGAGGGGGGATAAAGCTGGGGGATCAGGACTCGCCCTCCAGCCAGAAATCATTTTTAGGTCTGCCGCACATTCCAGTCCAGACAGCCTGACCTGCAGGAACTTGTCCCTGCGTCCCCTGCAGCCTCCCTGCTCCTGGGACGTGGCTACTGCCTGGATCTCGCGCCTTCTTACATGCTGAGCCTCGCAAAATTATCTTCTGATACTTAGCATGTAGAGAATGAAGGAAAACAGTGAGGGTAATATATCCAGTGCAAAATGTGGCTGTGGTGCAAAAGACACAGGCAACACAACAAGTACCAGCAGTCTCAGATGCATTGGGTTAGGTGTTGTTTTGAAACCCCTCTTTCTGACCCAAATTGTTATTTTGCTGCAGCATTCTAGATTCCCATCTGTGATATTCAGGGGTGCAGCTCTGTACTTACAGTCAGTGTTCAATTTTTTTCCATCTGTGACATCTGTGACATTGCTACTTGCAGCTGTGTACACTGGAAGCTCTGCACACAGGAGCCCACATTTACTAAGTGCCTAGAAAGTGGCCAAAAATGCACCTCATCTGGGTATTTTCCCAGGGCCCCAGTGCACAGACTACATGTATCTATAATACTGGAGCCTTATGTAGTAGAGTTCCTTTTCCCTTAGGGCTCGTTCACACGTGAACAAAGGGGCAGATTTTGACAGCGGATTTCGCTTCAAAATCCGCCCCCTTTACAATGGTGGTCTATGCAGACCGCCAGGCTTCTTTTTTCCACTAGCGGCGGGCTGCTGCTAGCGGAGAAAAGAAGCGACATGTCCTTCCTTTCCTAGCGGCAGCACGCTTCTATGTCCGCTCATTCATTTGGAGGAGGGGAAAGCCGCGACCGCGATGGTCGCGGCAGGCGGGTTTTGACCAGAGAGAGACGCAGCTCGCCACGTCTCTCTCTGTGTCAAAACCCACGCGGGCGCCCCACATGTGAACTAGCCCTTAGGCTCCAGGGACACCTATAGCTGTGCTCCTCATTGGCAAACCTGGATTTATACTGGACAACCTGTACGGTATATCTAGCCTCTCTGCTGCCTGAGGCGGAAGATCAAAAGATGCCCCCCCTCCACCCGGTATTGAGTCCAGGGCAGGGTGGGGGGGGGAGTGTTGATCGCCTCGGAGAGCGCGGGGGGAACGGGGGTTGGGGATGCTAGCGGTAACCAGAGGCGTAACTACCGGGGTAGCAGCGTTAGCGGCTGCCACAGGGCCTGGGACAATAGGGGCCTGGTGACAGCCGCTACCGCTGCGTTTTTTGTTGTTTTTAATAGGCCGTTACCGGTTGGAGTTACTCCAGCCAGTAACGGGCCCTACTTACCGATCCTGGCAGGGGCCGGGATCGGTAAGTGACGCCACAGGCCCCATAAGCACTATTATACTCGGGGATCTGATCGGAGTCCCTGATGTCACATGACCGAGACCTGCATCCATATGCATCGCAAAGCAGGCCCCTCGATCACATGACGTCCCAGACGTCATTGAAGGTGGCCGTCAGCGGCGGAGAATGCAGCGGAGCCGGGGATAAGTAACAGTGTTTTTTATGGTATTATCCCCCCTGGGTCTCCGTTTATTATACTCTTGGGTCGAGGTCTTTGGCGTCGGTGGGGAAGGGGGGGCCCATGTCAAAAGTTTGCCACAGGGCCCCGCCATTCCTAGTTACGCCACTGGCGGTAACATTACAATAAATACAATGCAGTAATATTTTGTGCAGTAATACTCACAGGAGACGTCTTCCCACATTTCCCGTCTCTTCCCTTTGGACCGCCATGACCACTTCTTCCGGCTGTGACTTGACTCTGTAAGGTTTGCAACACAGACATCTTTGACTCCTCACTTCTCCATTCACCCAACCCCTATGTATATTTATATATCCCACAGAGGCCCCTGCGGCCTATGCTGTGGGGCATAACAGAGGTTGCAGCGGGGCCACTGTGGGGCATAATAGAGGTTACAGGGGCCACAGTGGACCCTTCAAGCTCTATTATGCCCCACAGTTGCACACCCATGAACTATTATTATACTTGGGGGTCTTTTCAGACCCCTGACTATAATAATCGGAGCCCCAGGGAGGTGAGGGAACATAATAAACAGTGTTACTCACCTCTCGGGGATCTGATATTAATCCTAGCAGGCTTCCGGCCCTTATGGTAATGTGTCAGACGTCATGTGGTCTGGGATATTACCATATAGGCCCAAAGCCTGTGCTAGCAGTACCATACAGGCCTGTGGTAGCAATAACAGCCTGTTGTCATACAGGCCTAAAGCCTGTGCTATCAGTAACAGGCTATTACTACTAGCACAGGCTTCGGGCCTATATGATACTGCTAGCACAGGCTTTGGGCCTAAACGGTAATATCCCAGACCACGTGACGTCTGGGACATTACCATATAGGCCCGAAGCCTCCTAGGTTTAACATCGGCAGTGAGCAGGCCCGGGGAGGTAGGTAAATACTCCAGCAGGTAGCAGTCTATTATAAAACAAAAAAAAAGTTATTTCACTTACCGATCTCGCCGCTGCTCCTGCTGCCGCCTCCTCTGCACTCGGCAGTAAGATGTCGGCGTCTTAGCGTAGGTGGCGTGATGACGCCATCTGGGCTGAGACGCAGAGGTCTAAACCAGTGCAGGAGTGCAGCTGATCTCCTGCGTTAGTTTGGGCAAAAAAAGTGAAAAAAAAAATTGCTGTGGCTGCCGCCCCCTCCGGAGCACCTCAGACCCTGTCGCCTCACCTCGCCGCTCCCCGCTTCTGCACCTGCACAATGTCATAGTTGCTCACTCTGCAAGGATATATCAGCACGTCCATGCAGAGTTACATGGTGACCGGTCAGAGTCAGCAGGAGATTCATTGGCTGGTGAGCAGAAGAGCCATCTTGTTCTCTCCTCGGTTATGCGGGCACCATGGTATCTACCAAACAACTCCAAACTAGTTTTTAGACAGCAAATAACCAAACATTGATGGAAAAAAAAACCAAAGTATAAATTCTAAGAATAGAAAAACCAGTTGTGTCAATGAGATTTAATTATATTAGAGACAAAGGCGCACAGAGCTAAGGCCAGGGCGGCACACAATAAGACGCACAATAAGCGCTGTATGGCGGGTAATTACAAAACTACAAATCTTTCCAAGGGACCTCAGCCAGGTAATACCAGGTATAACATAAGAAGATTTCTGTTCAGTTCTGGTACAGTCCTGGCAAGACACGAAGTCCACGAAAGAAAGCGTTAAAGGAACATTCACATAATAATACTGCGGCCACTATACCACCCATCAAATGATGCCAATCTATAGGATGTGGTGCAAGAATGGTAAGGGACAAAAATAATACCGTAGAAAGTAGAGTCAGAGACTAATAACACTCTACATGACCTATCCATCTATCCTAGTGGCTGCACACTTACCCCAGTCCCATGTTGTCTTGGGGTGTTTGCCCTGATCTTGAAGTGTCACATCCAAGTCCTCAACTCCTCCTGTCGCCTCCAACTCAAAAACATTCATCGAATCCACTCTAGTCCATGCCCTCATAATCTCCTGCTTAGATTACTATAACCCCCTTCTCCACGGCCTCCCAGCAAATGCTCCCGTCCCCCTCCATCACCCCTAAACTCTGCTGCTCGCTTAATCCACCTCTCCCCATTTTTCATTGGCCGCTACCCTCTGCCAATCGCTTCATTGACCAACCATCACCCAGCGATGAGAGTATAACATGTTAACACTGACATACAAACCATACACAACCTGTCCCCTCCACAGTGGCGGATCCAGATTTTGCGGGGCCCTGGGCAATTGACTTTGGCGGGGCCCTACTTACCGGGGGGGGGGGGGGTGTCTGGGAGGTATGGAATACACCCCAGGGGAACGGGGGGTCTGGGAGTCCCCCCCCAGGATTTAAAAAAAAAAATTAGCCCTAAAAATGCGTTTTTGAGGCGTTTTTTTAACTAGTGATGCTAGGTTCACACTAGCGCCCGGAGTCCGTTCTGAGTTTCCATCTTCTGCATGCAGAAGACGGAAAGCTGTCAGATCAGGTCCGACCGTGAGCGCCGGTGAGTGTTTTATGCTGTCCGCCGTGAAACCATTTTTTTAAAACCGAACACAGAATACTGCATGTGCGACTCTGTGTCTGGTTTAAAAAAAAACGGTTTCGTGGCGGAGAGCATAAAACGCTCACCACCGCTCACGGCTGGACATCTTTCTAACCCATACCTCCCAACTTTTGAAGATTAGAAAGAGGGACAAAATGTGCGGCACCGCGGCAAACTTGGCTCTGCCTACTTTTATGTTGACCCATTCTCATTCATTTTTCATGCACTCCCACACAGTATAATCCTCCTACAGTCACATGTAAATTATATGTCCCCCCTCCATCTCTTCCCCAGTTTCATATACATCCTTCATCTCCCCCTAGTTTTATGTCCCCCCCCTCCATCTCTGCCCCTAGTTTCATGTCCCCCTGTTTCTGCCCAGTTTCATGCCATTCCCCCCCTTCATCTGCCCCAGTGTCATGCCGTTCTTTCCCCCCTTCATCTGCCCCAGTGTCATGCCGTTCTCCCCCCCATCTGTCCCCAGTTTCATGGGCCCCCACATTATGTTCACCTTAATGTTTAACACAAAAAATCACACTCACCTTCCCTCGCTCCCCCGCCGCTCTCTCCCTCATACACATATTGTAGGCGCGATGTGACATCATCACATCGCGCCTACAAATGCAGGAGCGCAGTGTAAAAGCAGGAGCTGAGCTATGACAAATCTGCTGTAGCATCAGACACTGTGATAAATCTGCTGTAGTATCAGACACTGTGATAAATCTGCTGTAGTATCAGACACTGTGATAAATCTGCTGTAGCATCAGACATTTTTCTTGGAAAAAGGGGCAGAGCTAACAAATGAGGTATGATACTAGCCCAAATTTACTATTGTGGTTATGACTAGATGGTGTAAATATGGTGCCTCTTGATCCATCTTCCGCAGTCTGGACTAAAAAAATTTCTATATGCTAGATAAGTGAGTGTGGATTCTCATAAAATGGGTGTGGCTTAAATGTTCCACAATGAGCCAAAGATGAGCCAAAACAGTTTTTAATATATTCTGAGTCAAAGCAAGACAACTTAAAAGTGGTGTAAATGTAGACTACACAGTGTAAAGATATTGCAGATTTATCATCCAGCTTCAGCCACTGTGATAAATCTGGCATAGTATCAGACACTGTGATAAATCTGGTATAGTATCAGCCGCTGTGATAAATCTGATATAGTATCAGTCACTGTGATAAATATGGCGTGGTATCAGTCACTGTGATAAATCTGGCATAGTATCAGTCACTGTAATAAATCTGGCATAGTATCAGTCACTGTGATATATCTGGTATAGTATCAGACACTGTGATAAATCTGGTATAGTATCAGACACTTTGATAAATCTGGTATAGTATCAGACACTGTGATAAATCTGGTATAGTATCAGGCACTGTGATAAATCTGGTATAGTATCAGCCACTTCGATAAATCTGGTGTAGTATCAAGCACTGTGATAAATCTGCTGTAGTATCAGACACTGTGATAAATCTGATGTAGCATCAGACACTGTGATAAATCTGCTGTAGTATCAGACACTGTGATAAATCTGCTGTAGTATCAGACACTGTGATAAATCTGATGTAGCATCAGAGACTGTGAAAAATCTGCTGTAGTATCAGACACTGTGATAAATCTGCTGTAGTATCAGACACTGTGATAAATCTGCTGTAGTATCAGACACTGATAAATCTGATGTAGTATCAGACACTGTGATAAATCTGGTGTAGTATCAGACACTGTGATAAATCTGCTGTAGTATCAGACACTGTGATAAATCTGCTGTAGTATCAGACACTGTGATAAATCTGGTGTAGTATCAGACACTGTGATAAATCTGATGTAGTATCAGACACTGTGATAAATCTGGTGTAGTATCAGACACTGTGATAAATCGGCTGTAGTATCAGACACTGTGATAAATCTGCTGTAGTATCAGACACTGTGATAAATCTGATGTAGCACCAGACACTGTGATAAATCTGGTGTAGTATTAGACACTGTGATAAATCTGATGTAGTATTAGACACTGTGATAAATCTGTTGTAGCATCAGACACTTTGATAAATCTGCTGTAGTATCAGACACTGTGATAAATCTGATGTAGTATCAGACACTGTGATAAATCTGCTGTAGTATCAGACACTGTGATAAATCTGCTGTAGTATCAGACACTGTGATAAATCTGATGTAGTATCAGACACTGTGATAAATCTGCTGTAGCATCAGACAGTGTGATAAATCTGCTGTAGCATCAGACACTGTGATAAATCTGCTGTAGCATCAGACACTGTGATAAATCTGCTGTAGTATCAGACACTGTGATAAATCTGCTGTAGTATCAGACACTGTGATAAATCTGCTGTAGTATCAGACTGCTCATCTTAGTAGTTATTATTAGTAAATCTGGGCCAATGTGTGCAAAAATATATAACAACATTTTGGTGCAATTTTGTCAGGGACCAATCTAATGTATAGGTGATACATACGGTGCACTGTCTACAGTTTGTATTGTCATAACCTTAAGATTTACTTATTTTATTTTACATGACACTCGACATTCCCGTGTCAGCGCTGAGGTCCAGCAGAGGTAATGGAAGGTGAGTGCAAATGTTTTTTTGTATTTTTGTCACCTCCCCTGGTCTCTCCCCTATTACAGCCTGGGGTCTGTACAGATCACACTGTATAATCATTTGGACAGTCTGGACAATCGCTTTGACGATATGAATCTTCTGAGGTTCGCCAGCAGCTTGTAGATGACAGAAATTTCTCACATGATTTACACCAGATTACTGGTGTAAAGAATGACAGATTTGGTGGGACTGATGTCCTTCACCCCTGCAATTTTTTTTTTTTTAAATTATGACTTTTTATTAGAGATGAGCAAGTACTATTCGAAACGGCCGTGTCAAATAGCATGCACCCATAGGAATGAATGGAAGCGGCCGGCACGCAGACTTTGCTGGTGGCCGGCCGCTTAACCCTCCCAAGTGTCGGCTGTGTCCATTCATTCCTATGGGAGTTTTGAATAGTTCTCGCTCATCTCTACTTTCTATGCTTTATGTACGGCATAGAAGACATTATACATTTGCTCCATTGATTCCAATGTGTCTATTCACATGTCCATGTTATACCAGTTTTAACACTTGATTTAACAATCTCAGCCCCACTACATCTAATAATCTCAGCCCCACTACATCTAATAATCTCAGCCCCACTACATCTAACACTCTCAGCCCCACTACATCTAATAATCTCAGCCCCACTACATCTAACACTCTCAGCCCCACTACATCTAACAATCTCAGCCCCACTACATCTAACACTCTCAGCCCCACTACATCTAATAATCTCAGCCCCACTACATCTAATAATCTCAGCCCCACTACATCTAATAATCTCAGCCCCACTACATCTAATAATCTCAGCCCCACTACATCTAATAATCTCAGCCCCACTACATCTAATAATCTCAGCCCCACTACATCTAATAATCTCAGCCCCACTACATCTAATAATCTCAGCCCCACTACATCTAACACTCTCAGCCCCACTACATCTAATAATCTCAGCCCCACTACATCTAATAATCTCAGCCCCACTACATCTAACACTCTCAGCCCCACTACATCTAATAATCTCAGCCCCACTATATCTAATAATCTCAGCCCCACTACATCTAATAATCTCAGTCCCACTACATCTAACAATCTCAGCCCCACTACATCTAATAATCTCAGCCCCACTACATTTAATAATCTCAGCCCCACTACACCTAATAATCTCAGTCCCACTACATCTCACAATCTCAGCCCTACTACATCTAATAATCTCAGCCCCACTTACATCTAACAATCTCAGTCCCACTACATCTCACAATCTCAGCCCTACTACATCTAATAATCTCAGCCCCACTTACATCTAACAATCTCAGTCCCACTACATCTAACAATCTCAGCCCCACTACATTTCATAATCTCAGCCCCACTACATCTAATAATCTCAGCCCCACTTACATCTCACAATCTCAGTCCCACTACATCTAACAATCTCAGTCCCACTACATCTAATAATCTCAGCCCCACTACATCTAACAATCTCAGCCCCACTACATCTAATAATCTCAGCCCCACTTACATCTCACAATCTCAGCCCCACTACATCTAACAATCTCAGCCCCACTACATCTCACAATCTCAGCCCCACTACATCTAATAATCTCAGTCCCACTACATCTAATAATCTCAGCCCCACTACATCTAATAATCTCAGCCCCACTACATCTAATAATCTCAGCCCCACTACATCTAACAATCTCAGCCCCACTACATCTAATAATCTCAGCCCCACTACATCTCACAATCTCAGCCCCACTACATCTAACAATCTCAGCCCCACTACATCTAATAATCTCAGCCCCACTACATCTAATAATCTCAGCCCCACTACATCTAATAATCTCAGCCCCACTACATCTAACAATCTCAGTCCCACTATATCTAATAATCTCAGCCCCACTACATCTAACAATCTCAGCCCCACTACATCTAACAATCTCAGCCCCACTACATCTAATAATCTCAGCCCCACTACATCTAATAATCTCAGCCCCACTACATCTAATAATCTCAGCCCCACTACATCTAATAATCTCAGCCCCACTACATCTAATAATCTCAGTCCCACTATATCTAATAATCTCAGCCCCACTACATCTAATAATCTCAGCCCCACTACATCTAACAATCTCAGTCCCACTATATCTAATAATCTCAGCCCCACTACATCTAACAATCTCAGCCCCACTACATCTAATAATCTCAGCCCCACTACATCTAATAATCTCAGCTCCACTACATCTAATAATCTCAGCCCCACTACATCTAACAATCTCAGTCCCACTATATCTAACAATCTCAGTCCCACTACATCTAACAATCTCAGCCCCACTACATCTAATAATCTCAGCCCTACTACACCTAATAATCTCAGTCCCACTACATCTCACAATCTCAGCCCTACTACATCTAATAATCTCAGCCCCACTTACATCTAACAATCTCAGCCCCACTACATCTAACAATCTCATCACCACTACATCTAACAATCTCAGCACTACTACATCTCACAATCTCAGCCCCACTATATCTAATAATCTCAGCCCCACTACATCTAACAATCTCAGCCCCACTACATCTAACAATCTCAGCCCCACTACATCTAATAATCTCAGCCCCACTACATCTAATAATCTCAGCCCCACAACATCTAATAATCTCAGTCCCACTATATCTAACAATCTCAGCCCCACTACATCTAATAATCTCAGCCCCACTACATCTAATAATCTCAGCTCCACTACATCTAATAATCTCAGCCCCACTACATCTAACAATCTCAGTCCCACTATATCTAATAATCTCAGCCCCACTACATCTAATAATCTCAGCCCCACTACATCTAATAATCTCAGCCCCACTACATCTAATAATCTCAGCCCTACTACATCTAACAATCTCAGTCCCACTACATCTAACAATCTCAGCCCCACTACATCTAATAATCTCAGCCCTACTACACCTAATAATCTCAGTCCCACTACATCTCACAATCTCAGCCCTACTACATCTAATAATCTCAGCCCCTCTTACATCTAACAATCTCAGTCCCACTACATCTAACAATCTCATCACCACTACATCTAACAATCTCAGTCCCACTACATCTAACAATCTCAGCCCCACTACATCTAATAATCTCAGCCCCACTACATCTAACAATCTCAGTCCCACTACATCTAATAATCTCAGCCCCACTACATCTAACAATCTCAGTCCCACTACATCTAATATCTCAGTCCCACTACATCTAACAATCTCAGCCCCACTACATTTCATAATCTCAGCCCCACTACATTTCACAATCTCAATCCCACTACATCTAACAATCTCAGCCCCACTACATTTCATAATCTCAGCCCCACTACATCTAATAATCTCAGCCCCACTTACATCTCACAATCTCAGTCCCACTACATCTAACAATCTCAGTCCCACTACATCTAATAATCTCAGCCCCACTTACATCTCACAATCTCAGCCCCACTACATCTAACAATCTCAGCCCCACTACATCTCACAATCTCAGCCCCACTACATCTCACAATCTCAGCCCCACAACATCTAATAATCTCAGTCCCACTATATCTAATAATCTCAGCCCCACTATATCTAATAATCTCAGCCCCACTACATCTAACAATCTCAGCCCCACTACATCTAATAATCTCAGCCCCACTACATCTAACAATCTCAGCCCCACTACATCTAATAATCTCAGTCCCACTACATCTAATAATCTCAGCACTACTACATCTCACAATCTCAGCCCCACTATATCTAATAATCTCAGTCCCACTACATCTAACAATCTCAGCCCCACTACATCTAACAATCTCAGCCCCACTACATCTAATAATCTCAGCCCCACAACATCTAATAATCTCAGTCCCACTATATCTAACAATCTCAGCCCCACTACATCTAATAATCTCAGCCCCACTACATCTAATAATCTCAGCCCCACTACATCTAATAATCTCAGCCCCACTGCATCTAACAATCTCAGCCCCACTACATCTAACAATCTCAGTCCCACTATATCTAATAATCTCAGCCCCACTACATCTAATAATCTCAGCCCCACTACATCTAATAATCTCAGCCCCACAACATCTAATAATCTCAGTCCCACTACATCTAACAATCTCAGCCCCACAACATCTAATAATCTCAGTCCCACTATATCTAACAATCTCAGCCCCACTACATCTAACAATCTCAGCCCCACTACATCTCACAATCTCAGCCCCACTACATCTAATAATCTCAGCCCCACTACATCTCACAATCTCAGCCCCACTACATCTAATAATCTCAGCCCCACTACATCTATCAATCTCAGCCCCACTACATCCATCAATCTCAGCCCCACTACATCTAACAATCTCAGCCCCACTACATCTCACAATCTCAGCCCCACTACATCTCACAATCTCAGTTTGGTATTATATGGGGGTGATGTCTTCTGCATCCTGGTTGGGGTTTGGTTACAAACCTGCGTTTCGTGGCTTTACCCTCCCACCACATCTAGTTCTCAGGTTGTATTCTCTGCAGCCAGTCACAAAACCTCCCACCCCGAGCAGCTGGAATAGAGTTTAAGTGACTCATTCCCCGGCCCTGACTCCCCCTACCATGATGTACATTCCTCCAAATCTACAGCCAGAGGGGCCAAACCAGAGGCTTTCTAACTGCATCTTCTCTGAACGCAGTGTTCACACTTAACAAAGGAGCGTTCAAGCTACATGTTATATCTGAGAACATGGAAGTAATATTTATACTGGTGGTGGTATGGCCCATTTACACTGTTTGTGCAAAATAAAGTAAATCATTAGTGACGGATACTTAGCAAAATAAGCAACGATTATGGTAAAGGAAAGGGAGCCAGTGCTACTAATGTATATACTGTATATATCGCCCGTAGGGCTTTACTAATTGCACAACACAGTGGTTGGAATATAACTACTATAATACTGCACCCTATGTACAAGAATATAACTACTATAATACTGCTCCTATGTACAAGAATATATCTACTATAATACTGCTCCTATGTACAAGAATATAACTACTATAATACTGCCCCCTATGTACAAGAATATAACTACTATAATACTACTCCTATGTACAAGAATATAACTACTATAATACTACCTCCTATGTACAAGAATATTACTACTATAATACTACTCCTATGTACAAGAATATAACTACTATAATACTGCTCCTATGTACAAAAATATAACTACTATAATACTGCCCCTATGTACAAGAATATAACTACTATAATACTACTCCTATGTACAAGAATATAACTACTATAATACTACTCCTATGTGCAAGAATATAACTACTATAATACTTCTCCTATGTACAAGAATATAACTACTACAATACTGCCCCCTATGTACAAGAATATAACTACTATAATACTGCCCCCTATGTACAAGAATATAACTACTATAATACTGCCCCCTATGTACAAGAATATAACTACTACAATACTGCCCCCTATGTACAAGAATATAACTACTATAATACTGCCCCCTATGTACAAGAATATAACTACTATAATACTGCCCCCTATGTACAAGAATATAACTACTACAATACTGCCCCCTATGTACAAGAATATTACTACTATAATACTGCTCCTATGTACAAAAATATAACTACTATAATACTGCTCCTATGTACAAGAATATAACTACTATAATACTACCTCCTATGTACAAGAATATAACTAGAAGTATAATCTTGTCAAACCGAAGGTTCGATATAAGGGTCCGCGACTCACAGCTTGTAAAAACTTTTCTTTTTATTTCATCCTTTTAAAATTTCTGTTTGCCACCATAGGCTGGAGTATACATTTAAACACAAAAAAACATAGTGTAGACAAGGTAGACACTGGACATGGTGAGTTAAAAACCGCTAGAAAACTGACGCGTTTCGGGACTATTGAGGCGTCCCTTACTCATAGTGAAACTAGCTAGGCTAGTTTCACTATGAGTAAGGGACGCCTCAATAGTCCCGAAACGCGTCAGTTTTCTAGCGGTTTTTAACTCACCATGTCCAGTGTCTACCTTGTCTACACTATGTTTTTTTGTGTTTAAATGTATACTCCAGCCTATGGTGGCAAACAGAAATTTTAAAAGGATGAAATAAAAAGAAAAGTTTTTACAAGCTGTGAGTCGCGGACCCTTATATCGAACCTTCGGTTTGACAAGATTATACTTCCATTTATTTACTCCAATGAGTCAAGGAGAATAGGGTCGTGCACCAACAATCATCATTTGAACGACTACAAGGGTGAGCTACTTTATATCTTTTTCTATTTTTCTAAGAATATAACTACTATAATACTGCTCCTATGTACAAGAATATAACTACTATAATACTGCCCCCTATGTACAAGAATATAACTACTATAATACTGCTCCTATGTACAAGAATATAACTACTATAATACTGCTCCTATGTACAAGAATATAACTACTATAATACTACTCCTATGTACAAGAATATAACTACTATAATACTGCTCCTATGTACAAGAATATATCTACTATAATACTACTCCTATGTACAGGAATATAACTACTATAATACTGCTCCTATGTACAAGAATATAACTACTATAATACTACCTCCTATGTACAAGAATATAACTACTATAATACTGCTCCTATGTACAAGAATATAATTACTATAATACTGCTCCTATGTACAAGAATATAACTACTATAATACTGCTCCTATGTACAAGAATATAACTACTATAATACTGCTCCTATGTACAAGAATATAACTACTATAATACTACTCCTATGTACAAGAATATAACTACTATAATACTACCTCCTATGTACAAGAATATAACTACTATAATACTGCTCCTATGTACAAGAATATAACTATTATAATACTGCCCCCTATGTACAAGAATATAACTACTATAATACTGCTCCTATGTACAAGAATATAACTACTATAATACTACTCCTATGTACAAGAATATAACTACTATAATACTGCTCCTATGTACAAGAATATAACTACTATAATACTACTCCTATGTACAAGAATATAACTACTATAATACTACCTCCTATGTACAAGAATATAACTACTATAATACTGCCCCAATGTACAAGAATATAACTACTATAATACTACTCCTATGTACAAGAATATAACTACTATAATACTACTCCTATGTACAAGAATATAACTACTATAATACTGCTCCTATGTACAAGAATATAACTACTATAATACTACTCCTATGTACAAGAATATAACTACTATAATACTGCCCTCTATGTACAAGAATATAATTACTATAATACTGCCCCCTATGTGCAAGAGTATAACTACTATAATACTACCTCCTATGTACAAGAATATAACTACTATAATACTACTCCTATGTACAAGAATATAACTACTATAATACTGCTCCTATGTACAAGAATATAACTACTATAATACTGCTCCTATGTACAAGAATATAACTACTATAATACTGCTCCTATATACAAGAATATAATTACTATAATACTACCTCCTATGTATAAGAATATAACTACTATAATACTGCTCCTATGTACAAGAATATAACTACTATAATACTACCTCCTATGTACAAGAATATAACTACTATAATACTGCTCCTATGTACAAGAATATAATTACTATAATACTGCTCCTATGTACAAGAATATAACTACTATAATACTGCTCCTATGTACAAGAATATAACTACTATAATACTGCTCCTATGTACAAGAATATAACTACTATAATACTACTCCTATGTACAAGAATATAACTACTATAATACTACCTCCTATGTACAAGAATATAACTACTATAATACTGCTCCTATGTACAAGAATATAACTACTATAATACTGCTCCTATGTACAAGAATATAACTACTATAATACTGCCCCCTATGTACAAGAATATAACTACTATAATACTACTCCTATGTACAAGAATATAACTACTATAATACTACCTCCTATGTACAAGAATATTACTACTATAATACTACTCCTATGTACAAGAATATAACTACTATAATACTGCTCCTATGTACAAGAATATAACTACTATAATACTGCCCCCTATGTACAAGAATATAACTACTATAATACTACTCCTATGTACAAGAATATAACTACTATAATACTACCTCCTATGTACAAGAATATTACTACTATAATACTACTCCTATGTACAAGAATATAACTACTATAATACTGCTCCTATGTACAAAAATATAACTACTATAATACTGCCCCTATGTACAAGAATATAACTACTATAATACTACTCCTATGTACAAGAATATAACTACTATAATACTACTCCTATGTGCAAGAATATAACTACTATAATACTTCTCCTATGTACAAGAATATAACTACTACAATACTGCCCCCTATGTACAAGAATATAACTACTATAATACTACCCCCTATGTACAAGAATATAACTACTATAATACTGCCCCCTATGTACAAGAATATAACTACTACAATACTGCCCCCTATGTACAAGAATATAACTACTATAATACTGCCCCCTATGTACAAGTATATAACTACTATAATACTGCCCCCTATGTACAAGAATATAACTACTACAATACTGCCCCCTATGTACAAGAATATTACTACTATAATACTGCTCCTATGTACAAGAATATAACTACTATAATACTGCTCCTATGTACAAGAATATAACTACTATAATACTGCCCCCTATGTACAAGAATATAACTACTATAATACTGCTCCTATGTACAAGAATATAACTACTATAATACTGCTCCTATGTACAAGAATATAACTACTATAATACTACTCCTATGTACAAGAATATAACTACTATAATACTGCTCCTATGTACAAGAATATATCTACTATAATACTACTCCTATGTACAAGAATATAACTACTATAATACTACTCCTATGTACAAGAATATAACTACTTTTTCTTATGTTTTTTTTTCTTATGGTAGAGTTGGAAGGGACCTCAAGGGCCATCGGGTCCAACCCCCTGCGAGTGCAGGTTTTCCTAAATCATTCCAGCTATATGTTTATCCAGATTCCGCTTGAAGATTTCCATTGATGGAGCGCCCACCACCTCCCGTGGCAGCTTATTCCACTCTCTCACTACCCTCACTACTATAATATAACTACTATAATACTACTCCTATGTAAAAGAATATAACTACTATAATACTACTCCTATGTAAAAGAATATAACTACTATAATACTACTCCTATGTACAAGAATATAACTACTATAATACTGCTCCTATGTACAAGAATATAACTACTATAATACTACTCCTATGTACAAGAATATAACTACTATAATACTGCCCTCTATGTACAAGAATATAATTACTATAATACTGCCCCCTATGTACAAGAGTATAACTACTATAATACTACCTCCTATGTACAAGAATATAACTACTATAATACTGCTCCTATGTACAAGAATATAACTACTATAATACTGCTCCTATGTACAAGAATATAACTACTATAATACTGCTCCTATATACAAGAATATAATTACTATAATACTACCTCCTATGTATAAGAATATAACTACTATAATACTGCTCCTATGTACAAGAATATAACTACTATAATACTACCTCCTATGTACAAGAATATAACTACTATAATACTGCTCCTATGTACAAGAATATAATTACTATAATACTGCTCCTATGTACAAGAATATAACTACTATAATACTGCTCCTATGTACAAGAATATAACTACTATAATACTGCTCCTATGTACAAGAATATAACTACTATAATACTGCTCCTATGTACAAGAATATAACTACTATAATACTACCTCCTATGTACAAGAATATAACTACTATAATACTGCTCCTATGTACAAGAATATAACTACTATAATACTGCCCCCTATGTACAAGAATATAACTACTATAATACTGCTCCTATGTACAAGAATATAACTACTATAATACTACTCCTATGTACAAGAATATAACTACTATAATACTGCTCCTATGTACAAGAATATAACTACTATAATACTACTCCTATGTACAAGAATATAACTACTATAATACTGCCCCAATGTACAAGAATATAACTACTATAATACTACTCCTATGTACAAGAATATAACTACTATAATACTACCTCCTATGTACAAGAATATAACTACTATAATACTGCCCCAATGTACAAGAATATAACTACTATAATACTACTCCTATGTACAAGAATATAACTACTATAATACTACTCCTATGTACAAGAATATAACTACTATAATACTGCTCCTATGTACAAGAATATAACTACTATAATACTACTCCTATGTACAAGAATATAACTACTATAATACTGCCCTCTATGTACAAGAATATAATTACTATAATACTGCCCCCTATGTACAAGAGTATAACTACTATAATACTACCTCCTATGTACAAGAATATAACTACTATAATACTACTCCTATGTACAAGAATATAACTACTATAATACTGCTCCTATGTACAAGAATATAACTACTATAATACTGCTCCTATGTACAAGAATATAACTACTATAATACTACTCCTATGTACAAGAATATAACTACTATAATACTACCTCCTATGTACAAGAATATAACTACTATAATACTGCTCCTATGTACAAGAATATAACTACTATAATACTGCCCCCTATGTACAAGAATATAACTACTATAATACTGCTCCTATGTACAAGAATATAACTACTATAATACTACTCCTATGTACAAGAATATAACTACTATAATACTGCTCCTATGTACAAGAATATAACTACTATAATACTACTCCTATGTACAAGAATATAACTACTATAATACTGCCCCAATGTACAAGAATATAACTACTATAATACTACTCCTATGTACAAGAATATAACTACTATAATACTACTCCTATGTACAAGAATATAACTACTATAATACTACTCCTATGTACAAGAATATAACTACTATAATACTACCTCCTATGTACAAGAATATAACTACTATAATACTACTCCTATGTACAAGAATATAACTACTATAATACTACTCCTATGTACAAGAATATAACTACTATAATACTGCTCCTATGTACAAGAATATAACTACTATAATACTGCTCCTATGTACAAGAATATAACTACTATAATACTACTCCTATGTTCAAGAATATAACTACTATAATACCACTCCTATGTACAAGAATATAACTACTATAATACTACTCCTATGTACAAGAATATAACTACTATAATACTACTCCTATGTACAAGAATATAACTACTATAATACTACTCCTATGTACAAGAATATAACTACTATAATACTACCTCCTATGTACAAGAATATAACTACTATAATACTACTCCTATGTACAAGAATATAACTACTATAATACTACTCCTATGTACAAGAATATAACTAGAAGTATAATCTTGTCAAACCGAAGGTTCGATATAAGGGTCCGCAACTCACAGCTTGTAAAAACTTTTCTTTTTATTTCATCCTTTTAAAATTTCTGTTTGCCACCATAGGCTGAAGTATACATTTAAACACAAAAAAACATAGTGTAGACAAGGTAGACACTGGACATGGTGAGTTAAAAACCGCTAGAAAACTAAATTTTTAACTCACCATGTCCAGTGTCTACCTTGTCTACACTATGTTTTTTTGTGTTTAAATGTATACTTCAGCCTATGGTGGCAAACAGAAATTTTAAAAGGATGAAATAAAAAGAAAAGTTTTTACAAGCTGTGAGTTGCGGACCCTTATATCGAACCTTCGGTTTGACAAGATTATACTTCCATTTATTTACTCCAATGAGTCAAGGAGAATAGGGTCGTGCACCAACAATCATCATTTGAACGACTACAAGGGTGAGCTACTTTATATCTTTTTCTAAGAATATAACTACTATAATACTGCTCCTATGTACAAGAATATAACTACTATAATACTACTCCTATGTTCAAGAATATAACTACTATAATACCACTCCTATGTACAAGAATATAACTACTATAATACTACTCCTATGTACAAGAATATAACTACTATAATACTACCTCCTATGTACAAGAATATAACTACTATAATACTGCCCCAATGTACAAGAATATAACTACTATAATACTACTCCTATGTACAAGAATATAACTACTATAATACTGCTGCTATGTACAAGAATATAACTACTATAATACTACTCCTATATACAAGAATATAACTACTATAATACTGCCCTCTATGTACAAGAATATAATTACTATAATACTGCCCCCTATGTACAAGAGTATAACTACTATAATACTACCTCCTATGTACAAGAATATAACTACTATAATACTACTCCTATGTACAAGAATATAACTACTATAATACTACTCCTATGTACAAGAATATAACTACTATAATACTACCTCCTATGTACAAGAATTTATGTACTATAATACTGCTCCTATGTACAAGAATATAACTACCGGTACTATAATACTACTCCTATGTACAAGAATATAACTACTATAATACTACTCCTACGTACAAGAATATAACTACTATAATACTACTCCTATGTACAAGAATATAACTACTATAATACTACCTCCTATGTATAAGAATATAACTACTATAATACTGCTCCTATGTACAAGAATATAACTACTATAATACTACCTCCTATGTACAAGAATATAACTACTATAATACTGCTCCTATGTACAAGAATATAACTACTATAATACTACCTCCTATGTACAAGAATATAACTACTATAATACTACTCCTATGTACAAGAATATAATTACTTTAATACTGCTTCTATGTACAAGAATATAACTACTATAATACTGCTCCTATGTACAATAATATAACTACTATAATACTACTCCTATGTACAAGAATATAACTACTATAATACTACTCCTATGTACAAGAATATAACTACTATAATACTGCTCCTATGTACAAGAATATAACTACTATAATACTGCCCCTATGTATAAGAATATAACTACTATAATACTACTCCTATGTACAAGAATATAACTACTATAATACTGCCCCTATGTATACGGTATAAGTATTAGACGTAACCTAACGCTGTAGACCCTGTACATCTTGCTCTGCCTCCTTACATACATGTCTCTGCTTGCAGTGCGGTCTTTTCTTACTCGCTGGTAATATTTTCCACAGCTGTTTCCACATTTGGGGCTCCTGCACTTTCGCGCTGTCACAGACCAGATGATGTGTTAACCATATTGGCTCAGCAAAAAAATATTCCATCCCATCCAGCTCTGTTATACTTCTAGGACTGTCTTCATCTTCTCGCTCACAAGTTTATGGTTGTATTGTATCACATGGACCCCGATACGATAATACTTCATTATAATGGGGCCACTGATTCTGCAATCATACAGTATTATGCACTTATAGAGTGTGATTTATCATATGCCTATATCAGTTCCGTTTGCCACTTTTGGACTGGATCCCGACATACTAGGGGTTAATGGTGTCTTATAGGTCATTTATCGATGATATTGTTTTGTAAATGTTTTTTTAATGAAAATAGTCTGCACAAGATTTATCACAGTCACTGAAGCTGGATAATAAGTCTGCCGCACATTTAGACTGTCTAGTTCAATTTTTGTACCATCTGGGCTTAGTCAGTGCTAAAAATTGTGCCAACATTTGACAAGCCACGCCCATTTACTGATCCTGAGGTTAAAATTGTAGACTACATAATTAAACTGCACCAGATTTATCACAGTGCCTGGAGCTAGGTGAATAATTTGAATGTGTATAGACTGTCTAATGTAGCTTTGCACCAACTATCTGTCGGTTTATCCAATGCTAAAAAATCTACCAACATTTGACAAGCCACGCCCATTTACTAATCCTGACGTTAAAATTCTAGACTAGATAACTGAACTGCACCAGATTTATCACAGTGCCTGGAGCTGGGTGAATAATCTGGAGCATGTGTAGACCATTTAGCTTTGCACCATCTATTTGTTGAGTTACTTTGTGACAGAAAATGGACCAAACTTTTGGTGCATGATATTATAAGTCACGCCCCTTTTATTTTAGGACACACCCCTTTTGGAAAGCCCCACCCCTTTTCAAACAAATAATAAAAAAACGTGATTGGCAAATATAGTGCAAGGCAAGTGCACCAGTTTTTTGGTGCAAATTGTATCAGAATTCTATTGTAATTTCACCCTCAGTTTTATCACGGTTATTTAGTTTTTGCTTGTTTTTGTAGTCAGTCGGAAAACAGACAAAAGTTGGAGCCATTTTTGGGATTTATAGCAGGCCTCATCCAATGTCATATGTGCCCTTCCACTGAGGCCCCCACGTGTGCTCAAATTACATATGTGGGCCCTAATGATGGTGCCATAGACTGCCATGTCCCTCCATGGATCCTACATGGTATGAAATGTCAGAGCCGTAAAACGTTCCCCCCACAGCCGCGTCTCTTGTGCAGCTCTGGAGCTGTAAATTGTGTTTAGCAGTAATATGGTCTAAAGGAGACTCCGGGGACCTGGAACGGATCCAGAAATAACAGTGATCTCAGCCCAGCCGAGACGGTACTGCGAGCAGAAGTAAGAGGCTATTAGAAGTCGGAAGTGAGGACTCGGCGGTTATCCTCTGCGCAGGTGCTGACAACAAAAAGTCCACATTACAGGCAAACTTTGTGCCTTCGGAGCTGCACTCTGGGGTAGTGGATGTAGCAGCTCACACTTTTTAATGAGACCATTTTCATTCTTTAAATGGACTCATCAAGATGGCCCAGTAGCGAATTTGTGTACGTAGGTGTGTAGGATACTGTATATACCATATTTTGCTGATTGTCCAGGGTCACACACACGACATATACTTACCTCTCCTGATCTCCGTTCTATATCAGCAGTGGAGAGGGGATATGGTGAGCAGAGCCGACTCCCTGCCTGACCGACTATCTACACTCCCCCCCACCTTTCCTGCCAGTCCTGACAGATCTGCTGCCAGTATCAGGTTACAGCAGCCCTTATACATCTCCAGCTGTTGTAACTTGCTGCAGTACAGAGGAGGGAGAGGACGGAAGGGTCTCTGGAAACCTATTGTTGTTCCCTGGTTCAGATGGTTACATTTTGTAATTTCTGGACTATAAGATGTAGTTTTTAGAGGGGTAAAACCTTGCTATAAAGTCACAGTGCCTTAGATGAGTGGAGGGTAGGGAAGAGGATAGTTAAGTAGATGGATAGTAAGGAACATTATACTGTGCCCCCTAAAATGTATAGTGACCCCCACCCAGTAAAATTCACCATTAGTGCCCCCCACACAGTGGAATGCTCCATTGTGCCCCACATACAGTTTTATGCCCCCCACACATTATAATGCCACGTTATCTTATGTGGAGACACCAATAAAGCAATAGCCATGTGGAGGCCACTTTTTCTGTATCCTTAAGGCTAAATCCACATGGTCATGTTCTTGTAGCCAGGTCTTGACATCTATGTGCCACTCATCTCGCCATGGCCCCACAAAACGGACAAGAATAGGATCTGTCTAGGTAGATGATGGACAGATAGATAGATAGATAGATAGATAGATAGATAGATAGATGGTAGATAGATAGATAGATAGATAGATAGATAGATAGGAGATACATAGATAGATAGATAGATAGATAGATAGATAGATAGATAGATAGATAGATAGGAGATAGATAGATAGGAGATAGGATATAGATAGATAGATAGATAGATAGATAGATAGATAGATAGATAGGAGGTAGATAGATAGATAGATAGATAGATAGATAGATAGATAGATAGATAGATAGATAGATAGGAGGTAGATAGATAGATAGATAGGAGGTAGATAGATAGGAGATAGATAGATAGATAGATAGATAGATAGATAGATAGGAGATAGATAGATAGATAGATAGATAGATAGATAGATAGATAGATAGATAGATAGGAGATAGATAGATAGGAGATAGATAGATAGGAGATAGATAGATAGATAGATAGATAGATAGATAGATAGATAGATAGATAGGAGATAGATAGATAGATAGATAGATAGATAGATAGATAGGATATAGATAGATAGATAGATAGATAGATAGGAGATAGATAAAAGGGTATGTATTTGCTGCAGCGCCCCTTCAGGGAACATGAGGTATTGCATCAATGTAGTGAAATCCATGGACATTGCTTGTTTTGTAGGGGAGGTCGATGTCCTTTGGCTTTAGCTAATATAGAGTGAGCCCTCTCCTCTGTCATGTCAGGGGTTAAGGAGGGGTGCAAGGGGGAGTCCTTGTAGCAAAAATACTCTATTCCTGTCCATCCAAAAATGTAAAAACAGTGATTCCTAGAATTATACTATTATACTAGTACTTAGAGTGACCAGGACTGTGAGGGACTATAACCGGAACGTCTACCCCTCATTTGCCACCCCTGTGGGTAGATAATAAGCAGGTCTCAAAGGGTGGAAAGTAACAATTTGGGGAAGTTGAAAGTGGAAGGAAAGCGAGAGCTGGGAATGATCTGTCATTTGTGTGTAATGTGTTATCAGGGCTTTGCTGATGTGGCAGGAGGGATTCCAAGCTCAATGTGCTGCAACGTAGCAAAAAGTCACGATACCTGCCGAAAAACACATGGGCAGCTATAGGAGCCTCTATAGGTGCCGAGACGGGGGCGGGGGCAGGTGTGGCAAATCTATGTCTTATCTTATAGAAATCTGGTGGCATATGTATACGGTATATATATATATATATTGTGGGGTGCGACCTCTTGTAACTTTATGATCCTCAGAATTGGTTTAGCACAGCGGCCCCCACATCCCCTTCATTCTCAGGATTATGGGGGTCCCGAAAACTGGACCCAAATTTTGCTGAACCTGAAATTTTTGTCAACTTTGTAACAAATCCTTCTTGTTTTGAACTGGTTTGCCGATCTTGAGTTGGCACCCAGCTTTCCTTGGGTATGATGGTATAACTTTATAGGGTTGAACAGCTTTTGACACAGTGACAAAAGAGGGAACTCTAAGAATTAAGGAAACTGTCAGCAAGTTGGTATTCATGCTTCATAGTAAAATACGTGAAGGAGACAGAATCTTTGGCTTCATGTATACGGCTGTTTTTGGGGTGTGTGAGGGGTCCTGCTATAAAAATATTGCAACGGAACGGAAGATCAGAAGGTGCTCGGATTGTGGGGCCACCAAGGGCAGTCACTGACCTGCTTGCTGATGGTTTCTAGATATCAATAGTAATATAATATACTAAATCATATATAAAATCAATAGCCAATAGGAATCAAAGGTGAAATTGCACAAAATTACAATGTATCCTAATCTGTGACACTACAACTCCCAGCATCCCCGACAGCCGCAGCCTTTCCTATGATACTAATTAGATTTCAGGTCCACGTCAGACCATCGACCTCTCTATATATACAGGACCTATAGAACCTATATAAAAGTGATGTCGTGGAGTGATTGGCCGCAGACACTTCATGTGTAAAACAGATGCAAATACTGGAATGTGAGGCTGAGCCTTGGAATAGAAGGATTTGTGCAGGGAGTGAATTATCTAGATCGCTGGTGACGTGTCCATGTGGAATAATGCTGCAGAGAAACTGCACTGTGTGTATACCTAGGAACAACCAGAACCTGCCCAGGTCATGCACATAGCCATTATAGGGAATTCTGGGGCCCTTATACTGTGCAGGGGCCGTGCCTGGTAACTGCAACTGGCTCTCCTTCACTTGAATAGGACTGAGCTGCAGTAACCAGACATGGCCACTACATGGTATACGGCGCTATGCCTCTGACTGATGCACTGTGCTGTTTCTTGGTTCTGTTGTGCAGCGAGTCCTGAAATCAGCTGATCAGTGGGGGTTCTGGGTGTGAGTGCTGTATGAAGACAGTATACAGAGTGCCTATAGCCCCCATGTCATATTTCTTTCTATCGATCTATCTCTCTATCTATCCATCCATCTATCATCTATCTACCTACAGTGTTGGCCAAAAGTATTGGCCCCCCTGCAATTCTGTCAGATAATCCTCAGTGTCCCCCAGACAATGATTACAAGCACAAACTCTTTGGTAATATCTTTTTTTATTTTGCTTGCAATGAAAAAAACACAAAAGAGAATGAAAAAAAAAAGTCACATCATTGATCATTTTACACCAAACTCCAAAACTGGTCCGGACAGAAGTATTGGCGCCCTCAGCCTAATACTTGGTAGCACAACCTTTAGACACAATAACTGCGCACAACCGCTTCCGCTAACCAGCAATGAGTTTCTTACAAGGCTCTGCTGGAATCTTAGACCCTTCTTCTTTGGCAAACTGCTCGCGGTCCCCCCTGAGATGTGAAGGGGGCCTTCTCCAAACTGCCATCACGAGATCTCTCCTCCCCCACAGGTGTTCTATGGGATTCAGGGCTGGACTCATTGCTGCCACTTTACAAGTCTCCAGGGCAGGGCCGGCGTCAGCGCACGGCATAGTCGGGCAAGTGCCGGGGCCCACAGAGCCTCTGGGGGCCCCCCGGCACTTGCCTGTCACAATTTCAGCTCATCGACGTCCGTCCGCCGATGAGCTGGAATACATACGCGATGCAGGAGCTGAGAGATCAGCTCCTGCTTTAAAGCTCCGGCCCGGCTTGCGTGTGTAGGCGCGATGACGTCATCGCATCACGCTTACACACGCAAGCCGGGCCGGAGCTAAGCAGGAGCTGAACTCACAGCTCCTGCATCGCGTATGTGACTGGAGTGAGAGAGAGGAGCGCCGGGGGAACGATGGAAGGTGAGTGTAAGTGTTTGTTTTGTATTACATATTAAGGTGAAACATAATGAAGGGGGCCCAATGAAACTGGGGGGCAAATGAAGGGGAGGGGGGGAACGGCATGACACTGGGGAAGATGAAGGGGGTGGGGAGAGAACGGCATGAAACTGGGGACAGAGATGGAGGGGGCCCAATGATACTGGGGGGCAAATGAAGGGGAGGGGTGGAACAGCATGACACTGGGGCAGAGACGAGGGACATGAAACTGTGGGCAGATGAAGGGAGAGAACGTGATGAAACTGGGGACAGAGATGGAGGGGGGACATGAAACTGGGGGCAGAGGAAGGCTGTATATGAAACTGGGGGAGAAATGGAGGGGGGGCATATAATTTACGGGTGACTGTAGGAGGATTATACTGTGTGGGAGCACATAATGAATGAGAATGGGTGGAATCAACATAAAAGTGGGTGGAGCCAAATTTGCAGCGGCACGAAGAGCGCGCCGCACATTTTGCCCCTCTTTCTACTCTTTAAAAGATTGGGAGGTATGGCGTTGGTGACGCCACACTCCTGCATGACGTCACTCGCTTCATCTGCGACGCACAGTGTCTCGACTCCCCCACTTCCTTTACAAGGGGGCCCACTGAGGCTCTGTCGCCCAAGGGCCCATGAAAACCTGGAGCCGGCCCTGCTCCAGGGCTTTCTCTCACCACCATTTTCTAGTGCTGACCTGAAGTGTGTTTTGGGTCCTTGTCCTGCTGGAAGAGCCCTGACCTCTGAGGGAGACCCCGCTTTCTCACACTGGGCCCTACATGATGCTGCACAATGTGTTGGTCGTCTTCAGACTTCATAATGCCATGCACACGGTCAAGCAGTCCAGTGCCAGAGGCAGCAAAGCAACCCCAAACCATCAGGACCCTCCGCCATGTCTGACTGTAGGGGGCGTCTTCTTTGATTTGAAGGCCTCTTTTTTTCCTGTAATCTCTATGTTGAGGCCTTTTCCTACTTTTGTCTCCTCTGACCAGAGAACATTCTTCCAGAATGGTTTTGGCTTTCTCAGGTAAGTTTTGGCAAACTCCAGCCTGGCTTATGTCTCTGGGTAAGAAGTGGGGTCTTCCTGGGTCTCCTACCATACAGTCCCTTCTCATTCAGACGCTGACGCTGGATAGTACGGGGTGACACTGTTGTACCCTCGGACTGCAGGGCAGCTTGGACTTGTTTGGATGTTAGTCGAGGTTCTTTATCCGCCATCCGCACAATCTTGCGTTGAAATCTCTCGTCAATGTTTCTTCTCCGTCCACATCTCGGGAGGTTAGCCACAGTGCCATGGGCTTTACACTTCTTCAGGACACTGCGCACGGTAGACACAGGAACATTCAGGTCTTTGGAGATGGACTTGTAGCCTTGAGATTGCTCATGCTTCCTCACAATTTTGCTTCTCAAGTCCTCAGACAGTTCTTTGGTCTTCTTTCTTTTCTCCATGCTCAATGTGGTCACGCAAGGACACAGGACAGAGGTGGAGTCAACTTTAATCCATTTCAACTGGCTGTAAGTGTGATTTTGTTATTGCCACCACCTGTTAGGTGCCTCAGGTAAGTAACAGGTGCTGTTAATTACACAAATTAGAGAAGCATCACATGATTTTTCAAACAGTGCCAATACTTTTGTCCAGCCCCTTTTTTCTATCTATCTATCTATCTATCTATCTATCTATCTATCTATCTATCTATCTATCTTTCCTTTCTTTTTCCATATATGATAATATTATTTTACAATGTTTTTCTGTAAATTCAGATTTTTTTTTGGCTCGAGGCTTTAACACAGAGAGAAGGAAACATTTTTGAAATTCTTAAGTTGACATTTGGAGGCAGAAACTGATAGCACCTTCGGTGAGCCAAACACCAGATATAGGTAATACAGCAGATTGTATTGGGGGTATATATTTGTCAGGGACTAATCAGGGGGTATGTATTATATGGCAGCCACAGACTATACAATATGGAGTCTATGCCACCACTATGCTTGGTGTCAGTATACAGCACTGGACTCACTCCTATATTCTCTTCTCACAAGGTGAAATCTGTGTAGTCTGTGGCTCGCTGGCACTATATGGCGGAGATGTTATCTATTGGGCTCTATCTCCATGCTGAAAATAGCTCCAGTATGATGTGGCACCAACAGGGGGCGGCTCTGTTATGAGTCACATGATGAAACATGATATAAAAGATACCATAACCAAATAATGCTGCCAGATACTGCCAAATATAATGGCATAAATAATACAGTACACAGGATAAATAACAGCACCAAACTATTTATACCGTTATACAGTACAGATTACATACAATGGCTCAATATAGTCTCCAAATAATACTACCATACATAATATAAATAATACTACCATATGTAACATAAATAATGCTACCATACATAATATAAATAACACTACTATACATGATATAAATAATACTACCATACATGATATAAATAATACTACCATACATGATATAAATATCACTACCATACATGATATAAATAATCTACCATATGTATAATAAATAATGCTACTATACATGATATAAATAACACTACCATGCATGATATAAATAATACTACCATATGTAATATAAATAATGCTACCATACATGATATAAATAATACTACCATACATGGTATAAACAATGCTACCATACATGATATAAATAACACTACCATACATGATATAAATAATACTACCATACATGATATAAATAATACTACCGTACATAATATAAATAATACTACCATATGTAATATAAATAATGCTACCATACATGATAGAAATAACACTACCATACATGATATAAATAATACTACCATACATGATATAAATAATACTACCATATGTAATATAAATGCTACCATACATGATATAATTACCATATATAAGATAAATAATACTACTATACATAATATAAATGCTACCATACATGATATAAATATTTCTACCATACATAATGTAATAGTGTCCAAATAATAGTATCATATAGTGGCCAATAATTCTACCCTGCCTTACAATGTCAAAAACCTACTACTATATAGGGCATACACGGCAAAGCAAAATCATGCAGAAATAATACGACTATAAGAGTGCCCAAATAGTGGCCAAATCATGCTACCTTTGCAGAGGCGTAACATGAAGCTCCTGGGCCCCAATGTGATGTCTGTAAAAGGGCCCCCATTTACCCTGTGCTATCTATAATATTAGGGTCTTTTTATGTTGTACAGTGTCCTTTGGGGCCCCTCAGGTTCCAGGGCCCGGTAGTGATTGCTAGCTCTGCACCTCCTATAGTGCCAGAGACATACTTTGAAGCTCCTCACCCCAGTACAAAATATATCAGGCCCCGCTTACCATGTGCTATCGCTAATAGTGGTATCTTCTTATATTGTGGACAGATAATATAAATAATAGTGCCATACAGTGCTGGATAATACTACTATACAGTGTCACACATCGCCGAAATATTACCATTAGGTGCTAAAACAATAAAAAGAATGATATAGTAATCCCCTGCCGGGAGGGGGCGAGTTATTAGAGGGGAGGTCTCATCACAACCACCAGTATTACTCGGCCCTTTGCATTTTTGAAAAAGTACCGTATCCGCTGCTGTTTTTTTTTTCTGCAATGTGCGGATGGGATTGGCCAGAAATCCATCCATTTATCAGATATTGTAACTATAGTAGATCCTGCGCAGTGCCAGAAGCTTAATGCCATACACTTCATACTGTATATATACGGGGCAGTGTATATATATACACGTATGTACAGTATGAGTATATGGCAGTATCTGCAGCTATCTGCCATGCACAGTATGTAATAGGATATAATATATGCTCGCTGGCTATTATTTGCTCCTCCTGAGGTTCTGCTTTTTGTTACTCTGCGTGGGATTTTGTTTCCAGCCTCCTGCTAAACTGATCCAACATTTTCTCTACGAGCTGTGCCAGAAGTCAGACATAAAAGGAGAACAGCTGGGAGACATTAGGGAGGCTTTATTTTTTTTTTTTTTTTTTTTTTTAGAGAAGGAGCATTAAAGAGAGTGGAAAACTGCACAACTCAGCCTTCTCCTTTACAGAATAATAAATTTTTAAATTACATTTCTACATTTAGTGTAACTTGTATCAGTTTGTAAAGATATATTTGTAAACTTATTATCAATTTACTGTCTATCTATTTCATATCAATCAATCTATTTATCTATTTATAAATCTCATATCTATCTATCTATCAATGTATCATTCTCAGTGATGTCACAGTACAGGATAATACACACAGTGATGTCACAGTACAGGGATAATACACACAGTGATGTCACAGTACAGGGATAATACACACAGTGATGTCACAGTACAGGATAATACACACAGTGATGTCACAGTACAGGGATAATACACACAGTGATGTCACAGTACAGGGATAATACACACAGTGATGTCACAGTACAGGATAATACACACAGTGATGTCACAGTACAGAGATAATACACACAGTGATGTCACAGTACAGGATAATACACACAGTGATGTCACAGTACAGGGATAATACACACAGTGATGTCACAGTACAGGATAATACACACAGTGATGTCACAGTACAGAGATAATACACACAGTGATGTCACAGTACAGGGATAATACACACAGTGATGTCACAGTACAGGGATAATACACACAGTGATGTCACAGTACAGGGATAATACACACAGTGATGTCACAGTACAGAGATAATACACACAGTGATGTCACAGTACAGGGATAATACACACAGTGATGTCACAGTACAGAGATAATACACACAGTGATGTCACAGTACAGAGATAATACACACAGTGATGTCACACTACAGGATAATACACACAGTGATGTCACAGTACAGGGATAATACACACAGTGATGTCACAGTACAGGGATAATACACACAGTGATGTCACAGTACAGGATAATACACACAGTGATGTCACAGTACAGGGATAATACACACAGTGATGTCACAGTACAGGATAATACACACAGTGATGTCACAGTACAGAGATAATACACACAGTGATGTCACAGTACAGGGATGATACACACAGTGATGTCACAGTACAGGATAATACACACAGTGATGTCACAGTACAGGGATAATACACACAGTGATGTCACAGTACAGAGATAATACACACAGTGATGTCACAGTACAGGGATAATACACACAGTGATGTCACAGTACAGAGATAATACACACAGTGATGTCACAGTACAGAGAATACACACAGTGATGTCACAGTACAGAGATAATACACACAGTGATGTCACAGTACAGGATAATACACACAGTGATGTCACAGTACAGAGATAATACACACAGTGATGTCACAGTACAGAGATAATACACACAGTGATGTCACAGTACAGGATAATACACACAGTGATGTCACAGTACAGAGATAATACACACAGTGATGTCACAGTACAGAGATAATACACACAGTGATATCACACTACAGGATAATACACACAGTGATGTCACAGTACAGGGATAATACACACAGTGATGTCACAGTACAGAGATAATACACACAGTGATGTCACAGTACAGAGATAATACACACAGTGATGTCACAGTACAGGATAATACACACAGTGATGTCACAGTACAGGGATAATACACACAGTGATGTCACAGTACAGGATAATACACACAGTGATGTCACAGTACAGGATAATACACACAGTGATGTCACAGTACAGGGATAATACACACAGTGATGTCACAGTACAGAGATAATACACACAGTGATGTCACAGTACAGGGATAATACACACAGTGATGTCACAGTACAGAGATAATACACACAGTGATGTCACAGTACAGGATAATACACACAGTGATGTCACAGTACAGAGATAATACACACAGTGATGTCACAGTACAGAGATAATACACACAGTGATGTCACAGTACAGGATAATACACACAGTGATGTCACAGTACAGAGATAATACACACAGTGATGTCACAGTACAGAGATAATACACACAGTGATGTCACACTACAGGATAATACACACAGTGATGTCACAGTACAGGGATAATACACACAGTGATGTCACAGTACAGGGATAATACACACAGTGATGTCACAGTACAGAGATAATACACACAGTGATGTCACAGTACAGGATAATACACACAGTGATGTCACAGTACAGGGATAATACACACAGTGATGTCACAGTACAGGATAATACACACAGTGATGTCACAGTACAGGATAATACACACAGTGATGTCACAGTACAGGATAATACACACAGTGATGTCACAGTACAGGATAATATACACAGTGATGTCACAGTACAGGGATAATACACACAGTGATGTCACAGTACAGGATAATACACACAGTGATGTCACAGTACAGGATAATACACACAGTGATGTCACAGTACTGGGATAATACACACAGTGATGTCACAGTACAGGGATAATACACACAGTGATGTCACAGTACAGGGATAATACACACAGTGATGTCACAGTACAGAGATAATACACACAGTGATGTCACAGTACAGAGATAATACACACAGTGATGTCACAGTACAGGGATAATACACACAGTGATGTCACAGTACAGGGATAATACACACAGTGATGTCACAGTACAGGGATAATACACACAGTGTTGTCACAGTACAGGGATAATACACACAGTGATGTCACAGTACAGGGATAATACACACAGTGATGTCACAGTACAGAGATAATACACACAGTGATGTCACAGTACAGAGATAATATATACAGTATCTTTCGGGCACGGTTTGGCATGTTTAGTTTAGTCACTAGCGCTGTGTGTCTAATACTGTATAGAAGGTGTATAGTCTTTTGGCAATATATGATATATATATATATATATATATATATATATATATATATATATATTAGACTATTGTAGTACTGCAGGGATTATATAGTATGTAGTGATACTGTAATAATTGTGCAGGTTTTGTCTTTTGTCCTAGGTTCACAGACGGGAGAGCTGAGCCCTATATAACGTACACTGTATATACATATGTCACCCCCATAGACAACCCTAAACATTTCTATTTAAAAAAATTATTGAATCATATCTCAGTAAATTGTTAGAAAACTGTATTTATTTGCACACAGTCACTTATAGAATATTTCCCTGTCACTCTGTAACATTTCACCCCCTCTCGTGTATTTCGCGCTCCCCCTGCACATGCCTTTTATTTTAGGCAGATTTTTTCCCGGTGTAGTCATTGCCTTAGTAATGTCTGCCACAAGTACAGTTTTCTTGGAGCGTGCACCAAGGAGGAGAAGTCCATGTGGTTTTTACATTTTTTGCTAGAACACTTTATAAGACGTCTGCGTTTTACTGCTTTCCTACCACTCCATTTATATGACCCCCTCGCTGTTGTAGACCGGGGGAGGGGGGCTGTACCGATTCCTTTTCTCCTCCCTAATTCTGCAATTAAGTTAATAATTATATTGGTTCCTTCCATATGTAATGAGCGTTGTCTAGTTGCAACATCCCATTTCTATAGATCCGATTAGGGATATTTGTGTTGATGGGGGCAAAGGGTTCCTCTGTCCAGGATCTTCATCTTGGAGATCAGTTACAAAGAGCGCCTCTCTCTCTCTGGAGGACCTGACCTGTCTCGTGTACAGATAACCTATTGGTTTGAATGGACACTGTGTAATACTTAGGTTCTCCTGCGGGAGTGCTGCAGAGAAACAGAACACTTAAAGCACATTCACACGTAGGAATTTGGCATGGATTTCGGGATGGATTCCAAACCTAAATCTGCATCAGAATCTGCCTTCCATTGTTTAGGTCCATACATCTTAAAGCCACAACAGAATGCCAATGCCCTGCTTCGGTGTCCTGTCATGGATAACCAGAGGCCGAATACGGAGGTGGACAATGGAGAGGAATTCCTCTCCACTTTCCATTGTGTGAACGTAGCGTTACTCTCAGGTTTCCTAAGATAACAAAGATTTGCTGGGGATCACAGCAGGAGGTCAAGGGACCCTTCTAACCAGTAGGGATTTTTTTTTATAAAAATTGACCAGTGTCCAAAAAGTGTAACCAGCTCCATTGTGATTCCATGAAGGGATGGTGAATGGGCGTGAATAGTTCTATAGACCTCGTATCACCAGAGTCACATATAGCACCATAATTCTTGCATTGTTGGGTTGGGATGTTCATCTCTTGATCGTCCACCTCAGAAAGCGGGGGGGGGGGGGGGGGGGGGCGGCGGTATTGCTAGTGAATACAATGCAGTAATATTTTGTGCAGTAATACTCACAGGAGACGTCTTCCCACATTTCACGTCTCTTCCCTTTGAACCGCCATGACCACTTCTTCCAGCTGTGATTTGACTCTGTAAAGTTTACACACAGACATCTTTGACTCCTCACTTCTTCACAGCAGCCCCTGCAGCCTATATTACGCCCCACAGTGGCACAATAGACTGTGGGGCATAATAGAGGTTACAAGGACCACTTAGTGGACCCTGCAACCTCTATTATGTTCCACAGTTGCCCACCCATGAACTACTATTATACTCAGAAGTCTTTTCAGACCCCAAGTATAATAATCAGAGACCCAGGGGAGGTGAGGGAACATAATAAACAGTTTTACTCACCTCTCCGAGATCCGATGTTAATCCTAGCAGGCTTCGAGCCTGCACTAGCAGTACCATACAGGCCTGAAGCCTGAGTTAGCAGTATCCTAGCAGGCTTTGGGCCTGTCAAGTCTGGGATATTACCATACAGGCCTGAAGCTTGAGCTAAGAGTCACAGGCTTGTTTGTTACTACTAGCACAGGCTTCGGGCCTGTATGGTAATTTCCTAGAGCATGTGACGTCTGGGACATTACTATACAGGCCTGAAGCCTGCTAGAATTAACATCGGATCCTGGAAAGGTGAGTAAAACTATTTACTCACTGTTTACTCCCCTAGGGCTCCGATTATTATACTTGGGGGTCTGAAAAGATGCCCGAATATAATAATAGCAGTAGTGGGTTTGTGGCCTGGCCCAGGCCTGCTCACAGCTACCCCCCGCGTCCTATAGTAGAAGGGGAAGCGAGGGCGGCTATGAGAAGGCCCAGGGAGGTAGGTAAATAGGCCACTACCTGCTGGGGATACTCCAGCAGGTAGCAGCCTATTAAAAAACAAAAAAAAAATATTTCACTTACCGACCTTCTCACTCCTCCCACTGCCGCTGCCCCTTCACTTCCCCAGCAATAAAAAGTCTGCGTATCAGCGCTTTAGGCGTGATGACGCCACCTGCGCTGAGGCACAGAGGTCTAAACCAGCGCAGAAGAGCGTCCCTCTCCTACGCTAGTTTAGAGAAAAAAAAAAAAAAGTAAAATAAAAAAAACGTGATTGCCGCGGCTGCCGCCCCCTCCGGAGTGCTTCCTAAGGCTGCCGCCTCACCTTGCCTCATTAGAGGTGCGGCCCTGGTTACGGGACCCCTCAGCCACCCCAGATCGAGTGGAACAGTCCCACATTGCGGGTGATGTCGCACTCTTTGGGGCGGCAGGCATTTATTCCAACTCTATCTGTGTCTTTGGGAGCTATCAGCTCCGTACTCCAGTGCAAAGAGCGCCAAGCCGCAGACATTACGGATGGAGCCTGCAGGTCCAAGGAACGGGGTTAGGTGAGTACTCTATTTTCTTTTTTAATGTAACATTGGTAGTTAAGGGGGGCAGGGGAAATAAAATTGTAGGAGGGGGGGCATTGGGGGGCCCACTTGCATTAAAATGGCCCTGCACTTGAGCCCAAATCTGTGCCAGCTAGGGGCATAGTCTGGTATACCTGGTAAGTTTGGTGGGCCAGGGTGTCCATCCCCCAGCCTGTCTAGATTATTGCCCCACAGTGCCAGCAGGGAGCAGCAGCTGTGACGTGTCATTGTGCTCCAAAAATTGCGGCATCTTGGGGTTGTTAGAATAATGATCTTATTCCATTACATGGCTACCTATGAAAAGGACCTTATACACAGGGACAGGACCCACCTAAGCTCGACACATGGAGGAAGAAGACCTAATGGATGTCCACAGCCATCTATATTATGGACTATTCATATGTTCTTTGGGTATGGAGCTGATATCACGTTTCATATTTATTGAGCAGAAGCTAACAGACATTCATTCACCTCTGAGAAGTTGGATTTACCTTCCCATTGTCTGGAGGCGATTCTCTAAGGAGCTCCTAAACCTGCAGGGACTTGTGCATGTTACATGCCGAAGATGAAGGCTCTAGGCAAGAAAATATAGATTTTACAAGGGTGCAAAACTATTAGCTCTAAGTAATATCAGAATATGTCAGAGAGGTATTTTATATTGTACATTATATACTGTACATAAAGTATATGATCACCTATATCACAGTGTAAATCATATAAGTAGTCACTGACTACATACATTACTTATCCTGTATTATACTCCAGAGCTGCGCTCACTATTCTGCTGGTACAGTCACTGTGTACATACATTACATTACTTATCCTGTATTATACTCCAGAGCTGCGCTCACTATTCTGCTGGTGCAGTCACTGTGTACATACATTACATTACTTATCCTGTATTATACTCCAGAGCTGCGCTCACTATTCTGCTGGTACAGTCACTGTGTACATACATTACATTACTTATCCTGTATTATACCCCAGAGCTGTGCTCACTATTCTGCTGGTGCAGTCACTGTGTACATACATTATATTACTTATCCTGTATTATACTCCAGAGCTGCGCTCACTATTCTGCTGCTGCAGTCACTGTGTACATACATTACATTACTTATCCTGTATTATACTCCAGAGCTGCGCTCACTATTCTGCTGGTACAGTCACTGTGTACATACATTACATTACTTATCCTATATTATACTCCAGAGCTGCGCTCACTATTCTGCTGGTGCAGTCACTGTGTACATACATTACTTATCCTGTATTATACTCCAGAGCTGCGCTCACTATTCTGCTGGTACAGTCACTGTGTACATACATTACATTACTTATCCTGTATTATACTCCAGAGCTGCGCTCACTATTCTGCTGGTGCAGTCACTGTGTACATACATTACATTACTTATCCTGTATTATACTCCAGAGCTGCGCTCACTATTCTGCTGGTGCAGTCACTGAGTACATACATTACATTACTTATCCTGTATTATACTCCAGAGCTGCGCTCACTATTCTGCTGGTACAGTCACTGTGTACATACATTACATTACTTATCCTGTATTATACTCCAGAGCTGCGCTCACTATTCTGCTGGTACAGTCACTGTGTACATACATTACATTACTTATCCTGCATTATACTCCAGAGCTGCACTCACTATTCTGCTGGTGCAGTCACTGTGTACATACATTACTTATCCTGTATTATACTCCAGAGCTGCGCTCACTATTCTGCTGGTACAGTCACTGTGTACATACATTACATTGCTTATCCTGTATTATACTCCAGAGCTGCGCTCACTATTCTGCTGGTACAGTCACTGTGTACATACATTACATTACTTATCCTGTATTATACTCCAGAGCTGCGCTCACTATTCTGCTGGTACGGTCACTGTGTACATACATTACATTACTTATCCTGTATTATACTCCAGAGCTGCGCTCACTATTCTGCTGGTGCAGTCACTGTGTACATACATTACATTACTTATCCTGTATTATACTCCAAAGCTGCGCTCACTATTCTGCTGGTGCGGTCACTGTGTACATACATTACATTACTTATCCTGTATTATACTCCAGAGCTGCGCTCACTATTCTGCTGGTGCGGTCACTGTGTACATACATTACATTACTTATCCTGTATTATACTCCAGAGCTGCGCTCACTATTCTGCTGGTACAGTCACTGTGTACATACATTACATTACTTATCCTGTATTATACTCCAGAGCTGCGCTCACTATTCTGCTGGTACAGTCACTGTGTACATACATTACATTACTTATCCTGTATTATACACCAGAGCTGCGCTCTCTATTCTGCTGGTACAGTCACTGTGTACATACATTACATTACTTATCCTGTATTATACTCCAGAGCTGCGCTCACTATTCTGCTGGTACAGTCACTGTGTACATGCAAGGTGTTACTTATCCGATCAACAACCATTTTCTCGGGCACAGCTCCTTTTTCTATATTAGATAAATAATAGATATAAAATAAATACTGTATGCACAGGACGCACAGATATATTTGGTTAGACCATGAAAAAGTAGAAAATACTTTGAAATTTCAGCTCTGAAGCTAAAGAATTGTGAATGCAGCTATGAGGTATAACACAGGCTGTAACTCAGCATCAGTATAATAATGATAATGTATTTACTATGTGGTTACATTTTTTATCAGACTATATGTACATAGTATGTAACTGGGCAGGGCCACTGTTTCCTAGATGGGTGCTGCCATGAGATGAAGATCAGTGCTCAGTGCCCCTGCAGCGCCACCTCAGGAGAAATGAACCATTACACTGTGTTCCTATTAAAACCACTGGGCTGTGTAGTGTCAGGTCCTCCAGAGTGAGAGGTCCTTATTATAGTCACATTCTGTTGTGGCTAATAGGGGTTGTACCAAATATACCAACCCATAGGGCAGATAGTAAGTGTCTGATCAATGGGGGGTCTGACTGCCGGGACCTTCACCAAATACAAGTCTGTTTCCTTCGTATGAGTGATGTGTTTGTCAAATATGCAGATTGCTGCTCCTTTCACCTCTATAATACTGCCCAATGCTGCATCAATATTCTACAGCCCCATTGAGATGAATGGAGGGCGGTGCACATGCCTGACCACCACTCCATTCCTATGGTAGGGGACAAAAGATCCCCATTCTTGCCACTGGTCGCATCCCTGCACTCGTTTCCTATCCTATGCACGTGTTCAGAATTCTCTACAACCCCTTTAAGTTACTTTCCTAAACCAGACAACCCCTTTAAGGCCTTTTTTTTTTTTGGGGGGGGGGCTCTCTTTAGTATTACTGATCCTATTAACCCACAGGAATCCTCTATTATTATTCTGCATTTTGCACCCTGGGGATGAATCTGCCACGTAGAGAGCCGTCTATAATGATCTAGACAGACGTTTTTGCTTCTGTGGGTTTTTGGGGCGGATACTTCATATTTGCCAAGTTTTTTTTACCGTCTGTAATTGTGTTTGGCTGTAAGCAATAGTAAATACCATGTGCTGAGCACGGGCCGCGGGGACCTCTAGTGGTCTCATTGTGCTCTGAAGCATTGTCATTTCATATTACATGAGGGTCCCCGAACTGGAGAGAGTGTGGCTGCTAAAGTAATACTCCGCACATGCACTGGTGATAGCAGGTTGGTGGTCCCAACCATCCCAGGTGCCCAACCATGAGGGGCAGAGCCTTACCACATAAACTCCTTAAAATTAGTTCTCTAAGACATACAATATCTTTAAGATCCCTTTTATTGTGGGGTGGGCTGTTGCAAAACTATAACCCCCATCATGCACTGACAGCAGTAGGTTGGTGGCCGCAACTATCCCGCATTCTCCACCATCATGGCCAGCACCCAATTTCTAAGGATGTTCCTTATGTCCCAGAACCGGAATCCACGGAACAAAACCCCCCAAAACAAGCTTAAAGGGTCTTTACGGAACTGAAATATTTTTGACCTGTTCTTAACCTATCAGATCTGTTGGGGGTCCCACACCGATCAGCTCTTCACTCCACAAGCCATGTGATGTGACATTCATTGGTCACATGGTCTGATGGCTGCTCAGTCCCATTCAAATCCCCTTCTCTGGGTTGTGTCCAATTTCTGGACAATCCCTTTAATCCCTTTAAGGAGATAGAAATGGAGAAATATTCTGGTGGGTACAATAAGCTGCGGCATCAGGCAATAATCACTTTACGTGTTTATTCTGTCCCGTATTGTCAATCCCAACACAAGATGTATATCCTTATTACATTGCATGTAGTGTGGGATATATACCGTATACTGTGTGCAACCATATGCATGCGGCCCCCTCTAGTGGTGTCTAAGAGATTGTCACCTGCTCTGCTGCTTCCACATGAGCTGAAACCTTCCATGTCTATGTAACGCAGCATCAGTGCATGGACAGATGAAACGGATTTATTACACCACTGGCCTCTGCCCGTGACTTCGTCTGCGGGTTGTTGGCATCGATGATCCGCCTATATATTCAGCATATTGCTGCCGCCGATGGTTCACCTGTTCCGGTGTTTTGGCAGCTCTCAAGCTGTCCTGCTGCTGAACTTGTTAGTCGTACCGTGCCTGTGATTGTTCCGGCACCTCAGCAGCTCGCTGGGACGTCATATAATGAGTGTGTTGTTGGAATGTTCAGCCGTTTCAGCTGCTCTAACAGCTACTGGATGCCTAGCTTGCTCAATCCCCCTGAGCTCCGCTTGAGGATCACCTTAATGTATAACCCAAACAAACACTTACACTCACCTTCCATCGCTGCCCCACCGCTCTCTCCACTCTCTCACTCATACACATAGTTGTAGGCGCGATGTGACGTCATCACATCGTGGCTACAAATGCCGGAGCGCAGCGTTAAAGCAGGAGCTGAGCTGTGACAGCTTCTGTTTTAAACACCTATGTATTCAGCTCATCGGCGTCCGTTGAAATCTGGACATACCTCCCGCCGACCAGGACCATGGGACAGGACACCGAAATCTGAGTGTCCCGCGGAAATCGGGACGGTTGGGAGGTATGGTAAGATGCTAAGAGGGGCTGGCAGCTCATGTGCCCAGGATAGAGGGTGTCAGGTGGAGGATGCGGGCAACAAGCAACAGTCCCTTGGTCAGAATATATAGATAGAGGTTAGGGAGGTGGAAGGCGAAGGAAAGCTTAGAAAACAGCTCTCTAACCACTTCTTCCCAATGGGTGATCAGCCGCACCCTGCAGATCCGACCACTCATTGGTCACTTGGCCTATGGGCAGTGGTTGTCCTGATGAGTCATTAACTACAAATATCCGTGAAAAGTCTTCTATCTGGATCCATAAGAAAGTTAATTTGTCTCCTGAGACGTCTTAAGGGCTCTACAGTGGATCCAAGTTTATGGCTTCAGATTTACCAGCACCAAAAATTCTGTAACAAAGTAAAACATTTCTACACAATGTCAAAAGTATAAAAAAAAACTGGTGTAAGAAAATGTGCCGAATTACCAATAGCAACCAGTCAGAATCCAGCGCTAAATTTTCATGGCAGGTTTTTAATTAATTAATTGCTATGACAACCTTGAAACTCTCTGTTGTAACATTGTAACACCATAGACATATATGTGATTCTGAACATAACCAGTATAGGACCAGTATATAGTGTTATTATATGACATAACCACAACTGTATACATTATTTATATAAAAAAATGATAACCTTTAATTCTGTTTTTCAGATATTCATGTGACAGAGAGGACAATAAAGTGACCAGGAGGACACCGGACAGACAGCAGAGGGCAAGAGACTGGAGAGGAAGGCTGTCCTAGACAGTCACTACATAGACCTGGAAAGACTGTCTTGGACAATTACAACATAGACTGGGGGAGGGGGCTGTTTTGTTCAGTCACCCAATAGACTTGGAAGGTTGTCTTGGACCACTACAACATAAACTTGGAACACAGCCACTATATAGACTTGAGAAGACTGTCTTGGACAGCTATTACATAGACCTAGGTAGACTCTCTCGGACAGTCACGACATAGACTTGCAAAGACTGTCTTGGACAGTCATGACATAAACTTAGGAAGGTTGCCTTGGACAGCCACAATATAGACTTGAGAATATTGTCTTGGACAGTCATGACTTAGATTGGAGGGGTGGGGGGATTTGTTCATCCACAACATCGACCTGGAAAGATTGTCTTGGACAGTCATGACAAACACTGGGAAGCCCATGTTGGACAGACAATACACAGAATTGCAGATAGACAAAAAACAGCACCGAGCTGCACATAGTGAAGTACCGTAAAATACGGAGGTTAATATGACAAGAATGCTCCTCACCTTGAAAGGTTGTGATCACAACCTTTTTAACAATATATAGACCACTTGGGGAGGGGAGGTCTTGTACCCCTGGAGGAGAGCCAGCAGAATCCACGTCACCCTAGGGGTAGGTAATGGCGAAAATGGACCGGACAAACCGAGGATCACTGCGCTCAATCCGTTGTTCTCTTGAAAACTCACTTTATTTAGGAAAAGTACACACGCTTCCTAAATAAAGTGAGTTTTCAAGAGAACAACGGATTGAGCGCAGTGATCCTCGGTTTGTCCGGTCCATTTTCGCCAATACACAGAATTGGGAAGGATGTCTAGGACCATCATGACATAGCCTTGGGAACGATGTATTGGACAGACACTATGCAGACTTGAGAAGGCTGTCTTGGACAAACAGGACATACAGACATTTGCAAAGGCTACGTAGACGTCACTATATAGATGTCTTAGACAGTAACTAATCTAAATCCAATCAGCCAATAAATAAGCGTCTCTCTGTTATCGGCTGGTTGGTGCCCTCTGTACACCGGCCAATAGTTGGGAGCGAGCGCTGATATAAACGCTCCAGATCATTGGCCCCTGTAATCGGGTCTTCAGTATTGAGCTCCTACCAGTTCACGCTCAATAATCTCTAGTAAAGGCGACTTTGCCCCCAACAAGACATTCCCTATTTGTCTCCACGGCCTCTTAATGCCCAGAGGGAAGGGCCGTCCGGCAGCCATGGTTCCCCAGAGGTTTCCTCTCCTGCCGGATGACTCTCCGTGAGTCCGGGCCTCGGATATTTCATAATCTAATAATTGACCTTCTAATTACAATTATTACTAATAAATCAGGTTTTGTTGGAAACTATTCTGTGTCTGCTCCATTACTATTATAGTGTGATAAGTCTCATACACCTCCGAAAAGCCCAACACCAATAATACCGCAAACAACCCATAGAGACATTGTCTGGATCGGGAGCAAAGAGACAAAACCTATCCATCTGTTCCCAGTTATCAGCCATACAGGGGTCCGGCAGCCTCATCCGGGAGGAGAATGGGTAGGTGGTCGCACATGTGCATGAGCAAGCGAGCAACAACCAAGAGAGAATGGCGCTATTATAGTAACTAATAATCCAATGGGGAACTATGAGATAAATTACTTGTTACATAGTTACATAGTAGATGAGGCTGGATGAAGACATCAGTCCATCAGGTCCAATTTATAACCCTGCAATCCCTACAGTGTTGATCCAGGGGAAGGCAAAAAACCCCATGAGGCTCCTGCCTTGTAATACATCGGAACTAAAATGTAACCAGCTTTCTGACATATACAGTGACCTCCCCGCAGGAGCCCTAGTGGTCACAGTGCACTGAATACTGGTGAATGAAGTGGTGACCGGGTGAAAGGACCTGGAAACCATGACGCTCACTCAGTTTCCAGTTTACATGTTAACAAAGAAGCAGCAAATAGAACTTTACATGACAGCAGATGACGGTTCATGGACATGTAGTGTAGGTGCGGTGTTATTGTAGGTGGTGAAGGGTTTTCATCATTTGTAGGTTGTTATAGACACACAAGGCCTTGATGTGTAATAATGGAGTGGAGTGTGGTGAAGGACAGTTATGTTGTAGAAGATGCAACTGAGGCCAAGGTTCTAGCTATGGGGGGCGCACAGGTAGCAGCAGTTACCAAGAAGACCTGGTGTCTGAGGGGGCTACAAAGTTCCTCTACCACATTGTCAGGATGGGGTTATAGAATATGCACTGCTATTGTTTGTTTTTATTTATTACTATTATTTATTTTTATATTATTACTTATATATTATATTATTTTTTAATATAAGGCACCCCCCGAAAATAAGGCATCCCCCAAAAACCATTGCAGACTGCTGAACACTGTGCACGATGTTCTGTGTGCACAGGAAAGCCGGCTGCTGCCTCTGCTGCGATAGCATAGGTTGTATCCACTGTCCGTGCTGTAGGATGAGCTGGGAGATGCCGCTGTGCATACACTAAGCATCGTATGGGGCGGGGGGGGGGGGGGGGGGGTCGCTCTCCCAGCTCATCCCACAGCAGCCAGAACAGTGATATCACAGCAGAGGAAGCAACCCGCCTTCCTGTGCACATGGAGCACAGTGCACAGCATTCAGCCGGCTGCAATGCCCACAAAGTGAGGCTCCCTGGCAACTGCCGGCAGCCTCGCTAAGCCCCGCCCACCACTTCCGCCGCCACAATCAACAGCAGCACCAGCGCTGCTATAAAGATGGGGAAGGTAAGTAGCCTACCTCCCCCTCCCCTCGCCTAACCTCCTGCATGACTTATGGAGCGGGTTGTCCCCAGCTCCAAAAGACCCCCCCCCCCCCCCCCCGAAAATAAGACATGTCCAATATTTAGGATGAGAATTTATTATAAGACACTGTCTTATTTTCGGGGAAACACACTATGTTTATTGCCACGTACTACTCTGTTGCCACCTATGGTTCACTCTATGTAGGTGCATGTGATATAGGATCCCAATCACTCCACACACAGCACGAGCTTCAGAGAAGTTTCTAGTAAGCTGTGGGTGGAAACTTTAGCCCCGTGTTCCTCTTTGCAGGGGAAAGGAAACCAGAGCAGCCATGTTGTGGAGAGTCTAGTGTGTGAGGTAACAGCACCTGCTGGTCCTCCTGACAAACCCTAGGAGCTACATGGTGAATTTCTCAGCCCATGTAAGACACAGAGTCTCCTAGGACCATTCACCAGTCCATACAGAGGGGATAATACCGCCATACTGCTCCTGCCTCCAAGAAGGAGAGAACCTGACAGAAAGGAGCAGCTAGAAAGGAGCCTTATGCATTCCTGGACCTAAAGAAGGCCTCCGGTCATGTTCAGCGCTCCGTGGTTTCCAGGCCACGTGTATTAGGTCTGCGTCCGGCTATCGGATACCGCGGCCCAGTAACCGCGAGTTACTACATACACCCCAAATTAGTCACCCGCCGGGAGCCAACCGGTGAAGATCCCTCTTCTGTATCTATAACCTGGACTGTGTCTCCTCAATACTCTAAATACCAAATCTGAGGAAAGTTGTGTCAGCGTCAGCCATTACCTGTCAGCTTACAAGGGAATCCTGCATCACATGCACCCGCTGTATTGTACATGAGACTGTATCACTGGGAGGTATGGCGGCACTATATGGTAGTCCTCCATACGCGCACCCCGCGGTATTGTACATGAGACTGTATCACTGTGAGGTATGGCGGCATTATATGGTAGTCTTCCATACACGTACCCCGCGGTATTGTACATGAGACTGTATCACTGTGAGGTATGGCGGCACTATATGGTAGTCCTCCTCACATGCACCCGCTGTATTGTACATGAGACTGTATCACTGTGAGGTATGGCGGCACTATATGGTAGTCCTCCTCACATGCACCCGCTGTATTGTACATGAGACTGTATCACTGGGAGGTATGGCGGCACTATATGGTAGTCCTCCATACACGCACCCCGCGGTATTGTACATGAGACTGTATCACTGTGAGGTATGGCGGCATTATATGGTAGTCTTCCATACACGTACCCTGCGGTATTGTACATGAGACTGTATCACTGTGAGGTATGGCGGCACTATATGGTAATCCTCCTCACATGCACCCGCTGTATTGTACATGAGACTGTATCACTGTGAGGTATGGCGGCACTATATGGTAGTCCTCCTCACATGCACCCGCTGTATTGTACATGAGACTGTATCACTGTGAGGTATGGCGGCACTATATGGTAGTCCTCCTCACATGCACCCGCTGTATTGTACAGAGCATATCTGGTGCTGAAACTAACAGCACTGATTGTTTGGGAATGGCGGGGGCTAGAGAAAAAATTGCAACTGTTCCGGGAATAAGCGGAGCCGGGGCTATTGAAGGATGTAAAGTGTTAAGAAAGGTCCTTTCTAAGCATTGCAGCATGGTAGTATTATTTGGGTACTGAATGACGGTATTATAATATATGACTGTGTTATGTGTACACTATTTGGATCATGTATAGAAGTATTATTCAGGAAATTTATGGCGGCGTTATTTGGGCTCTAAATGGTAGTGCTGTGTGCCCGCAGTATGAAAGTATTATTTACTACTACAGTATATGGCAGTATTCATTTACAGTATGTTTGGGTTTTTTTCATGATATTTTTCAATATTATGGCAACAACCGGTCGGGGTAAGTGGCGAGTGTGGTGAGTGTACTCGCTGTCCAGGGTCCTGTCAAGGCACAGTATACATTGGCATTACACCGTACATCCAGGGCAGATACTCAACAGCGGTGAACTAAGTGCCCAGGTTGCAGAATCTTGTGCTTATAAGAGACGGCTCTAGCCCTGGTCACATTGCAATGTACACTGATAGCAAAATGTAAAGTCCTGCTCTGATTTCTAGGGGGCGCCATCTCTTTCAGAGACATTGCAAAAAAACGAAGGGTATCTGGATTTATAATCAATATCAGCAGCTAAAAGAGCTAGAGTGGGCGATATATACAGTATACATATACAGTATACATTATATATATATATATACAGTATGTTACTTACACAACCTGTGATATTGTGCTCAGGTGAGGGCACACTGGAGGATACTGCAGACTATATAGTCACCTATAGATCACCACACAGGCTGATGTCACATTACAATGCCAAATACTGAAGAATACTGATACGGTAAAATAACTGACTAACTGGTGTGACAGACGTGACTTTTGCCTGTAGGGGGCAGTGTTTCTCTTCACAAACTGAATTGTCACCTACAGTCATAGAAATGAGTAACTGCTATATGTCACCTCTATAGGAGAGGCAGAGAAACGAAATGTGTTATTTTGGATGTTCTTTCTGCAAGATCTCTATCCTAATATAGAAATCTATCTCCTATCTATCTATCTATCTATCTATCTATCTATCTCCTATCTATCTATCTATCTATCTATCTCCTATCTATCTATCTATCTATCTATCTATCTATCTATCTATCTCCTATCTATCTATGTATCTCCTATCTATCTATCTATCTATCTATCTATCTATCTATCTATCTATCTATCTATCTATCAATCATCTATCTATCTATCTATCTCCTATCTATCTATCTATCTATCTATCTATCTATCTATCTATCTATGTATCTCCTATCTATCTATCTATCTATCTATCTATCACCTATCTATCTATCTATCTATCTATCTATCTATCTATCTATCTATCCATCCATCTATCTATCTATCTATCTATCTATCTATCTATCTCCTATCTATCTATCTATCACCTATCTATCTATCTATCCATCCATCCATCCATCTATCTATCTATCTATCTATCTATCTATCTATCTATCTATCTACTATCTATCTCCTATCTATCTATCTATCTATCTATCTATCTCCTATCTATCTATCTATCTATCTATCTATCTATCTATCTATCTATCTATCTATCTATCTATCTATCTATCTCTCTCTCTCTCTCTCTACGTAAGTCCTGGAAAATCTATCTATCAGGGTAGACATCCAGAATCCTTCCCATACTCAGATTCATACAGTCTATCAAGCCTTAGTGTTTATCCTTTGGACACTGTTCTGCCCCCTTTCCCATGCTTTACACTACAGCCCGGCTTCTGCAGGTTACCTTCTATGCAGCACTAGCTCAGGATATCTACAACAAGATCATTAAGGGAGGGAAGAATTGCACCACAAAATAGGGAATGGGGTTTATAGAATTTTGCATTTCAGAATAATCTATAATCTGATATACTGTATATAAAGGTATAATCACATATTATCACATAGTCATTGCTGTAATCCGAAATCTGCGACTCCCCAATTGCTGTAAGGGCAGCCAGGTCATGCTGGGAGTTGTAGTTCTACTCTGTTATAGTTCTATACAATGTGGCTGTATCTACTATCGAATTACCTGGTGCGTAGATGAAAATTCCAGGGCTCTGATGAATATTCCCCGTGTTCTATATTCCGGGGTATACATTTAGTAAAAGCCTTGGACGCTGTTTCTCATTTCCTCTCTCGCCCCAACGCGTTCATGTTTCTAATTAGCAAATCCGCTAACCTAAACATTACATGTATACATTTATATCCATGCATTATTCATATACCCTGCATTACCAGCGTTCTATTCCTCCACCACTTGGTGGCGCTGTCCCTCTTCTCTGCGCCCGGCACTAAATAACAGCGATCAAACATTTCTTTTCTAACACAATTAAAAATTGATGTCCTAAAAACCATTGTGCGTTCCGCCCGCGCGAGTCGGATTCATTTATGTTATTTGTAGGATATATTTTTCCATGAACCGATATCAGAGGGTTATAAACCTTTAAATGTTGCCCACAGGGGAAATAGGAGCGTAACGTTACATTGGCACCGTGTTGCTGTGTAAAGAATTGGCGTGCGGCTTCGTATTGTTGCCTGGCACACTTTACGATCCTAGGATGAAGGGTAAAGCGGGTCTGACAGGCAGCGGGGAGCGGGACGTGTGTGATGTGGCAATGGGAACATCATTTCTCATCTAAAGGGCACTCACAAGGTCCTGCAGTGGAGAATCGCAACCGCCTGCCGTCTATTAGTGCCTTAAAGTGCACGAGATTCGTAATGGAACGGCCACTTAATTATAACAGGATAAAGCGGATTACTGCAAACTCTACAGAGGGGAAAGGCAATAGAATAGTATACGGGCCCTGGGTCGCAACACGGAATATCATGTTAAAGGATGTCTGACAACCAGAACCCAGACAGGTAGGTTAGGGTCACCTGAATCAAACGGTGGTTTCCCCTTTTCAATTGGTGCCTTTGTTTCCCAGATATCACGATTTTTTGTCAATATATAAGACCCCGCCTAAGAGCTAATTTGCATATTATACTGCTTGGGACCACCTGAGGGACATTATACTGTGTGAGACCAGCTAGGGATCATTATACTGTGTGAGACCAGCTAGGGGACATTATACTGTGTGAGACCAGCTAGGGGACATTATACTGTGTGAGACCAGCTAGGGATCATTATACTGTGTGAGACCAGCTAGGGGACATTATACTGTGTGAGACCACCTAGGGGACATTATACTGTGTGAGACCACCTAGGGGACATTATACTGTGTGAGACCAGCTAGAGCACATTATACTGTGTGAGACCAGCTAGGGCACATTATACTGTGTGAGACCAGCTAGGGGACATTATACTGTGTGAGACCAGCTGGGGACATTATAATATGTGAGACCAGCTAGGGCACATTATACTGTGTGAGACCAGCTAGGGATCATTATACTGTGTGAGACCAGCTAGGGGACATTATACTGTGTGAGACCAGCTAGGGATCATTATACTGTGTGAGACCAGCTAGGGGACATTATACTGTGTGAGACCACCTAGGGGACATTATACTGTGTGAGACCACCTAGGGGACATTATACTGTGTGAGACCAGCTAGAGCACATTATACTGTGTGAGACCAGCTAGGGCACATTATACTGTGTGAGACCAGCTAGGGCACATTATACTGTGTGAGACCAGCTGGGGACATTATAATATGTGAGACCAGCTAGGGCACATTATACTGTGTGAGACCAGCTAGGGGACATTATACTGTGTGAGACCACCTGAGGGACATTATACTGTGTGAGACCAGCTAGGGGACATTATACTGTGTGAGACCACCTGAGGGACATTATACTGTGTGAGACCAGCTAGGGGACATTATACTGTGTGAGACCAGCTAGGGGACATTATACTGTGTGAGACCAGCTAGGGGACATTATACTGTGTGAGACCAGCTAGGGGACATTATACTGTGTGAGACCACCTAAGGGACATTATACTGCTTGGGACCACCTAAGGGACATTATACTGTGTGAGACCAGCTAGGGGACATTATACTGTGTGAGACCAGCTAGGGGACATTATACTGTGTGAGATCAGCTAGGGGACATTATACTGTGTGAGACCAGCTAGAGCACATTATACTGTGTGAGTTCACCTAGGGGGGCATTATACTATGTGTGGTCTTCTAGGGGGACAGAATACTGTGTGAGACCACCTAGTGGGACATTATACTGTGTGAAATAATCTTGGGAACATTACTGTATACTGTTTGAGAGGACATAAGGGACACTATACTGTGTGAGCTCACCTAGGGGGCATCATACTGTGTGAGACTACCAAAGGGATATTATACTGTATGCGGGCATTAAGGAGGCATTATATGGAGTGGGGCCAATAAGGGGAGTTTATACCATGCGAGACCTCCTAAGGGACATTATGCTGTGTAAGGCCACCTAAGGGGATACTATACTGTGTGAGGGCATTAAGGTAGCATTATATTGATTGGGGCCACATAGGGGACATTATACTGTGTGAGACCAGCTAGGGGACATTATAATGTGTAGTGTGAACTAAGGAGACATCTTCATTGTGTGTTATACATTGAATGACATTAGTACTGTGTTGGAACACAAAAGGACTCAGTAACAATAGGTGGGGTCAATGGGGACACATCTTTGTGTGTTCTGAAAGTTGGGACTTATGTCTACTGCTATGTTTACAACTGTTTTGGTTTATCCGTTCCTTTGGTCCACTGCAGGACCAGAAAAATTCTAAAATGGTCCATGAAGGATAGCAGCAGATCCCAAAGACAAAAAAAGTCAGACTTGCTGTAGACTCTGAATGGACACGGATGCAGATGTGAATGTAGAATAAGTGGTGATAAAGGAGAAGGCCACTCAGAAATCTGTTGCACTGTTCCCACCAATGTGTTAATTCGGCTCTGTCAAACCCCCTACGCTTGGTGGTATAAAACTGAAGATGCAGCTATTTGAAGTGACTCCCTCAACCCCCTTTGGCTCTTCTGATATCTATACATAGTGACAATACACAGTGATCACTGGACACATCTCCCTACAACACCTGGAGCAAGGCTAGGGATAACTTTAGAGCCTCAATAAAAGCTTATTACACAATTGAGTCTTATCTTCTCATTCTCCCAACCTATTTTGCTGTATTTATTCATCATCCCGTGCCCCAGTAGACCTTATATTCCCCACTCTGCAGGTATATACATATAGATTGGTTTATTATATAGTAAACCAATTAAGCCGCAGGTATGGATTTGGGTTCAGGGAGATAATTCTGATCCTTGGTTTTGTTCTATTAGGTCACATGTTCTCCCGGTTACTTATTTTTTGCTGTCCTATTAATATACAACCTGCATTCAGATACAGCACCACATCTATCCCAAGACTGTGTCGGGTATTGCAACTTTTTATGTCTTGTGCATCAGAAAACTGACATATAAGACGTAATAAATAGGGTTGAGCCGATCCTGACTTTTCAGGATCGATTTTAAAATCCGATTTCCGATCATTTTTCATTCGAACCAGATCTCGATCCCAATTCCGATCCCAATGCAAGTCAATGGGATTTTTTTATTAATCAGAGATTGAATTTTAAAAGCAATCCTATTCACTATACAGCATGGTATCTAACAATTGCTAGAATCCACGCTGTGTAGTGAATCACTAAGTAGCCAGAGGATTTTTTTTTTCCAATCCTCTGGCTACTTAGTCCCCCCTGGTGTCCACTTACCTCCAGAGATGGCTGCTCCACTGCTCCACGGTTCTTCGCCTCGCTGCCGCTCCAGCTGTAGTCTTCTTCTACCTTCGCTGCCCCCTCCCTGCCAAGTTAGGAGAGTGTGGGCGGGTTAGGAGAGTGTGGGCGGGTACTGGGAGGGGAGATGTCACGTCTCTCCGCCCTGTACCCGCCCACACTCTCCTAACCTGGCAGGGAGGGGGCAGCGAGGCGAAGAAGACTGCAGCTGGAGCGGCAGCGAGGCGAAGAGCAGCGGAGCAGCCATCTCTGGAGGTAAGTAGCTACTAGAGACGTTACTTTAGTCTCCCATTAGAATGAATGGAGGCAGCCGGCGCGCAGGGGGTTAAGGATGTGTGCCGGCTGCTTCCATTCATTCCTATGGAACTGCAGCGGAGCCTTCACACTGAGTATACACTATATACTCAGTGTGAAGGCATTGTGGGAAATACTACCGATCTCGATCCCACCTAAAAAGATCGTGTTCGGAATTCCGATCGCGATCGTGAAATTTTCTCGATCGCCGATCGGAATCCGATTTTTTCCAAACACGATCGCTCAACCCTAGTAACAAATCTGCCTCTGTCTTCAATGTGGTCACTACCTGCTTTACAGCAGTCTCATGGCCATGGGCCGACTCATTGTGGGTTTTCTAGACATGTTTTGAGCAGGTTCCGGAGGTAGATAAGCTGTGATATCATCAATTGTCCCTCATGGATGTCATGATGGGCCACTGGTGATATCTATAGAGGTGTTATCTTCTATTGTAACCCTGCCTGTGATGTAATTGAGGTGACTGCTGCAAAGAAACCCCCCTACAGAATTGACAAGTGTCAGATGGCGAAACATTCCCAGGGTTTATCTGGTTTCTACAGATAGGACATCAATGTTACTGGTTTGCTACGAGACGCATTTGACTTTTTAGGGGGGTGAATACTTTTGCACGGCGCTGTCCGTGTGCAGTCCACATAGGCGAGTAAATCTAACAAGCGAAACAAATTGGCAGAGAGTTTAATTTGCACATATAACCCTTTTGGGCATGGACGTGCGAGGATAAATAGAAGAAGACCCACAGAATGTAATTATTCTTCTAGGATGCGTCCCGTCTCATCCACTGACTGCGGCGGACTGGGGAGACATACATTATTAATATGGAAGTAAATGAACAAACAAGAAGCTGATGTAAATTTCCGCCATGACTCAGGCTATTACTTTGTATATGAACTCGCAGCCGGCGAGAACATTTAATTTGCTTTGAGCTTGACATTTTAACTATGTTCGAAGCCGGCGAAACACGACACAGATGGATCATGTAATATTTCATAGAAAACAAAGTCTCATTGTCATTGGGGTCATTCATTCCTGACCATTGAGGACTTAAAGGAGGCCTCTTACCATATTGGGATCTCTTAAGAGTGTTAGAGCGAAGCCTCATACCCCAGTTGTCACCCAAGGATTAACGAACCGGTTCCTAGTGTTTGGGAATTGTTAGGAATTTTGCAAAAAAATTTGGGTTGTGATGCAGATAAGGTTTTATTCAGGCATCTTCCCAAACACAGTGTCTTGGCCCCCTGGTAGATTTCCAAGGCACCCATGTTGGGGATCACTGGTATAATAAGGGGAGGCCCAGGGGAGGTGAGTACACATATCAAACTGTCTTACTCACCTCTCCTTGGCTCCACTGTGGCATCCAGTGGTTCTTTGGTGTCTTCTTCAGGCCTCCTGAAAGACACAAGCAAGAACCAATCACAAGCCTCAACAGTCCTTGGAAGCCAATGATGCCAATGAGTCCGAGGGAATGAGGAGAGGGGAGAAAAATGGTTTGTTATGTTTACTCACCTCCCCTGGGCCTCTGAAGAGACCCCAGAGTATAATAGTAGCAGTTCTGGTTTTGACCCAGGTCTGAAGTGTCCCCTGTGACCATTGAGGCTCAATATCAGTCCTGCATGATGTCACCCAGGAGGCCGGAAGAGGCCAGAAGAGGATGGGGAGAGAGCTCCAGATACCATGAAGAGGGCCAGATGGGCGAGTATAACTGTTCGTTATTTTTTACACCTCCCCTGGGCCTCCACCTATGACAGGATCTAAAGACACCCCACAGTATAATAATTTCACTTCTGATGCTACCCAAACAAGTATAGCCTGAAACGAATCTCTGGGCCGAAACAAATCTTCAGAGGTTTGTCCATCTCTACCCTTGACCATTTGTAAGGTTCTCATCTAAGACACCAATAAAATTGGGCACTACCTAAATGCTTTTTTTTCCTTTAAGGGTTTATAGTTCCCACTAATAACCCTTACCACAAGGTATCCACAGGTGTCCAACTTACCTTTCCCACAGGTAAGTTGGACACCAATCTACCATGGGAACAGGGGTTCCGAGATGGAACAGTAGTGTGCATGCTCAGCCACCACTCTGGTCACTTCTGTTGACCTAATGGAGATTGCCATTCCGGAAGTTCCATTGGTCTTCATGAAGTGGTAGTGGCCCACTGCGTTACCCACTTGGGATATTCTGAGACCCCGTCTCCATCAGTCCACTTAAAGGAAATATAGTGGTGGCCAAGCACCTGACTGACTGTTCTGTGACCAATGAGATACCTGTTTTCGTGACCACTTGGTGTTCCGGTGATCAAACTCCCCATGATCCAAAGGGTTTTAAGTGTGAAAACCCCTTTAAGAGAACAAGTAACCACATACATCTCCCTTTTCCTACGGCACAAGCTTTCATTTCATATTTTCCAGTCCCTTAAGGTCAAGGCGTGTATAGAGATGGAACAATGGAGTGGTATAAGCGCATAAATATCACTTAGATAAGGGCGATTGTTTGGCGGTTCGGGATAATAGGAGCGGCTTTCCCGAATAATGAAACTCACCCTCCAGAAAACACAGAAAATGAAAAGCTGAGAGGTATTATAACATCTGCAGCGCCCATGAATGTTATCAGCAAAGATATATTATAATTCATCACAGTCCCCGAGCTGCCGAGCACCGAGATAGACCGCTAAGTCTTACTTTATTTCGGCTTGTTTTTAAGCCACTAAAATCCATGGCAAAAACTAATAACGTGACGCGATAACGTTGAGCAGTTAGCGATAAAGCTTGGCTACATGCACACTACGGTGAGGGTTTATGGCTACAGAAAGTTAGGGGTATAGCAAATTCACACTAGTCAAACTCTAAAAAAATTGGAAAAATTGCAAAAACTTCTCATGGTTTTTTGGAGACTCTTCAAGTCATGAGGTGTCCATTTTCTTCTTTTTCTCCGGTCCACTCTTTGTACTTGTCTCTTCCCCCTGAGACAGTGGGGACCCCAAGATCTGCTGCAGTGGCATCAACCACTTCAAGATTAAATATCATCATTACTCACCTCTCTGAGGAAGTTTTGGGTTCACATACCACATTTGTAGGGTGGTGGTTGACCATCTTCAACCATGGGTTGACCATCTTCAACTCTATGAAGGCACTGGTTCATCTGGTGTAAGGAGTCTTACAAGGAATGCACCCTGGGTAAATTATGCAAATTAGCTCCCCTCCAGAAGGAAGAATGCAATCTCTATAGTGTCATCTGTAGGTAGGGACTCTGGAAGTTGGTGTTCAACCCTTTTGGAGACTTGACGAGAGATATCACCCAAACCAGAGTATGAGAGGTAGTAGTTCACCTTGAGAAGATCCAGCTGGTGTAAGGAGTCTTACAAGCAATGTATGCTTGGTAAAAGTATGCAGGTTAACTCTCCTCCAGAAGGAAGACTACAATCTCTTCACTAGAGATGAGTGAAATGGTTTGGATCAAACCAAATTCAACACAAATTTTCCATAAGTTTCCATCCTGAAATTGTGGGGGTTCATCACCCATGAATCGGAAAGGTAATCAATATGCTCTGGTGTCTCTTCAGACCCCCATGGGAGGTCTATTATTGCATCCAGGAGACTGAAAGAGGCAGAAGAGGTCCAAGAGAGCGTGAAGGGGCGAGGGAAGGAGTTTAACGGCTTGTTATTTTTTACACATCTCCTAGGCCTCCAACATGAAGACCTTGAACTATAATAATTTCACTTATGGTTCTATCTGAACACGTTTGACCTGAAATGAATCTTTTGGCTGAACCGTCCGAACCCAAAAGGCAATGCATCTTCAGAGGTTCACCCATCTCCACCCATAGGTGGTCAACCTGTCGGTCAATGTCCAACCCTTTAATGAACTTGACTAGAGATATCATCCAAACCATAATATGGAAGATTCTAGTTCTCGTTGTAGACATCAAGTACACTGTCATTGCTCCCTGGGTAAAATATGTAAATAAGCTCTTCTCCAGAAGGTAGAATACGGTCTATTAACCCATAAATAATGGCTATAAGTAGAGATGAGCGAGAAGTATTCGATCGAGTAGGTATTCGATCGAATACTACGGTATTCGAAATACTCGTACTCGATCGAGTACCACTCGCTATTCGAATGGAAAAGTTCGATGCAGAACCAGCATTGATTGGCTGACTGCTATACAGTCGGCCAATCAACGCTGGTTCTTCTCCTACCTTTAGAAGTCTTCTCCGTGCAGCGTCCCTGCTGCGTCTTCCGGCTCTTCATTCACTCTGCCAGGCATCGGGCCTGGGCAGAGCCGACTGCGCATGCCCGCTTGTAGTGCGGGCAGGCGCAGTTGGCTCTGCCCAGGCCCGATGCCTGGCAGAATGAATTCAGAGCCGGAAGACGCCGCGGGGATGCTGCACGGAGAAGACTTCTTGGAGGATCCAGCCCGACCCTCACTCGTGGACTTGGTAAGTATAATTTGATCGAACGTTGCCTTCCCCCTGAAACGAGCATTTTCCCCCCCATAGACTATAATAGGGTTCGATATTCGATTCGAGTAGTCGAATATTGAGGGGCTACTCGAAACGAATATCGAACCTCGAACATTTTACTGTTCGCTCATCTCTAACTATAAGTCAATGTCCAACCCACTAAGAGAGTTGACCAGAGATATCATCCAGACTACGGGAAGTATTACTTTTCCTTGGGAGGATCCAGAAGTCAATGCTACCTGGTAGAGGAGGTAAATCTAGACCAGTGGGTGACCGGGGAAGCCTCAGCGCAGGAGCACCAGGGGGCTGGTAAGGGAAGTTTTATCACTTTTGGTATTTTATAAACTTTTATAGAAATGGAAAACCCCTTTAACCTCACTAGTAGGGTTACAGTGACCCTCGGATCCATCCATTCAATCTCCCTAATATATCTGTAGTCAGAAGTGACCCTGAAATAAATTTCCCAGCGAAGGTCAAACTGATTCTCCTTCTAGACGCAGAGACAATTCCTGGAATGACTCTGGACTAAATGTAACCTTGAGCGCAGGTAATGAACTAAGTGCAATCTGATCTGTCTACTTCGCTGGAAAATATCAACTAAGATCTAATGTCATTTTACCTTTCTGCAGAATTTCACTCAATTTTGTCAAACCAGAAAATAAAAAATTGAAAGTGAAACAAATTAGCAAATGCAGAAAATCCAAAAACCTCATCTACATGGGATGTAGCAACGGGGAGATTGTTCTAAAAGGCGGTCCATTTTTAAGGGTCGCGTTGCATCGTGGTTCATGGATCCCTCCCCTTGTGGGATCCCTAAAAAAAAGTCCAGCAATAGGACAGAGAAATGGACATGTGAATAGTGAAATTGAAATTTATGTCCCAAATTTAATATTTGACCATAAATGCACCACAACTTGACACATTTTACATCACGAGACGTCTCAAGTCCTATCTCTCGCTTGCCCACTTTTTTAGACAGTGGGCCAAGTGGGGTGGGATTCTACTTGGTGACCCTGACCAAGTTTCTGACTTATCCAGACCCATTTGTAACGGTATACCCTTGGCGCGTTTTCTGGAGTGTAGAAGGAAATTTTGTTGACCCAAAGGAAACCTACAAATCAAAGAAAAACATACAAAATCTACGGAAATATTGACCCTTTCTGGATTGAGATTGGACACGGTAATGCTGAGCACCAGTGCAAAGCTTAGGACCATCATGCTGCCTACTGTATTTGATATTTCTTTTAAACAGCGCACCGTGTGGCTCGGTGGAGTATTGCAAGTTAAATTTCTAAATGGTTTTAATGTGAGACGTTACTTTAGGAATAATAACAATATAAAAATTTTTATAATACAGGGGCGATACATCATAAAGCATCTCGGCATTGTACTCTAAACTACAGTATAGCAAATATAAACTTATCCAAAGCCCTTGGGAACACGAATTAAAGATGCCAAGCCTGATATCATTGTGACTACATTGTAAGTCGACTAATAATTAGGACGGCAAATAACCTTCGCCGCGACTCCAGAGAATACGCATCTCGCACGTAGATGCTTACATCTATTGTTATCAGGTGGCCATGATATTCCTATAGCATTTTTATGAAGTGCCCAGTTAGCACATCAGTCCCCGAGCATCAGAGCAATTTATATTAGTCAAATACTTTGTTTTTGTAAATTACTCACAACGTACCGCCAAACCGCGCCGCAATTAACATTGTGACTTCTCTTTCACATCTTGTAAATAGTTACATGTGTAATTAGCAGGGGGAGGACCTGCGGAGTCACCAGATAATTGTTCATGAGGCTGAATGTAATGACTTCATTAAGATGTGTTGGGGAATGTCGACGTCTTTTGATCTTTTGTGATTGTTTATTGCAGTACTTAGGACGGACTCGGAGCATTTTATGAAACTTAGATACAGAAGTATCGATCGGGATTTGTTACAAGTTATGGGGGTTCGCCATCACTTTTTTGGCCCTTGGCATGACTCTTTTTCAGGGGTTTACTCATCTTAGTGAATGGAGAGCACTGCGCATGCGCGGCCATCTCTACGCTCATAGTGACCTTGGGATGGAGGGTATGTAAACCTCTGTTCTCTAGGTAGGTGCAGGTCACGGTGGTGGGACCTATGTCTATATACATTCGTTGATGAAAAAAATTGTTACATTGTTTCAAAACTGGGCATGCATATGTAAATGATGATCAAACACTGATAGCGTAAAAATGCTTCCCCATAAAGAGACTCTCAGAGGTTACTTTTGGGTAGTACACCTCTTAACTGCTAGACAACACACTTGAAGACATTTTGCCGAGTTCAGAGACTTTGAGAGGAGGCGCATCATTGGACTGAGAGAAGCAGGATGGTCGTTTTAATGACTTGCCCGCCATATGGGCCATTCCAACCTAGCTGTTAGGAGGTGTTGGAACAGTGCTTATATGAGGGCACACATAGTGAATACTCTCCATATGGCCGAGACAGACCACCATTATTTTTTGATCTTCCCGGCAAGCCCAAGAATCCATCACAATTTGCTTGTCCAACATGGCCCCCAATAACACGTTCAGCCGCCATCACTTTCATTTGCAGTGGTGTCATGAATGAGAAACCTGGACAACTACTGACTGGAACCGTATCATCTTTAGTGACTAATCCAGGTTCTGTTTCAGTTCTGATCATGGTCGGGTTGGAATATGGAGGCCTCGTGCTGATCTCTTCGATCCTTCCTTATTGTGCTGTGATGCACTGCCCCTACTGGTGGGATAAGGTAGGGAGCCATCGCATACAACAGTTGGTCACCCCTTTAGGTGATATGGGTGACACTAATAATTCAGTGATATGTCAGGACACAGAAGTTTTGGGCATTCTCTGAGTGTATTAGGACATGCCGAATGGATCTGGGTCCCATCGTTTGAGAAAGGGGCTCCAAGTGAATAAGAGAGGGCTGCGCATGCGCACATGAGTCTCTTCATTCACTTGTACACAACTTGACATAGGTTATGGATGGGCGCTGACCCTTGCTTTCGTGACCATTGATACACTGTATTATTTATCCATCTGCTTTTCAGTACATTCTGTGAATTTATTACGGTTCCATCTAGGTCAATGGTATAATTGCAAATCTAAAGATCAAGGAACATTTATATCTGGCGTCACTGAGCTCCTCTTGAGTAAAAACCATTATCTTAATAAGCTCGATAGAAGCGATGACAGCCGGATATCTTCAGTCAAGATGGAGAGATGAGGTTCCCTTATCTCTATGCGGCCCTATTTACCCATTACACTGCATGGAGTAAGTTTAAAGACATCTTCATACTATGAAATGATCAGATCAGACTCTGGAATAGAAGAAGACATGACTATAGTAGCCTAAAATCTATAAACCATCTTTATCTTGTTTCTACAAGTTCAAATTAAGGGGTTAAAGGGATTCTACCACCAAAGTGAGTTATGATGGCCTATCCTAGTGAATCCATAACGTCTGCAGAGCAGCAAGTCTCGCATGCACATTATCACTTGGACAAGTTTGGATGTGCGACAAACTGCTTTGCCCTTGTAAAGGAACATACACTCACCGGCCACTTTATTAGGTACACCTGTCCAACTGCTCGTTAACACTTAATTTCTAATCAGCCAATCACATGGCGGCAACTCAGTGCATTTAGGCATGTAGACATGGTCAAGACAATCTCCTGCAGTTCAAACCGAGCATCAGTATGGGGAAGAAAGGTGATTTGAGTGCCTTTGAACGTGGCATGGTTGTTGGTGCCAGAAGGGCTGGTCTGAGTATTTCAGAAACTGCTGATCTACTGGGATTTTCACGCACAACCATCTCTAGGGTTTACAGAGAATGGTCCGAAAAAGAAAAAACATCCAGTGAGCGGCAGTTCTGTGGACGGAAATGCGTTGTTGATGCCAGAGGTCAGAGGAGAATGGCCAGACTGGTTCGAGCTGATAGAAAGGCAACAGTGACTCAAATAGTCACCCGTTACAACCAAGGTAGCCAGAAGAGCATCTCTGAACGCCGCACAGTACGTCCAACTTTGAGGCTACAGATGGGCTACAGCAGCAGAAGACCACACCGGGTGCCACTCCTTTCAGCTAAGAACAGGAAACTGAGGCTACAATTTGCACAAGCTCATCGAAATTGGACAATTGAAGATTGGAAAAACGTTGCCTGGTCTGATGAGTCTCGATTTCTGCTGCGACATTCGGATGGTAGGGTCAGAATTTGGCGTCAACAACATGAAAGCATGGATCCATCCTGCCTTGTATCGGTAACGGTTCAGGCTGGTGGTGGTGGTGTCATGGTGTGGGGAATATTTTCTTGGCACTCTTTGGGCCCCTTGGTACCAATTGAGCATCATTGCAACACCAAAGCCTACCTGAGTATTGTTGCTGACCATGTCCATCCCTTTATGACCACAATGTACCCAACATCTGATGGCTACTTTCAGCAGGATAATGCAATGCCATGTCATAAAGCTGGAATCATCTCAGACTGGTTTCTTGAACATGACAATGAGTTCACTGTACTCCAATGGCCTCCACAGTCACCAGATCTCAATCCAATAGAGGAGCATCTTTGGGATGTGGTGGAACGGGAGATTCGCATCATGGATGTGCAGCCGACAAATCTGCGGCAACTGTGTGATGCCATCATGTCAATATGGACCAAAATCTCTGAGGAATGCTTCCAGCACCTTGTTGTATCTATGCCACGAAGAATTGAGGCAGTTCTGAAGGCAAAAGGGGGTCCAACCCGTTACTAGCATGGTGTACCTAATAAAGTGGCCGGTGAGTGTAAGTTCCTGCCATTATATGTCATATATTCTGCAATATTTTGCAGTTTTCCCCTTTGTAGCTGTCAGTTCTCCTTGAGCTGGTGGGTGGACACTGCACACAGTCAGAAGAGAAGAATCTAAGACTATCTTTCTCTTATTCTCTAAAAAAGAATCCTCAGGGTCATGCAAGATGTGAATAAACAACTTGGGCTGTGATAAAAACTTTATCTCCAGCATCAGCCGAAGCCTCTGTTTCTGCTTCTGTCTCCCTCAGTTCCTGCTTATGCCTCTCCCCTGTCCATGCATCTTTCCATTTGGACTACGGAAGGTTCTGCTGTGCTGGGGAGCTGAACAGAACTTTGTTGCACAAGCTGTGTTGGTTCTTTGTTCATGCGGAGTAAGACTATTTCTGGCCATAGTGTGTCTTACATTCTACATAATATAGCAGTTCTCTGTACATACAGTAAGTAGAAGAGAATCTGCTCTATTGCTTTAAGTTGCTCATTCAGAAACAGCCTCCTGCAGGACATATACAGAGAAGTACTGAATGTACAGATGTGTTTTTAATGTAGATGGTGAGCCCCACATAGAGCTCACAATGTAATTTTTTTCCCCTATCAGTATGTCTTTGGAATATGGGATGGAAATCCATGCAAACATGGGGAGAACATACAAACTCCTTGCAGATGTTTTTTTGCCCTTGGCAGGATTTGAACATTAGGACTCCAGCGCTGCAAAGCTGCAGTGCTAACCACTGAGCCACCATGTGGCCCCCGTGAGTATTGTTTTTGGGCTGTGATAGAAACTTTTTATTTATGTCTACCCTCAACCTAAGCATCTGTTTCTGTCTCCCTCAGTTCCTGCTCATGTCTCCACTCTCTCCATAGACTTCTATAGACATAATGTCACAAATGAGACCTGCAGTCCTTCTTGAGATGTATATAGCAGAGATTTCAGAGTGAAATCATTTTAGCAGGGAAAGGAAAGTAAGTTGGCAGCCCTATAAGAGAAGGAATAAATAATACCCTAGCCATGGACATGTGAGAGGTTGTTCTTTAGATATAACAGGGTGTATTCTGTATACTTGTAGTCCATCTCTGGAGAGAGAGCAGAGATTTCAGAGTTAAAGTCAATTTATGGAAAGTGAAGGGGCAGCTGATAAGAGGAGAAAGGCCGTTCCATGCCTGAATAATACCAATGTCCTAGATATTTTAGGGGGTGTTTTTGAGCTATAACACGTTATATAGGAACAGAACATTCTGCCGTTACAGTAAAGTGTATTTTTAGCGCCGTCGTTTTCACCTTCACAGCTTTTGCTTGCTGATATTTGCAGGACCTTTGCTCTGTTCGCTTATTCCTTTGTTCCAGATTGTTTTTACAGACGATTAGCAACAATGAGATAACTGTACGCATTATAAAGCAGCGGTGGCGGTGGCGGCGGTATGGTGGCCTCCTCCGGTTCTGCCCTATTAGAGATCATCACGACCATATTAATGACATTGGGCTCTTTTTATTTTCAGACTTGGGAACTACAAGCTAAAGTGTTTGCGAAGTAAAGCGATATCTGTCTGAATCCCTACAAAGCAACACTCCAAAGGAGACGGGATCAAACAAGGACCCTATGGTGGTTGTAAGGTCTTCTCCTCTATGAATATGTCCTTAAAGAAGGCAGAGAGATCCGAGCACATGTCAGTCACAGCCTGTTCCTCGCCGGCTGCAGAGCGCTGACAGGGAGCATGATGGATGTATATTGCATATTATTCACTTTATAGACGCAGACAGATTTGTCATTTATGACAGGAATATTACAAACTTTTTTTTGCAAGGACTCAAGGTCTACGGTTCTCGAGGCGGCAGATCAGAGCAGAGATCCCCTTGGTACTCAGGAGCCTGTATTATACTTAAAGCGCTCATTAACAATCTGCTGGAAGGGTCGCCCCTGCCAATGTACTCTGCTGCCGCCATGAACGGGGTGAAAATCTGAGATAATTTACAGACAAATATTTTTATTTCAAGCAAGATATTCATGGATCAGCATCTACCTGTTATTATATTGGCCCCTATAGTGGCATAACTAGGAATGGCAGGGCCCCATGACGAACTTTTGACATGGACCCCCCTGGTCTGCCACCGAAGAGCCTGACCGACCCCCCCTCCGCATTCCTGCACACAGTATTATGTCCCATAGTGGCCCCTGCACATCCTATTATCCCCCATAGTGGCCCCTGCACACAGTATTATGTCCCATAGTGGCCCCTGCACACAGTATTATGTCCCATAGTGACCCCTGCACACAGTATTATGTCCCATAGTGGCCCCTGCACACAGTATTATCCCCCATAGTGGCCCCTCCACACAGTATTATGTCCCATAGTGGCCTCTGCACACAGTATTATCCCCCATAGTGGCCCCTGCACACAGTATTATGTCCCATAGTGACCCCTGCACACAGTATTATCCCCCATAGTGGCCCCTGCACACAGTATTATGCCTCATAACGGCCCCTGCACACAGTATTATGCCCCATAGTGACCCCTGCACACAGTATTATCCCCCATAGTGGCCCCTGCACACAGTATTATGCCTCATAACGGCCCCTGCACACAGTATTATGCCCCATAGTGGCCCCTGCACACAGTATTGTCCCATAGTGGCCCCTGCACATACTATTATGCCCCATAGTGGCCCCTGTACACAGTATTATACCCCATAGTGGCCCCTGCACATAGTATTATCCCCCATAGTGGCCCCTGCACACAGTATTATGCCCCATAGTGGCCCCTGCACACAGTATTATCCCCCATAGTGGCCCCTTCACACAGTATTATACCCCATAGTGGCCCCTGCACACAGTATTATCCCCCATAGTGGCCCCTGCACACAGTATTATGCCCCATAATAGCCCCTGCACACAGTATTATATCCCATAGTGGCCCCTGCACACAGTATTATCCCCCATAGTAGCCCCTGCACAGAGTATTATGTCCCATAGTGGCCCCTGTACACAGTATTATGTCCCATAGTGGCCCCTGCACACAGTATTATCCCCCATAGTGGCCCCTGCACACAGTATTATCCCCCATAGTGGTCCCTGCACACAGTATTATCCCCCATAGTGGTCCCTGCACACAGTATTATGCCCCATAGTGGCCCCTGCACACAGTATTATGCTCCATAGTGGCCCCTGCACGCAGTATTATGCCCCATAGTGACCCCTGCACACAGTATTATCCCCCATAGTGGCCCCTGCACACAGTATTATACCTCATAGTGGCCCCTGCACACAGTATTATGTCCCATAGTGGCCCCTGCACACAGTATTATGTCCCATAGTGGCCCCTGCACACAGTATTATGCCCCATAGTGGCCCCTGCACACAGTATTATGTCCCATAGTGGCCCCTGTATACAGTATTATGTCACATTGTGGACACCCATGAACAATTATTATACTCTGTGGTCCCCAGAGTATAATAATCGGAGACCCAGGGGAGGATACAAATTAAAAAAAAATACTATTACTTACCTATCCCTGCGCTATCCGCTCATGGCGGTCATCTTCAATGACGTCCGGGACGTCACGTGACCGGTGGAGCCTGCGTCGCAATGCATAATGACGCAGGCCCCAGTCATGTGACGTCAGGTACGTCACACAAGTAGGCCCAAATCCTTCCTGGAGCACAGAGAGGTAAGTAACAGTGTTATTTTAGGTTCTCTCACCTTCCTGGGCCTCTGATCATTAAACTTGGGGGTCTGAAATCCACCCCCCCCCCCTCCCGAGTATAATAATAGTGCTTGTGGGGCCTGCGGCGTCACTTAGCGATCCCGGCCCCTGCTAGAATCGGTAAGTAAATAGGGCCCGTAACTGGGTAATATGGAGTTATTCTAGACAGTAACAGCCTATAAAAAAAAAAAATGCTGTGGTAGCGGCTGTCGCCGGGCCCCCTAATGTCTCGGGCCCTCTGGCAGCTGCTACCCCGGGAGTTGCACCTCTGGGTCCCTAGGAATAAAATAGCAATTTCTTCAACATTTTGGAACATATTATGAAAAATTCATGTGTGTAGTATTAGTATGGCGGCATATAGGGAAGATAGAGATCTCCAATGCAAAGATCTGCCTCTCCTTTGTAGGTCCTCGGTTACCTCTTCCATCGCTTTTGGACATGAGGTTGGCAATGAATTGAGTCATCTCTAAAGAGAAGCAGAAGGGGAGTCAGAGGGTTGAAATCCTGAATTTTGGGCCATTTTTTGATGTATGTACATATGTATGTATGGGACTTGAGTTTACTCAGGCAGGCACAAGTGTCATGTCCGGATGATCATGATGACATACATGTAATGACATCCATGCAAGAAAGTCCCCTCCCCCACTGAAGATACTGTATACATGTACATTATTCTGCAGGAAGGGGTTAAAGGCCTTCTACATTCTGTTTATTTCAGCATGAAAATTGTCTGTATGTATAAATAAAGTTGATTGCGTTAATTAACCCTAAATGCCCCGAAATTACGAGGTAACGCGTGAAACAACGCATAAGGGAATGAGTCGATTACAAATACCAAATTATGGCTCCTGAGCTTCTCATATCCGTCGTCTCTCACAATCACAGAACTATCAGGGCTTATGAATCAAACATGGAGGCAGACAGCGTGTGTTGTATTACCTATCACCTGGGGTATAGAGAGGGGATATTGTCAGATTATCAGACATTGCAGATTATAAGGAGGATGCAGAGAAGGAAGAAAAAAAATGTCCAGCGATTCCCCACCACTTCCCTCTTGAGTTTCATCGTCTACTCTGTGAACCTGATATTAGACCTCATATGGCAAAGTAGCCATACTGCTCTCCCACTCAGAGACCTATCTACAAAACATAGTGTATGACACTGTCAGGGCTCCTAGGAACCTATCTATAACACATAGTGTATAACACTGTCAGGGCTCCTAGGAACCTCTCTATAAAACATAGTGTATAACACTGTCAGGGCTCCTAGGAACCTATCTATAACACATAGTGTATAACACTGTCAGGGCTCCTAGGAACCTATCTATAATACATAGTGTATGACACTGTCAGGGCTCCTAGGAACCTATCTATATAACATAGTGTATAACACTGTCAGGGCTCCTAGGAACCTATCTATAATACATAGTGTATAACACTGTCAGGGCTCCTAGGAACCTATCTATAATAACATAGTGTATAACACTGTCAGGACTCCTAGGAACCTATCTATAAAACATAGTGTAGAACACTGTCAGGGCTCCTAGGAACCTATCTATAAAACATAGTGTATGACACTGTCAGGGCTCCTAGGAACCTATCTATAATACATAGTGTATAACACTGCCAGGGCTCCTAGGAACCTATCTATAAAACATAGTGTATAACACTGTCAGGGCTCCTAGGAACCTATTATAAAGCATAGTATATACAGTGTTGGCCAAAAGTATTGGCCCCCCTGCAATTCTGTCAGATAATACTCCGTTTCTTCCAGAAAATGATTGCAAGCACAAACTCTTTGGTATTAATAGCTTCATTTATTTTGCTTGCAATGAAAAAACACAAAAGAGAATGAAAAATAAGTCAAATCATTGATCATTTTACACAAAACTCCAAAAATGAGATCTCTCCCCCTCCCCCACAGGTGTTCTATGGGATTCAGGGCTGGACTCATTGCTGCCACTTTACAAGTCTCCAGGGCTTTCTCTCACCACCATTTTCTAGTGCTGACCTGAAGTGTGTTTTGGGTCCTTGTCCTGCTGGAAGAGCCCTGACCTCTGAGGGAGACCCCGCTTTCTCACACTGGGCCCTACATGATGCTGCACAATGTGTTGGTCGTCTTCAGACTTCATAATGCCATGCACACGGTCAAGCAGTCCAGTGCCAGAGGCAGCAAAGCAACCCCAAACCATTAGGGAACCTCCACCATGTCTGACTGTAGGGGGCGTCTTCTTCTCTGTGAAGGCCTCTTTTTCTCCTGTAATCTCTATGTTGAGGCCTTTTCCTACTTTTGTCTCATCTGACCAGAGAACATTCTTCCAGAACGGTTTTGGCTTTCTCAGGTAAGTTTTGGCAAACTCCAGCCTGGCTTATGTCTCTGGGTAAGAAGTGGGGTCTTCCTGGGTCTCCTACCATACAGTCCCTTCTCAGTCAGACGCTGACGCTGGATAGTATGGGGTGACACTGTTGTACCCTCGGACTGCAGAGCAGCTTGGACTTGTTTGGATGTTAGTCGAGGTTCTTTATCCACCATCCGCACAATCTTGCGGTGAAATCTCTCGTCAATGTTTCTTTTCCGTCCACATCTAGGGAGGTTAGCCACAGTGCCATGGGCTTTACACTTCTTGATGACAATGCGCATGGTAGACACAGGAACATTCAGGTCTTTGGAGATGGACTTGTAGCCTTGAGATTGCTCATGCTTCCTCACAATTTTGCTTCTCAAGTCTTCAGACAGTTCTTTGGTCTTCTTTCTTTTCTCCATGCTCAATGTGGTCACACAAGGACACAGGTGGAGTAAACTTTAATCCATTTCAACTGGCTGCAAGTGTGATTTAGTTATTGCCACCACCTGTTAGGTGCTTCAGGTAAGTAACAGGTGCTGTTAATTACACAAATTAGAGAAGCATCACATGATTTTTCAAACAGTGCCAATACTTTTGTCCACCCCTTTTTATGCTTGATGTGGAATTATATCCAATTTGGCTTTTTGACAATTCTTTTTGTGGTTTTACATTGAAGACAAATTAAATGAAGATAATACCAAATAATTTGTGATTGCAATCATTTTCTGGAAGAACAGGAGTATTATCTGACAGAATTGCAGGGGTGCCAATACTTTTGGCCAACACTGTAACACTGTCAGGGCTCCTAGGAACCTATCTATAAAACATAATGTAGAACACTGTCAGGGCTCCTAGGTATCCTGTACAACTCACATAATGACAGTGTGACCCTACAGTCCGGTAAATGACCAGATTGCATTATATAGGTCCTCCATCTAGGAATAGCATATATATACTATATATATATACAGTCCTATGAAAAAGTTTGGGCACCCCTATTAATCTTAATCATTTTTAGTTCTAAATATTTTGGTGTTTGCAGCGGCCATTTCAGTTTGATATATCTAATAACTGATGGACACAGTAATATTTCAGGATTGAAATGAGGTTTATTGTACTAACAGAAAATGTGCAATATGCATTAAACCAAAATTTGACCGGTGCAAAAGTATGGGCACCCTTCCTTATCATTTTATTGATTTGAATACTCCTAACTACTTTTTACTGACTTACTGAAGCACAAAATTGGTTTTGTAACCTCAGTGAGCTTTGAACTTCATAGCCAGGTGTATCCAATCATAAGAAAAGGTATTTAAGGTGGCCAATTGCAAGTTGTTCTACTATTTGAATCTCCTCTGAAGAGTGGCATCATGGGCTACTCAAAACAACTCTCAAATGATCTGAAAACAAAGATTGTTCAACATAGTTGTTCAGGGGAAGGATACAAAAAGTTGTCTCAGAGATTTAACCTGTCAGTTTCCACTGTGAGGAACATAGTAAGGAAATGGAAGACCACAGGGACAGTTCTTGTTAAGCCCAGAAGTGGCAGGCCAAGAAAAATATCAGAAAGGCAGAGAAGAAGAATGGTGAGAACAGTCAAGGACAATCCACAGACCACCTCCAAAGAGCTGCAGCATCATCTTGCTGCAGATGGTGTCACTGTGCATCGGTCAACTATACAGCGCACTTTGCACAAATAGAAGCTGTATGGGAGAGTGATGAGAAAGAAGCCGTTTCTGCACGTACGCCACAAATAGAGTTGCCTGAGGTATGAAAAAGCACATTTGGACAAGGCAACTTCATTTTGGAAACAAAAATTGAGTTGTTTGGTTATAAAAAAAGGTGTTATGCATGGCGTCCAAAAAGAAACAGCATTCCAAGAAAAACACATGCTACCCACTGTAAAATTTGGTGGAGGTTCCATCATGCTTTGGGGCTGTGTGGCCAATGCCGGCATCGGGAATCTTGTTAAAGTTGAGGGTTGTATGGATTCCACTCAGTATCAGCAGATTCTTGAGAATAATGTTCAAGAATCAGTGACGAAGTTGAAGTTACGCCGGGGATGGATATTTCAGCAAGACAATGATCCAAAACACCACTCCAAATCCTCAGGCATTCATGCAGAGGAACAAGTACAATGTTCTGGAATGGCCATCCCAGTCCCCAGACCTGAATATCCTTGAACATCTGTGGGATGATTTGAAGCGGGCTGTCCATGCTCGGCGACCATCTAACTTAACTGAACTTGAATTGTTTGTCCAAAATACCTTTATCCAGGATCCAGGAACTGATTAAAAGCTACAGGAAGCGACTAGAGGCTGTTATCTTTGCAAAAGGAGGATCTACTAAATATTAATGTAACTTTTCTGTTGAGGTGCCCATACTTTTGCACCGGTCAAATTTTGGTTTAATGCATATTGCGCATTTTCTGTTAGTACAATAAACCTCATTTCAATCCTGAAATATTACTGTGTCCATCAGTTATTAGATATATCAAACTGAAATGGCTGTTGCAAATACCAAAATATTTAGAACTAAAAATGATTAAGATTAATAGGGGTGCCCAAACTTTTTCATAGGACTGTATATATATATTATACTGATATAGTGCACATCCCCACCCCACTGCTGCTAGTACTATGGGTATACACACCTTCCAGGATCCACCAGCTCCACTCCCTGGGTGACAGCTGATAATGAAGATTTGAATGAGTTTTGCTTGCACCATATGGTTCACAGATTTTATTCGCTTTGACAATAATTTCCAAACTGCAGAGTTTTACGGCTAGAATTTAATGTGATAAAAGTTTATGGACATTTTAGGACTTTTTATTGTCCTTGTGTTACTAAGACTATTTCTGTTCAGAGCCGCAGCCTATGTTGGTGCTATACAACTAACGGATACATTGGAGCGATATATAAATATACTACATATGGATCTACTAGCTTTTACCCGCGACTTCGTCTGCGGTGATTTGAGAATTGGACGGACACAGACGTGTGAAACTGTAAAAGTGCTTTAAAAAGTTTGGTGGCCTAGCAAATGTGATGTGATGTGTTATATTGTGTATGTAGTGATACAGACAATGTGATGTGTTGTATTGTGTATGTCGTGATACAGACAATGTGATGTGTTGTATTGTGTCAGACAATGTGATGTGTTGTACTGTGTCAGACAATGTGATGTGTTGTACTGTGTATGTAGTGATACAGACAATGTGATGTGTTGTATTGTGTATGTCGTGATACAGACAATGTGATGTGTTGTATTGTGTCAGACAATGTGATGTGTTGTATTGTGTCAGACAATGTGATGTGTTATATTGTGTCAGACAATGTGATGTGTTGTATTGTGTATGTCGTGATACAGACAATGTGATGTGTTGTATTGTGTCAGACAATGTGATGTGTTGTATTGTGTCAGACAATGTGATGTGTTGTATTGTGTCAGACAATGTGATGTGTTGTATTGTGTATGTCATGATACAGACAATGTGATGTGTTGTATTGTGTCAGACAATGTGATGTGTTGTATTGTGTCAGACAATGTGATGTGTTGTACTGTGTCAGACAATGTGATGTGTTGTACTGTGTATGTAGTGATACAGACAATGTGATGTGTTGTATTGTGTATGTCGTGATACAGACAATGTGATGTGTTGTATTGTGTATGTCGTGATACAGACAATGTGATGTGTTGTATTGTGTCAGACAATGTGATGTGTTGTATTGTGTCAGACAATGTGATGTGTTATATTGTGTCAGACAATGTGATGTGTTGTATTGTGTATGTCGTGATACAGACAATGTGATGTGTTGTATTGTGTCAGACAATGTGATGTGTTGTATTGTGTCAGACAATGTGATGTGTTGTATTGTGTCAGACAATGTGATGTGTTGTATTGTGTCAGACAATGTGATGTGTTGTATTGTGTCAGACAATGTGATGTGTTGTATTGTGTATGTCATGATACAGACAATGTGATGTGTTGTATTGTGTCAGACAATGTGATGTGTTGTATTGTGTCAGACAATGTGATGTGTTGTACTGTGTCAGACAATGTGATGTGTTGTATTGTGTCAGACAATGTGATGTGTTGTATTGTGTCAGACAATGTGATGTGTTGTATTGTGTCAGACAATGTGATGTGTTGTATTGTGTATGTCATGATACAGACAATGTGATGTGTTGTATTGTGTCAGACAATGTGATGTGTTGTATTGTGTCAGACAATGTGATGTGTTGTACTGTGTCAGACAATGTGATGTGTTGTACTGTGTATGTAGTGATACAGACAATGTGATGTGTTGTATTGTGTATGTCGTGATACAGACAATGTGATGTGTTGTATTGTGTATGTCGTGATACAGACAATGTGATGTGTTGTATTGTGTCAGACAATGTGATGTGTTGTATTGTGTCAGACAATGTGATGTGTTATATTGTGTCAGACAATGTGATGTGTTGTATTGTGTATGTCGTGATACAGACAATGTGATGTGTTGTATTGTGTCAGACAATGTGATGTGTTGTATTGTGTCAGACAATGTGATGTGTTATATTGTGTCAGACAATGTGATGTGTTGTATTGTGTATGTCGTGATACAGACAATGTGATGTGTTGTATTGTGTATGTAGTGATACAGACAATGTGATGTGTTGTATTGTGTATGTCGTGATACAGACAATGTGATGTGTTGTATTGTGTCAGACAATGTGATGTGTTGTATTGTGTCAGACAATGTGATGTGTTATATTGTGTCAGACAATGTGATGTGTTGTATTGTGTATGTCGTGATACAGACAATGTGATGTGTTGTATTGTGTATGTAGTGATACAGACAATGTGATGTGTTGTATTGTGTATGTCGTGATACAGACAATGTGATGTGTTGTATTGTGTATGTCGTGATACAGACAATGTGATGTGTTGTATTGTGTATGTCGTGATACAGACAATGTGATGTGTTGTATTGTGTCAGACAATGTGATGTGTTGTATTGTGTCAGACAATGTGATGTGTTATATTGTGTCAGACAATGTGATGTGTTGTATTGTGTATGTAGTGATACAGACAATGTGATGTGTTGTATTGTGTATGTAGTGATACAGACAATGTGATGTGTTGTATTGTGTATGTAGTGATACAGACAATGTGATGTGTTGTATTGTATATGTCGTGATACAGACAGTGTGATGTGTTATATAGTGGAAATCTATATGTAAATGTGAGTGAGTGAGTAGAGTGAGGGCGACTCCTGAGGAGACAGTAAGGAGTGTGCAGGCAGGTAGAGGCAGGAAATGCCAGGCAGTGTGTGTGAGTCTATAGCTGGGGCTAGGAGTCCTGCTTTTGTGAGTCTCCTGCTAGGAAGCCATGTTGTTTAGTGGCACCAAAAGTAGCCTGTGACTCAATCCTAAGGGAAAACTATGTTTGTGGAAAATTGCACGCAAATCCGTCCAGGTGTTTTAGCGTGATTGAGGAACAAACATCCAAACTCACAAACATCCAAACACACAAACTTTCACACTTATAATATTAGTAGGATGTACAGCGAACGATGCATCTTTGTCTATAAATTGTATCCTCTTTCCATTGCGATTTGTACTCAATATTCTGTGCACATTTCCAATAAAGCAGAAACTCTATAAAAGCTCATTTTGACACCTGAGTGTGACATACATCCCGCCATACGATACGTGTAAGAGCAGATAATAGATCGCTGCTGTTATATTAACACCTCATAAAATATTTCTTTCCCCCCTGTAATGAAAACCTTGGGTACAAGTCGCTGCCTGCACGCTGGGAACTCATTTGATCCTTCCATATGGCGCTGAAGTGTTGCTGTTTATTGCCTGATGAAAAATAGATGACATCCGAAAAGAAAAAAAAAAATATTTATTGAACATCTATCCAAGGAACAGACCGCGAGCAATAGCTGTCACTCCTCAAGTCACACTGATAAAATTAGGATTCTGATCTGCATTTCACGGAGGCGTACGCGGTAACGCAATGAAGGAAGCCGCTCACCTGTAGGAGGAGGTTAACTGGCGTGTAGACGCGGCGCTGCAGTGGGCCGGTGCCCGCGGTGTTCTGTTGGCGCGGTGCCAGAGTTATATTATCTGCCGATACCTATGATGATACATTGTAATGCTCTGGATAGAACCATCAGGATACAATGTTGCGTAGATGACAGCATCGCCGATGGACAAGCATCTGCTACATCTGTCTATCCAAATGCAAATCCAGGATTAAAGGCTAGTTCACACAATCAGGATTTCATAATGAATCTATCACATTCAATGCAAGTGATGTTGATATTTCAGACCCAATTGACAGGCAGCGGAAACATCTGTGCAGATTTTTATCAACACAGAAAATAAATTAGGAAAAGAATGAGCCCGGTCAATATTTTTACGTGTTCTGCACAAAAATGTTGCAGATTTGCTTTAATGCAGATTTGGGGTTTCCTTGGTGCAATATAATGACACCACAGTCAGAGTCCGCCTTGGAGTTGGTGTGTCTGTCACCTATATGGCTTTGCACTACTCCTGGGGCATGTTGTCTAAGTGGCTCCCTGATTTTCACCCTTTTACCCCTGTACAGGGGATCTGGACTTTGCTTCAGGGAATCACCAGGTCGCTACCTCTAGGAATAGTCCCAGACGGGCCAAGATCCCGCTTTATAGTACTGAGGGATCAGGTATGAGAGGAGTTCCGTGTTGCCCCAAGGGTCCTAAACTTGTGTTAACTATTGTGACCTCTGACTATGCACAAACTCTGCCAACCCTGACCTAGGCTTGCATAGTCAGAGGTCAGGGTAGTTAACACAAGTTTAGGACCCTTAAACTTTTGCTATCCACCCTGGCTATTGCCTTACCCCTTACTATGCACAAACTCTGCCAAGCCTGACTTAGGCTTGTACTCCTCTCATATCTGATCCATTGGCAAATCTGGGACTACTCCCTGCCAATCCTGATCTCGGACTTCTGTCTTGCCTGATCTTGTGTCTCTCAACCAACCTGAGCCCTAAGTATTTACCAACCTTGCCAACCCTAACCCCAGGGTCAGGCCAGGGACAGTCAAGGGTTTGCGGCAGAGTGTAGAACAGCAGACAGGGATGAAGTCAGATAACAAGCCGGGGTCAATATACAGTAGACAACCAGCACACAGAGTAACAACTAGCACAATAACAACCAAATTGCTTCGGCGTTCAAAATTCTGGGGCAGAAATACATACAGAGGTCCAGGCTGGGATTGGTTGGGGACACAGAGGATGAGTCTTTCTCTGGCCCTTTAAGAAAGGCACAAGCCCTACAGGAAGAGGAAGTAGGAGCAGCGGAAGAAGAGGAGTAAGAGCATGGTGGGATCTGTAAGTGAACCTGGGTTGTGACCACCAGAAAGAATGGGATGTCAGTGGTCATCATGATCCACCAGCGTCATATCTAGTACAAGATGTGAAAGTTTCCAAGAATGTCAGTGTCCCCAATATCAGAAACTCCCCTCCTTCCTCTGTCCTTTTAGCTTTATACTACATGTACTGTGCTACAGTTTTGCCTCCAGTTCGGAAATGCTGCAGCAGATTTTTTAGGTTCCCCATTCAGCGAGTCACAGTCGGAGCCCCCTTGTGCCAGTCAGTGCTATCTAAACTGTGTTGGTCTGGCCCAACAGAGTACTAGAGGATCCTCCCCATCAGATTTAAGGACTACTATGGTCTAGACCAGGGGTAGGGAACCTTCGGCTCTCGTGCTGATGTGAGACTACAACTCCCAGCATGCTCCATTCACTTCCATTGGAGTTTCAAGAACAGCAGAGCAAGTATGCATGCACAAGTAGGGACCCCATTATAGATACTGCACTGAGGCCCAGGGGTTTTAAGTTCTGGCGGCCCCTATACGTATCCTCCAGGACTCAATATTGATGTCCTATCTTTAGCGTTTCCTGTAGATAGAGAATCAGTGTCTATAGTTAGGAAACCCTATGAATGGCTATACCATAAGAGTCACATTGCAATCATCGATGGGTTAAACCTCCCAATAAGGATGATGGAGGAGGCCGCCCTGCACGGTCTCTGAACACGATACATCCTCTTTATTGCTAAGTGTCCCTGGAAATGATGGTAAAGTGCAGAATGATTGCTCCCCTGCCATAACGGATAGGTCTGTGCACAGGGGGCGCCGTACACATCCATCACATACAAGGCTGATGTTCATGCCGCGGACGTCTCCCATCCAACCTGCGCATCATATTACACCAATCTGGGTATTGATGTATTTTTATAGCCGGGTTACCGTCTGCATTTCATACATAACATTAGCATCGTAATAGCTGTCACGCCATCTCTGTGAATGTGGGTATATAGGGACAACTGTCAGGAGGGTATACAGCAATCGGTGCAATCTGGATCTTATATACCTCTTCTGTATGACTGATAAGATATTCAGGTAAAGCCATTTATCTTACACTCAGTGCTACTAGTCATACACTGATGTAGCAGAGGTGGCTTGGATATTTAAAGGGAGTGTGTCACCAAAACCCCTGCACATAGTTAGGTTAGGGTCACCTGAATCAAGCACAGCGCCATACATAGTCTTGTGGTTGTGCTTGATATTGCAGCTCAGTCACATGGGTCGTGCCAATGTCAAGATGATTAAACAAATTTGCAAAATTTTGGGCTGAGGTAGCAAAGTTGAATCAATTCCAGATTGTTAACACACGCAGCTCTGCTACATCTCTATATTAAAGCAGCCTAGCGGAGCACGTGGTGCGCAGCGGCATCATTTGGCAGATTATCGAGCTCAGGGACTTCTTCATTTTCCTGCCAACGATTCTTATCCACTTTATGAATTTCATCTAATTACATTCGGGACGTCGGTCAGGCTCAGACATTTGTGTGGGGATGAGACTCGCCCGCAGCTGGCGGCTTCACTCAATGCAGCGAGATCCCAGCAGCTAAATGAGAACGCATGAGGGGACAGCATATGTGTGACGGCCGGGGGAATGGCCGCTGACTGCACCCGGGACACACTGGCAGTGATACAGGCCTGCAAGAGGCCGTGCCATAGACTGTAACCCTTTCCAAGGAGTGCAACAAGATTTAAAGGGATTTTTTGGATCTGAGTCACCTATCTACAAGAAGGGTCAGAAGTGTGATGTGTGAGGGTTTCGACACCGAGAACCTGCACAGATTAGTTATTGCAGCAGTCTGCATGTGCCAGAAGCCTCTATTGAACGGGCAGTGCATGCAGCGACGCTCATATACGAGGTGCGACACCGCTATACAGTGGACGGGGCTGCTGCTCTGCTCCTATTCTTTGAACACAAGCGTTGCCTGCCAATAGCAGCTTCCAGGAACCTGCTGATATGTGCGGGGTCCAAGTGTTGGAACCTCACAGATTGCATACTAATGATCAGTTCCGTGGAGAGGTCATCAGTATGACAACTCGATTTGGGGCCAGAAAACCCTTTTAATGCCCCAGGTAGCGGACTGCAGCAAAAGAGTGCTGCGGGAAAAACTGCAGCCGAAATGCATCACGTTTTTTCCCGCAGAGCTTTTCACAGAACGTCTGCAGAGCTTTCCACTAACAGTGGTTCCATTGGAATAGCTGACATGCTACGATTTTCAAAACCATGATGATTTGGAAATGGTAGCATTTCTGCTGCGTGTATTTGTCTGCAATGTGTGGATGGGATCATGGGCTCCAGGTTGTACTGCATTCGTCCCTTTCCAATAGCAGCTGCTGTAAAAGCTGATCTGTGCGGGGTCCAGATGTCAGACCCCCACAGATCATATACTGATGGACTATCCTATGGATAAATCAATAGAAATCACTGTAGATTTAGGATATTTGGTGTCTTTATAGTCTAAGGCTCCTTGCTGACAAGTGTCTGATTGAACAGCATGGCCCCTGCCTGACGGCACTCGGAGCTCATCCATGTGCCACCCATGCTCCGGCCATGCTTCTGTAGTCAATGAATAGGAGCTGCAGAACCACAGCTGCAAAATCGGACAGGAATTGGACCTGTTCTGAGTTTTGTGGCCCAGACTGCTAGATCAGTTTATAAGATTGGGATGTGCGGGCCATGTCTTTCTCTTTTTGTATATCTACAGTGATTGTTTAAAGAACTCAAATGATGTCATCACAGGTCTTAGGGGATCCAGATCAGCCCTACAGCAGACGGTACTACTCCTGTAATAGGGACCAAAATAAAGAAAAAATGTGGAAAAATTAAAAATAACACAAAAATCAAGCCCTATTTGTCACCAAAAAATGAAAAAATTATCCGCCTATACTTCCCAACCAACACATATAAATATTCACCTAACATGGTATAACGCCCCCTTAGTGTCCCCCACACACTACATTACCCTACTTTATAATGCTCACATTGTTCCCCTGACACTTATAAATGCTCCACAATGGGCCCTAGACATTTAATAATGCTTAGCCATGGACACCCTATAAAGCTCCTCAGTGACCCCCAGAAACCTAATAATGTCCCCCATTGGTAGTTGTGCCCTATAAATAACAACACCCATCTTGGTTCCCATGAAGCCCTTTCCTGTTCTCCTCTTATCTGCAGCTCAATCACTAGTAGATCCCTGAATGGTGGAGCAGGAAGCTTTTCTTCCTGCTTCACCAGCTTTCCTTCTTCCTGTATCCACTTCTTGCCTTTCTGGGGTCACTGCAGGCCATATAGGGGGAGAGATGACAGTAACAAATTGTGATTTATAAGAAGGTTGATAACATGAAGGCTCCCAAATAAGTCCCCCTCTTCCCAGAGGTGCTAGACCATTGATTCCTCCCACACTGAGTTCTTAATATTGTAATGTTCCCTTTAACAGCAGAGAGTTTTTGCAATATAAAAAACTTAAGAAGAACATGCATCAAATATTTAGATCCAATTTAAGCTAGCCTCGGACGATGCTGGGCTCACATGACATCTTGCTTGCTGGTTTCCCGGCAGGGCTCAGCGTGATGGAGGTTTAGTGTGAGTTGTGTTATCGTTCTAAAGAGCCTGTAGAGAGATGGGAGCAAAATTACTGAACTGACACATAACAAATGAGGATGGATCGGGCAAAGAAAGAGCGGCACATACTCTGCAAATTAGAGGGATGAATAATGAGGCCACATGGAGCCATCGGAGAGTCTGCTGTGTGTGGCTGCAGGATATTTACTATCTACATCCAATGCAGTGTGGACGAGTTACAGGAACGGAAACTATTATAAATGTAACCTAAATACCTGATCGAACAGCTCTGCTAACAGGACAAGGCTAGACCAAGAGACGGGGAACAAAACCAAAAGGCGATATCAAGTGGATACATTCAGAAAGGAACACACAACTTGCTCAGCAGATATTGAGTAGATACTGGAGATGAGCGAACAGCATTCGATTTGGTACATGTTCGATTCGATTCCATACGAACACCGCGTTACAATTGCACTTAAAGTTTGATTCCCCTCCCACCTTCCCTGGCGCTTTTTCTGCACCAATAACAGCGCAGGGGAGGTGGGACAGGAACATGACAAAGGAGGCCATCAAAAAACTAGGAAAAAGCAATTGGCTGCCGAGGACGCGTGACCTCTGATTAAAACGAACAGGCGGCATCATCTCCGATTCATTTGTGGTTTGCACTTAGTTAGAGAGAGGGATGGTTAGGTTTTAGATTCTGCTAGGCAGGAATAGCAAAGAAGAAGAAACACAACAGCTCTTGTAAGAGTTACACTGAAGGGAGAAGCTGAAACAAGCTCGGCACAGAGTCTACCCACAAACGCCAAAGTGGGATTCACAGCAATTAAGCCAGGCTTTATCTGCGCAACCCAGCTTTCCGCGGTGGGGATTAAGCTAAGTGGGATACACTGAAATTGTATGCCCATATACCCCATATACGCTTAATCCAGGGTTCAACAGTGTGTGTGTGTGTCCCGCCCCTGAAACTAAGGGGTATACTCTGAAATTCTCAGCCCACATACACTATATACGATTCATCCAGGTTGTCACGGTGTGTATCCACCAAACCATCTAAAAATGCGCAAGGCAACCGGTAAGGGACGTGGATGAGGTCGTGGACGAGGCCGGGGGTGTGGGAATGCTGCTAGGGAGCAAGGTCGTGGTGAAGCCACAGCGAATTCCGTGCCTACTCCTCAGGGGCAGCAAGCATTGCGCTTCTCCACAGTCCCCGGCTTGCTGGCCACATTAAGTAGGGTGCAGGGCACAAACCTAAGTAGGCCCGAGCACCAGAAACATGTGTTACAATGGCTGGCGGACAATGCTTCCACCACATTATCCACCAGTTACCTCAACTCCTCCTCCTACACAACATTCTGGTCAGCCTTCCTCCCAAAATTCCCAATCTTCCCAGCAGAGTAATCCCAACTTTCCCTGCTCCCAGGAGCTATTCTCTGGTCCTTTAACTGTCCCTCCATTTCCCGATTCCACAGAGCTACCAGACGACTTTCTGTGTCCAGATGCTCAAGCACTGGAGTCTCCTCCATCTCCTGTTAATTTTGTGGTGGTTAACCAGCAACCCACCCTCAGTGACGATGACGAGACACAGTTGCCATCAGGGCAGCCTGTTGCCATGTGCGGTGTGCAGGAGGAGGAGGCGAGAGAGGAATTGGCAGAGGAGGTGGTGGAAGACGAGGACACTGACCCGACCGGGACAGGGGGGATGTCAAGCGGGGAAAGCAGTGTCAATGTTGAGGGAGGTGCAGCACCAAAGAGGGTGGCTAGAGGCAGAGGCATGTCTAGAGGCAGAGGTCAGCTGCTTCACCGAAGCCAGGCCACACCCAGAATGTTTTTTCTATCTTTGTACACCACTGATTTTAACTTGAATATGGATTAAAAGTTAAATTTTAAGAAGTCGGGCTGTGGATACGCACCTTTCTTTAATCACACCCAGAATGGCCCAAGATGTTCCCTATTATAGCCAGCCCAGAAAAACTCCCCCATCAAAGGCACGTTCCTACTATAATACTACCTCCTATGTACAAGAATATAACTACTATATTAATAGGATTCCTCTGTATAAATGATGTTCATCCCTTTTGCACATTTTTCAGTTTGTTACAAATTAATCAATAAGTTTTATGTGAGAAGAGAATCAGAGAAATATTTATTCAGATTAGTATTATCCATCGGAGCGTTGCGGTTTATTAGATAATAATTACACATTGATGCTTCTGGTTCCCCATCTAATCTCCATGCATCTGATGTCTCCTCTCCCTATAATTACATTAGTGTGATATTGCGCTCCTTATCACATCTCCCCTTATGGCGTCTCATTTCATTTAGTCTTGTTAATTAAACACTTTTACCAAACAATAATCTGCATAGACGTCTCCTCCGTCAGGTGAGCTCATTTTCTGCTTGTGAACAAGCCTCAGAGCCCTGGTTACCAGAGTTGCCCTCGGTTTTATGGTTGTACTTTTATAACATCTCTCACAATTAGTGTTGAGTCCGTTACGTTCCAATTGTCCATCAGATTCAATTTGTTCCTCATCGAAATTCCACCGAGAAGTTGTGTATGACATTGTGAGGTCTCCCAGGACTGAATCCAACTGTATCCAACTCTTAGACCTCTAAAGGTCATAAAAACAACCTATATGGTCGTTGGGTACCAACCTGTTTACATAAACACAAGTTTTTATATTTTTTAAAATAAAAAATTTAAAAATGGAACAAAAATATCCAATTTTGGTGGGAGATCCTTATCTAGAAAAAGCAATGGCTGCTTAAAGGGATTATTAGAGCACGCTAGGTACGCTGACTATGGATCCAGCATGGTCACCCAATGATGTCCTCCATTGCTGCATAGGGGGTCAAACAGTTGTCCCCCTCAATTACTCCTATGGATTCTCTATAGATAAAGATGGACGAACCTCTTAAGGCTAATTACGTTCTCCGGTTTCATTTTGGTCCATGTGAAATTATTAAACTCTGAGGGTCTCTTTAGACCCCGCAGTATAATAGATGGAGGCCCATGGGAGGAGTCAAAAGTAAAAAAAAATTTCATAGTCAACTTTTGTTACCTCTTTCGGGCCTCCTCCTCGGCACGTTCTCTGTCCATCTCTTCAGTGTCGTCATCCCTTCAGAGTCACCACTGAGGCCTGTGATTGGGCTTCAGTGGTGACATGTTCACTCTGAACATCATGATGTCATCAGTGGTGACCCTGGGCGCATGACATCACTGAAGAGATGGAGAGAGAGGACCAGACGCCATCGAAGAGGCCCAAAGAAAGTAACAGAAGTTGGGTATGAATGTTTTTTTTATTTTCATCACCTCCACTGGGACTCCACCTGTTATTCCTCCGCCTATGTTACGTCGGCCATTTTATGTACTCAAAAACAAAACCGTGATTTTGTTGAATGGTGCCAGCAGAACCAGCTCAGGATTAATGCTGGGAAGACCAAGGAGATGGTGGTGGACTTTAGTAAACGGAGAGGTGCTCCGAATCCAGTGGAGATCCAAGGGACATGTATTGAGATAGTCAGGACCTATAAGTATCTGGGCGCGCTCCTCAATAATAAACTAGCCTGGGCTGATCACCTGGAGGCGCTGCACAGAAAGGGCCACAGCAGACTCTACCTGCTCAGGAGGCTGAGGGCCTTCGGAGTCCAAGGGCCACTACTTCAACTCTGTGGTTGCTTTAGCCATCTTTTTCGGTGTGGCCTGCTGGGGGAGCAGTATATCAACCAGGGACAGAAATAGACTTGACAGACTGATCAGGAGGGCCAGCTCTGTCCTGGCGAGCCCCCTGGACCCAGTACAGGTGGTGGGTGACAGAAGGATACTGTCCGTGGTGACTTCCATGCGGGAGAACAAATCCCACCCCATGTATGGGATCCTGATGGGACTTGGCAGCACTGTAAGTGACCGTCTGCTTCACCCCAAGTGTGAGAAGGAGCTATCGCAGGTCCTTCCTTCCAACCGCGACCAGGCTGTATAATCTACATCAGACCAAGCGAAGACACTCCGCACAGAAAACTAATGATTATGATTATGAAGTCTTCCTTCTTTCTCTTCTGTTCCTTAGCTACTATGGACTCCTAGTATATTTTCTCTTCTCAGCTTATGTGTGTCCTGTAATATATTACTGTGTATTATCCTGTATCTGTATTACTAGGCTGCTGTAACATGCTGAAATTTCCCCACTGTGGGACTATTAAAGGATTATCTTATCTTATGATTCCCAAATTGTTCGGTTTTGGCAAAAATCAAAGAATTTGGAATACGGAATTGGGTCGAATCCACTTTGTTACAAACCTATTCTGTCATCTCTGTCTATAGACATTGAGCTTTTATTAGGTTTACGACAATAACTAATGATCATACTGACCAATGGGGCCCAAACCAAAGCTGTAAATGTTGCCAGTGTCTTCCAGTTGGACCCCAAACTTGGTCCAAAGCTTACCATACACCCTAACTGCCCCGGCCCACGTAATGGATAACTACAAGGATAAAGGTTATTTTATCCAGAGTATCCTTTTAATAAGACAAAGTACTCGTAGATAATTGGGGAACCTTTCTTCATTCCTCATATCTCAGAGCTGCCATGCTGAGCGTGAAGAGTTTCCAGGTCAGTGATACAGAGAAATAATTGGCCGCTCTATTCTTCGCTCGCTACCTTTATCTACGACTTCTCTCTCTTCGTCATTGCTCCGTTGCGAGACACATTCCTTTGTCGTAACCCTTGGAACACTTCATTTCTCTGCAATTATTTCCGTCCAATGTAAAGATTCATTAACGATCCGGCAGTGACGAGATGCGATTTATTGAGCTTCATTTACTGGCCGATACTAATTAATAAGATGATTAAACCTTATGGAACGATATCATTCATCTGCCATGTAAGATATAGCGTGGATTGGGAGAGGTAATGGATCCGTTCTCATCGGCCCGTCCGCGAGCCATAAATTAATTACTGAAGCCTGACACATTTATTAGACGGTCGCTCCTTACTTGGACGGGTTGAATGAATGTTTCATGACGCCGGTTATACAATGTAGAATGGAAGCAAATGAGAAAAAAATGAACAGCAGGTCCGGCCTTACATCGTGATCATGTCGATGTGGTGATCAAATAACACTCACAGTATATACAGTATATACAGTTTCCTATATACCGTATTTTTCGGACTATAAGACGCACTTTTTTTCCCCCAAATTTGGGGGGAAAAGAAGGGTGCGTCTTATAGGCCGAATGTGGCGCCGCATCCGCTGTAACAGAGAGGCGGAAGCCAGCAAGTGATAGACGCCATTACAGGTGCCGGGGCCTGCGACATCGCTGCGCTCCTCTGCCCTGCATGAAGCCAGCAGCGGGAGGAGTGATGCTGCTATTCCGCTCCTCCGTCCCCCGCCGCTGGCTTCATGCAGGGCAGGGCAGCGATGTCTCAGGCCCCGGCGTCTATCCCTCCCCGGCATCCGCCTCTCTAGTACAGCGGATGCCGGGTCAGTATCGGTGGCCCCTTCTCTCCCGGGGCCGGTCCCCACCGGCCCCGTACCTGTAAAGTTGCAGGCCGGCTCCTGCGCGGCGATATCGCAGGAGCCGACCTGTTCGGGTGACAGCCGGGAGCCTAATGAGGCTCCCAGGCCTGTCACTGCTGTATTAGTATTGCGGCTGGGTCTATGACCAGCCGTAATACTAATACACAGAATGTCCCATAGACGGCAATACAGTTGTATTGCCGTCTATGGGACTTGCAATCAAGTGACCGCAGGTTCAAGCCCCCGGGGAGGGGAATAAAATAGTAAAAAAAAAAAAAAAAAGCTTTAAAAATATATAATAAAAATATGAAATAAATAAAAGTTCTAAATCACCTCCTGTCCCTAGAATATATATATAAAAGTAGAAAATCATATATCATAAACCGTTTTTTTTTTTTTCAATAAAAGGTGATCTAAGCAATAGATATTCCCCAAAATGGTATAACTAAAAAGTACTTCTGGCCCCGCAAAAAAAAAACACTCTATGCATCCCCGTACAGCTGCAGGGTCACCTGTCAATGTGGCCTTGCAGCTGTTGCAAAACTACAACTCCCATATATTAAATATTTTACCAGTTTTTGCTTCAAAATTTTTTTTCCCCATTTTCCTCCTCTAAAACCTAGTCCAGTGCGTCTTATAGTCCGAAAAATACGGTAATAATGCCGTGCACTGTAACAATAATGTACTGTACGCAGGGATTTGTATAGGGGATGGTTCAGGACAGATTTGTTAGTGTTCAGCCCTGCCCAAAACCCAACCCCACTGGGATTACTCCTCCAGGTAACGGCCTATTAAAAAAAACAAAAACAAAACAAAAACATCTGGGTCCCTAATGTCCTGGGCCCTGTGACAGTGGCTACCACCCAGGGGTGAACCTAGCTTTTATGCCGCCTGAGGCGGACGACAGAAAGCCGCCCCCCTCCGGGAGGAGGGGGCAGAGTAGAGGGGGTGAGGCGGAGCGAAGGGGGGCGGGGCGGAGCGGACAGGGCGGCGTTAGCAGGCAGAGAGCAGGCAGGGAGAGGACCTGCTCTCTGCCTGAGCGTGAAGGGAGGCCGGTGGAGCAGCGCTGCGTCCACAGGGCCTCCCCAATTCACCGCTCGCTTCCCGTGCCGGGCTGCCGAGACGGTGACGATAACCAGTCCAGGACTGGCTTAGGTCAGCAAAAATGCCACCACCCCGGGGGCCCGGCATAGCGCCGCCCGAAGCGGTCACTTCAGGTCGCCTCATGGGAGGTGCGGCGCTGCTACCATCCCCCTGGTAGTTACACCCCTGCAGGGACAACTGGGTGACAGTCCCTTCTCTACATAAGTATACACAGAACATTACTAGACAAGACAACACAGAAAGACAAACAGTGCCAAATCTCAATCCAAAGGAGAAGTCACAAGAAAAGCCAAAGGTCAGAAGTCAGTAAATACAATACAATAGTAAGAGAAGCGCTTAGCAAGGACAGAGTTACAATAACCAGCAAACCTGTGCGGGCTGATGACCTGCTTATCGGAAGTCCAAAACCAGCCCCAGGCTTGACAGGCAGATAGGCTATCAATCACTAAGGTAAGGCCAAGCTTAACTATTTGTGGACCAGTGGGAAAAAAAAAAGTGTAAGAGATGGGTGTGATGGAAAATCAATGCAGAGGGAATGCAACAGTGTTCAGACAGAGCAAAAAAGAACAAAAGCTAGGAATCGTAGCTGAACACACTTCCTGCACCGCAGCATGCAAACAGAGGGAGGCACCGAGACCAGAACAGGCAAAGATGTTACAATAAAGCTCCCTTAATAGCCCTTACACAGTATAATGCTCCTTAACAAACCCCCATGTAGTATAATGCTCCCTTAGTAGCCCCCACACACTGTAATAACCCCATGAGCATCCCCACATAGAAATCTTGCCGTAAGAAGAAGGTCCCTCAGGTTTGTCTCTGCATTCTTCAAGTTCAAGAGGTTTCTGGGTCTCCGTTTTGAAAAATGCAATATCACATGTTATGGGGTCTAGGTTTTTGGTGCTGGGATGCACTTTATGTTCTCCAGTCTATAAAACGCATGTACGATAAATATGTAGCATTGTTTAGAATGGTCTGTGTATGTTAATAAAAAGAAAAAACATTGAAATAACTGTTTAGTCACTGTACCAGCAGAATAGTGAGCACAGCTCTGGAGTATAATACAGGATGTAACTCAGGATCACTACAGGATAAGTAATGCCATGTTTTTACGAAGTGACTCAACTTTTTATGTAGAGTCACATCACATATAAAGTTCACTTAAAAAGTTGCAAAAACAATAATTTTAAAGCGTAAAATAGGTCACCACAAACCTGGGACCCATAGGAGACCGCCACACTCATGTACTCTGATTCATGGAAATGCTAAAATTCCTTGATTTTCTCTCTAATGTAACCTAATTATAGAAGGCAGACTCTTTTCCGGTCCTCCAAGGACTTTCCTGCAGTATAATCAGACCATTTAGATTATGCTGCCTGCTAAATCAACTGGATAAATATACCTACTTACGGATGGAACATTAATGAATATTGCTTCTATGATGTTAACTTAAGAGGTTGTTGAATATTTCAACTACCTTCTGATTATGTCATCAAGGATAATTCCATTACAATGAGAAGGCACAATCTCATCATGGTGGATATGACCATACACATTTTCTCGTAAAATTCCATCAGCAGTCATTTTTATCGGAGGTTTCTTAAAGTTGATTTGTAAAGAAAATGTTACTTAATAGTCGAAAACTTTTTTCTAAGACAATCAACCTCTGCAAAAACATTCTCTTAGAGAGCGTTACTTGGTACTCGGCAAATTGTCTTAAATTACTCTTTTATGTTTCGATTTTCTTACAGTACTTTCTAGAAGGGTGCATAAAATTTTAGTTCCTGGGGTTCTTAAATTGTCTTGACTCATCTTTACATTTCTCGAAGGAAGCCAAAAGAAGCTGATGAGAACATAAAGGGGCAAGGCGCTCATTGGGTCTTTGGTCTTGATAACCCAGCTTTCAAAGAAATCTTCAAAGATGTTTCTGTTCCAAGTTGACATCTTCAAAGTTTTCAAAGTCTTAAAACCTCTATAACTTCTCACAATCTAATAAATCCACCAATAGTCAATGACACTGAATTCGAGGATTAACAGTGGTCAATCCAATGGTTGAAGAACACGAGAAGTTTCTTTCATAAGAGTCATTTCTTTCATTGAACCGAATAACCCGAGAAGCCTCTGTGATCAAAAGGATGTATAGATTCTCATTTCTTCCTGCAGTCTGAAAATTCTCTCAACTCAACTAGATCTTTCCGAAAGGAATCCAAAAATAAGAAAGTTGAGGGGCAAAGGTTCCTGGCCTACAACAAACCATAACAGTGTCTTTGCTCCAACCACAAAAACCCAACTAATGAGAACTTATCTTCTGTGATTCTCTACTCCTTATACAGACCTTGAAAGTTTTAAAAGTCTCAATAGCATCTTCATCTCACAATCTAAGAAATTCCCAAAATATTCAATGATTTTGAATTCCAGGATCTACAGTGGTCAGTCCATTGGTTTTGAGAATAACAGGAAGTTTCGTTCATAGAATCGATTCCTAAAGGAGCTGTGAAACTGATGTGAGTAAAAGGATGCACAGATAGTGGTTTCTTCCATGAGTCTGAAAGTTCTCTTGACTCATCTATGTCTTTCCCAAAGGAATCCAAAAATAAAAAAATGATAAGAGACAAAGGTACATGAGCCTCAATAGAAACTCATAACCTTTTCGTTCCGGCCACTACCAACCCAACCAATGCAAACTTATCTTCTATGATATTTCTGCTCCTCGTAGACACCTTTAAAGTTTTACGTCTTAATAGTCGGGGCAATTCCAACTTCTCACTATCTATAAGCCCTAAAATATTCAATGATGTTGAAGTCCATAATGTAGACAGTACATTGATTTGAGAATACGAGGAAGTTTAATTCATAAGAGTAATTTCTTTAATATAGTCATTTATCAAAGGAATCCGAGAAGATGATGTGAGCCATGAGAAGCATAGATTCTGGATTCTTCCTATAGTCTGAAAATTCTTCTGCCTTATCTACAACTTTCCCCAAGGAATCCAAAAACAGCAAATGAAGAGTGACAAAGGTAGACGGAGCTTAGCAGAACCTCAAAGCCTCTTCTTTCCAGCCACTAAAACCCAACCAATGAGAACTTATCTTTTGTAATATTCTGCCCCTTGTAGGCACCTTCAAAGTTTCAAACATCTTTATAGCTACGTGTAGGGTTGAGGGATCGGGAAAGATTGGATTCCAATTGGTGATCGAGCAAATTTCAGGATCGCGAATGGCTGAAAGATGATCGGAAATCGGATTTTAAAAACTATCCTGAAGTCTCAAGATCGGCTCAACCCTAACTACGAGCAACCCCATCGCCTCACTACCCACAATATTCCAAAAATATTAATTGATGTTTAACTCTAGTATCGACAATGGACAGTTCATTGGTTTGAGAACACAATGAGGTCACTTTCAATGGAGTCATTTAGTTCACAGAATAATTTCCTCAAGGATCCTGGTTTCTTTTTGTAGTCTGAAAATTCTCTTGAGTCATCTACATCTTTTCCAAAGGAATCCAAAATACAAATTGATGGGTGACAAAAATACATGGCCCTTACCAGAACCTCCTAATTTCAACCACCAAAATCCAAACATTGAGAAATTTCGTGAGAGTCATTTCCTGAAGGAAGTTGTGAAGCTAATATGAGCCAAAGGATGCACAGATACTATTTTCTTCCTGTAGTGTGAAAACTCTCTCTCGACTCATTTACATCTTTCCCAAAGGATTCCAAAAATAAAATAAAATAAAGAAAGACAAAAGGTACATGGCCCTCAGAAGAACTTCATAGTCGATATCTTCTAGCCACTACAAACCAAGCAATGAGAACTTTCAAAAAAATCTCCTGTGATATTTCTGCTCGACATTTTTAATCCTAAAAACATCAGTTTCTCATTGTCTATTCCTAAAATATTCAGTCCAGGATCTACAGTAGACAGCACTTCGTTTAGACATTTCTGACACAAGAGTCATTTCCCAAAGAAAATGGAGAAGCTGATGTGAGCCAATGAATGCTTCCTCCTCTTGACTCATCTCCATCTTTCCCGAAGGAACCCATAAAAACGATGAGACAAAGGGGACATGGTCATAGTCTTCAAAGCCCAAACACTTGGTGGCCTCTTTAGTTTCTCACAGTCCAAGACATTCCCAAAATATTCAATCATGTTGACGTTCAGGCTCTTGGGTGGCCAGACAATTGTATGGAGAACACCAGGAACTTTTTTTTGGATAAATCTTGACTCTCACGGAAGTGTTTAATGTAACATTATTTTTCTCATTTACATATTTTTTGAGGGGTTATTGCAGCATGTAGAGAAATATATTGGAAGGAATCTTCAATCTATCACAAGATACCAACTATAGATGTTGTTCTACATCCCCAAATTACATACACATGCATAAGTCCATGGAGTTCCGTCTTTGTCTCCCACAGTGTAATGTAAAAACATCCAATAAAGTGGTAAGGCCTTGTTTCTACGTTCTACTTACCTTTCAAACACCCCAACCAGTCCAACACAAATGCTTCCCTGGTCCCTCGACCTTCTCAGCTTTGTTTAGGTCCACATGACCACAGTAAACCAAGTATAGTGGCTGTTGCAGTGAAGTCATCTGAGGGTGACATTTTTTGGAACGCCCAGATTTTGTCTAATTGATAGGAGTTTGATGCTCTCTATATCTTCTAGATATTCCTTTTTGGTATTGATTTTTTACTTCCTTGTAAAGGACCTTCTAAGCAGGGCAATAATGAGGAATGGACGTGCCGGTGAAAGTTACGACACGCAATGATTTTAAGTGCTGCCAAAAAGATTTGATGATAACTCAAGTGGGTCAGCACCATTGCATGGGTCAATTATTGCAAACACTCGTTCCTAGAAACAGGCTTTCTTGATACTTAAAATGAATAAAAGGAATTACTTGGCACTCACCGAGAATAGCGTAAAAAGTTGAAAGTGCAGATATATACCTCTGTATGAGTAGTGCCACCTATACCTACGTGCATCTTTGGAAGTTTTTTCTTGATACTTAGCCCAATAATCTTGCCATCTAACAGTCTTAAAGGGTTATCTAGCTTTAAATATCGAAGGCTTAGAATTAAGACAGGTAATCAATATTAGACCAGCGAGAGTCCGACACCCAGAATCCTTACAGATCTGCTGTCTGGACCCAGCACGGCTTACGGTAATGTTTACATGCTGAGAGTTGCGCTGTACATGTAAGAAAGTTCTACTTATAAATGTAAAAGGGACAACTTTTTGTAAAAATTGCAACTATGCATGCACCCGTCTGTGAGGGTCTAAGCTCCTTTTCGGCCACACAGCGTTTCTATAATGGCCCACCATGGATGGAAGAACTTTCTACAAATTTATTAATCATGACCCAGGAGCTTTAAGGTCCGGCTCTGTATATGAGACCATTGTCCCAAATTAATACTACAAAAAGTCACACATTTATACAGAATCCTCCTGCGTTACAATAAGACGTGTTGTGTTCGGCCGCCTGGGCTCTGCATATTAAACAGTGTTGTAAATGTTCTCTGTTGGTGTGACCTTTACAGGAATGGCGCGCTAGCATTTTAGCTGGTAAACATATCTGTTAAGATAATGAATACACCGTAGTGTCGGGACTCAACAAAAGATACATCATAATGAAAAATGTTTCCAACGGCCGGAGTCTATAGACTTAATATACCCAGGTTTTCCGTCATTGTAAAAAACATTGTATCCTAATTAAGGATTGTAATAAAAATGTAGGCAATAAATAAAAGATAGTAAACCTGAGAGTCCTTGTCTTTACCTGTTTCTTGGGGAAGTATTGTATGATCTTTGCTGCAGGGCACTGACCAAGTTGTCGCCCTCTGGAAAGTCTTTGATCAGCGTTAACTACCCCCATGGGGTTACTAACACATTTGGCTTAGAGCTAATCCTAGGATCAGAGTCTAAAGGGGCTTAAGGTTCTTCACCCCTTCCTTGTATGTCTTGTAGTCTCCATTTGGAAGGACTGGCCATACAGTAGATGGACTGAAGACTCCAAGTCATGGTGCAGGCAATGGGCAGGAATCAGAGCATGGGTCAAGGTTGGCAGAGGTCAGTCATAAGAAGAAGACAGGTAGGGGTAGAGATTAGGGAAGGGTGAACCGCTTTGTCACAAGCCGGGTTTGACCCAACTATCCCAAATTGTATGGTTTGTAACAAAATTAACAATTGGGGATGAACTAATATGGCTGCATTGTTTTGACCCTAAAGTCACCCAAACCCAAAACTAAACAAATCTCGGAAGAGTCGCCCATGTCTATTAAAGATGAATAGCAGACAAGAAGATATGGTTAAGCTCAAATAAGGAACTTCATCTGCTTTTGGATATCCAGTAGCAAGAAAACCCGGTTTATTGGTAAGACAGATATGCTTAGAGGAAGGGAAAAGAGAGACCGTGATGAACACAATGGCAACACCCAAGGAGAAGCCAAAAAAATGAACAGACTATTCTTAAGGAACATTAGTAATGGGGTCAACCAAGAAGCCTTAGAATATTAATAATCATAATACACAACGATATAGTTCTTTATCAGAAGATACATTTCCCCAGTGACAGCAGATACAATGTATCCACATCGAAGGGATCTAGAGGTCCACATTTTGTCTACACACATCCTGACACCTGCGTAGTCAGCAATGTTCCTCCTTTCAAGGTCAAGAATTCATTAAATTTACTGTAAAATGTTCCATTACTAAATGTTGGGCCTTGAACTCAAATCTGCTGAATGAAATGTGTTTCTTTCTAAGCATCAGCCTGAGAAATGTGACTCGGTAAGTGCAAAAACGTGTCACGTAACAGTAAACAAAGAAAAGCATAGCTGCTCGTATGATTTATTGAAAGCCCACTCTTAAAGGAGACGGAGCCTTGGCTTTTCCTAAACCCTCCACCATTCCCTAAATCCTCTTCACTGTGCCGGAGTTGCCACTCAGATATCTTTTAGGGCTCTGAAACTGGGTGCCCCTCTGATCATTGAGAAGGACCTCCAGAAGGTCATTGTTTTTTACAAATTATTGTATTTAGGCTCAAAAGTCCGAGCTAAAGTTGAGATAGGCGACATTTAGGTACAAGTGTGGGGTATAATTCAAGTGGGTCCCTAAAGCGTTCTTACTAACCTGGTCAACACTTTGTAAGGTGGTCTTTCCATCCATAAACGTTGCCAGAACCCACCAATTTTAGTGGGATTTTTCCAAACCTCTAGTCTCTATAGGGGTGTAACTACTGATATCAGATTGGGGAGAGAAGGATCGGCCATGTTGGATTTCCACAAGCCCAATCCTTTGTACTCTTGGGAGAAAAGCCACTGCCAAGGTGCCTGGCAACATCTGCGCTCCCTATTGAGAACACATGCGTCCATGTGTATAGGCAGACAATGGGGTTGGCCTATCAAGAAAAGGCATATGATACCGAAAACCACCTTCTCTATTGGTGTATCCAACAGTACCCCTAGACCCAGAATTTTCGGGATGTAGCAGAAAGTTCAAGAATCCATAGCTGGAAAAATTTCATTACAATTCCCTTGAATGTTGAATACCAAAGTGTTAGTTTTTAGATATTTATAATGGCGGCCACATCGTGTTACCCAAAGCTGTAGTTACTTCATGGAGGTATCAAGACCAATGTATTGTACATTACCCATAGCGATATTATGGGATTATTATTATATACATGCAGATGTATTCATTATGTATGATATAGACACCTCCAGTGCCGGGCTCTATCATTGTGACCTCGCGTCTTCTGTTTATTAACATATTAGGTTACTTGATGTTTTTGTCGCTCGCTGGTAAACAGAGATTATATTACCGCACATGTAGTAAGATGATGAGCAGACATTACATGATGTAGAATATCTCATAGCGCAGAGTTACTGGGGGTTATATAGTGGTTTGCGCATTATTATCTTGTTTTTGTTATTTTTCTATCCCTTTGTCTTTGACATGTTGTACAGCTTATGCATACAGGTGGATAGAATCAACATGAAAAGTTACATTGCTCTTTTAATACATTTAATACGGATGGCTTATCCTTTACAAATATTAGATCGTCGGAGGTCCAATGCCTGGACCCTCGCAGACAGCGCCGCACCTCCCATGAGGCGACCTGAAGAGACCGCTTCAGGCAGCGCTATGCCAGGGCCCCGGGGAGCCCTGACAAGCTGTCCTGGACTGGCTTAGGGTCACCGTCACTGAGCGGTGGATTGGGGAGGCAGCTGGAGCAGCGCTGCTCCAGCGGCCGCCCCTCACGCTCAGGCAGAGAGCAGGTCCTCTTCCTGCCTGCTAAAGATGCTCGCTCCGCGTGGCCCCGCCCTCTCCTCCGGAGGGGGGGGGCTTTCTGACGTCTGCCTCAGGCGGCAGAAACCCATGGTTCACCCCTGCTCGCAGATCACCTGTTCCTGGACAGCATGGCTCCTGGTGACATATACATGCTCTCTCACCATACAAAGTGTAGGTACTTCAGTGCTGCCCCATTGAATATATAGTCTTAGTATAGGCAAGACTGGTTCAGTGTACTATGTGGAGTCTTATCTATTGCATAGTCTAATATCCAGACAGGGGTGAACTTACCCCTTTCGCCGCCCGAGGCGAACGACAGAAAGCTGCCCCCCCCCCCCCCGTGAGGAGGGGGCGGAGAGGAGGGGGCGTGGCGGAGCACAAAGGGGGTGGGGCTTAGCGGCGTTCTCAGGCAGAGAGCAGGCAGGGAGAGGACCTGCTCTCTGCCTGAGCGTGAGGGGAGACTGCTGGAGCAGCGCTGCTTCAGCGGCCTCCCCAATCCACCGCTCAGTGCTCAGTGGAAGTGAAATTCAATCTCAGACCCCAGATTATACTAAGTAAAGGTCTCAGTGCCTAGGGTCACTGCTGAGACCATGTGACCACTGGGACCAAATCACAGGCATCACTGGTAACCCCGTGTGCATGATGTCACCAGGAGAGCGGTCATTTTCGTTAGTCTGAGACGAATCCCCAATTATTTAATTTTATAAAAAAAAACAATTTGAAATATTCAGGTCAAGCCCGGCTCGGTCCAAGTCGGTTTGCCCATCTCTATTCAAGGGCAGGACTGGTTCTGTACACTATGTAGAGTCTTATCTATTGCATTATCAATGGACTCAAGCACACGATCGGGCATCTTAGTTGGGGGCTGAATTTATCATGGAATAAACCACATTTGGCCAGCAGGCCAAACTACCACATACAAGACAGAATAGTTATAAAAATATATAAATTTTATTTAGAAAAGTACATAAATAATAATAATGGATTAGAGGTAGACAATGCATCAGCTATGGATGCAATGACATACATACAACTAGGCTTTCATAAGGAAATATGCTTTACATTTATAGTCAATACAATATTCAATGAAAAGAGTTCCTCACCCCATAAGAATGGGCATCATTAGCTATATACAGATGGATAAAGATCCAAGTCACTAGCACTTCTTACTAGAGAGCCAATACATTTACATTTGATATTGCAGACAAGAGAGGACATATGTAGCTACTTCCCCCTGACGAAGCCACTTGCGTGGTGAAACGCGCGTCGGGGCGCGTTCTGATGCATGACATACTTACAGGTAAAAGTTCAATGTTGCTCATATGTCTTCTTTTGTCTACAATATCAAATGTAAATGTATTGGCTCTCTAGTAAGAAGTGCTAGTGACTTGGATCTTTATCCATCTGTATATAGCTAATGATGCCCATTCTTATGGGGTGAGGAACTCTTTTCATTGAATATTGTATTGACTATAAATGTAAAGCATATTTCCTTATGAAAGCCTAGTTGTATGTATGTCATTGCATCCATAGCTGATGCATTGTCTACCTCTAATCCATTATTATTATTTATGTACTTTTCTAAATAAAATTTATATATTTTTATAACTATTCTGTCTTGTATGTGGTAGTTTGGCCTGCTGGCCAAATGTGGTTTATTTAATAGTACTACCCAGTATTGCCCTATATTTTTTGTGCAACGTTATTTATCATGGAATGTAGTCGGATGTCTTCTGATTGTCAGCCAATCATCGGTCCATTCCGTGATACATTGACGTCTACGGGGCTTCTGGATCCATTCTGTTCCAATAACAAACAGCAGATTAAGACTTGCTCTATGGTCATCTGTATTATCCGTCATATCCGTGATAAACTCGGACCCAACTTTGACGGGTCCTAATATGGAGAAGTATATGCAGCGCCCACTTATAGTTGGTACCAGATATGGCGGTGGCGGTGCCAATGTCGTCTTTCTTAAATATGGTGGCCCATTGAAGTCATTTTTTTGTAGCTCTTCCAACATGATGGCATGAAGATGCTTTTTCCAAGTTTTTGTAATAATAGTAAGCTTCCTCCACCTACCACTGAATGGCCACCGGATAGATCACCGAAGAATCATCAAAGCCATGAATGATTGCCCGATTTCAATAAAAATGATCTTGTTCTGATGAATAATACGTCACCAGCTTTATGTGACCTTGCCCATGTTTCACCTGGAACGCAATGTACTGTTCTCTAGTTACCTGGAATGGAACTTGTCACAATGTAACGCACAGCAAGATCCTGCAGATTAATCTTTCATAGAACATCTGTCATTTAGATCTGATATACTTCATTTCATGCTCTAGGGAAAACCTATTTCATATATATTGGGAGAAAATGGAAATGATCCAGGTTTTACAATATTTTGTGGTTGTGTTTAGACAAGGAGACCTTGTTCTCAGGACATATTGTATCTCGTAGCTCGGCCAAGACTTATGCCATGAGAAGGTTCCGGTGTTGCAATCCAGATGGAGGGAACCAGAGGATGGGAGTAGTAGTGGTGGATGATGTGCCAACTGCTAGGCCGAGCACTCAAACAAGCCCCCAGCCCCCATCCTGAACTGAACACCACTAAGGGGGGGTCCGGCAGCACTATCTGAATGGTGGTGGTATTAGTTTCCACTGGGATGCTTCCAGTTGGAGAGTGGACCCTCCTCTCTGAGCCGGTGTGATGGTGTTCAGAAGGACCCTCATGATAAAGCAACCACAACTCAGGAAGCCAGTGGTGTAGTTGAACAAGGAACAGGTTTATTACAGCAACTTGAACAGGTACAAACAGCAGCTTCCAAATGTGAGTAGTAGTACCACAATTTCCAATCCCCCACCCTTGGTTATAGGAGGGTGCCCAGGGATGTTACAGGATCTATGGCAAAGTTCTCCAACTACTCGTCTTGTGTCACTCCCAGATTAAGGTGCTGGGATACAAGGAGTCCTGACAGGGATCTGGTTACCTTTTGGTTAAGCCCAAGTGAGCTCCTAATGTCAGTGTCCTCCACTGGCCAGGTTTCCAAATGTCCAGATAGCAGTACTCCCTTTCTCAGGGCTGTCTCTAGATGAGCCTGGGGCAGTTAATCTTCCTGGAGGCTGTATGGGTAGCTGTTGATGCCCAGTCTCGCTGATGTTGCAGGCATGGATCTGCACTCTGTCACAGCTACACACAAACACAGACTGAGGTTCAACGGCCACCCTGGAGACCTAGGTCTCCTACCACCTAGCCAAGTGGACTGAGATTAGCCAGGGCTGAACCAAGAGTAAAAGTTTAAACAAAGAGGATGAAAATAACAAGGGAAAGTTGCAAAACAATGACATAGAACATAAAGGATGGGACATACCAACAACCAGAGGCACGAACGACAAACACTTAAAGTAGCAGCACTCTGGGATGCTGCAGCGGCACCAGCAGGAGGGCATGTGGAAGGTTAGGTGACTCCCTCAGGATATATTTCTTTATAGGGCGAGTCTGATATCTACATAATGGGGGTAGTTTGGGCATGTTAGGAGTTGTATGTGTGACTGTAACGTGAGTTCCTTCTTCTCCCATCTGTGTGAGATTCCCATTGAGAGCGAAGAGTCGCTGGAGTAGTTGGATCACTTACTGGAGTAACTGAAAGTCACAACAAACGTTTTGGCAAGTCATGGTTTGACAAGAGGGGCTGAAAGAAAGACTGATAGTTGTGGTCATATCTGCTCTTGTGGCCACAGAATCCAACCTTCAGACCCTCACCCATTGGTACGTACGACATCTTGTACAGCTGGCCAAACATGAGTTCCTTTGCTTTAGAGTTCCCATACCTTCCACTACTGGAACATTGTTCATTGATAGAATGGACTGTGCAAGATATTTATCTAGAAAATTGAATACATATTATAATAAAATAGTTATCTATCTATCTATCTATCTATCTATCTATCTATCTATCTATCAAACAAATATGAGGCATAAACGGCACCAAAAATAGAACGGCAGAAATGCTAATGTATACACCAGTATAAAGTCCCAAGTATGGAAACAATCTCATATAATAGTTGGACTAGGAGATATATTATCAGCTATATAGGTGACCTAGTAAATCTAATGAATAATCCCCATTAACATCATCCACAAATAGAAAACTGGAAGTGCCCCCCTGATAGCCCAAATACAAGTCACATAAAGGACATATACAAAGCCGTAGCTGCAGCCATATAAGAATAGCCCAGTACCCCGAGGGTCAAAAAAAAGATATAACAGGAACTGCACTTACAAACCCCATAACTTTTTTATCTATTACAGGCTGCACAGAGCAGCCTGCAATAGAAATATACTAAGGACAAACCTGAGAACCTTTACAAGTATCCAGCTGTCATAGTATTGGGATACCAGCCCCAGAGCTTGCATAGGGTGGCGGCAATCTCCACCATAATTTGTAAAATGGTCAAAGTTGACTGAGGCGCTAGAGGGATTGAGGCCCGCGATCAGTGCTGGCACTGATTGTGAGCATTGGCGCCAGCTTTCTGCTGTATAAGGTGAAAGTTCTCCTTTAAATTACTGTATATGCCGGGTTCTCTACCTTGGAAATCATTACTTGTTAAAGGATTCTTTGATGACAAGTATCATAAAGTTTACAGAGATCAGCTGCAATTTGTGGGGAAACTGGGCAATAGGTGTTCAGTTTTCCTGCAGCACCACCACAGGAGAAGTGAAGTATTACACAGTGTCCATTCAAATCAATTGGTTGTCTGTGTAATGCAGGACAGGACGGGTCCTCCAGAGCAAGAGACACTCTTTGTAGCTGTATTCTCCATGGCCAAGAAATAGCTTCCTAACCAGCGAACCCCCCAGTACCACATAGATGCTATAAACATGGTAATAGGTCTTGTAAAATCTTCTATAATATAATAATATGTGAACCCTCGTAGTCGTAGAGGAGCTCGGAACTCCGTAAGTGAATCAGACGGGTAATCCATTTACATAAGATGTGTTCCGGGCCTGGCGGTCTAGCACGCGGCAGCTGTTCGCCTCCGTCACCGTGATTATATATATTTTACATAAGCATTTATTTGCATAGTTTATCTTCTTCCTCTGAAGTTTTGCTCTTCTTCACGAGCAGAGAATTTTTTTGAAGGAACGGAAAAATAATGACTGAAAGAAGTGACAAGAAAATAAAGGATAATGAGACCTCGGGGAAGGGAAATCGAGACATTGTGCTTTAATATTGGGGCATATTAATTGATCTTAATACTGAATGTGTAATATTTTCTTGTCAACTCCAAAAAGACGTACGGCATAAAACATTGGGCTCCTAAGTAGAGATGAGCGAACACCGTTCGAACGAATATATATTGTAATCGAATACCAGGGGGCAAACGCAGTAAAAATTCATATCCCCTCCCACCTTTCCTGGCACGTTTTTTGCACCAATAACTGCGCAGGGGAGGTGGGACAGGAACTACGACAACGTAGGCAGTGAAAAAAAATCGGAAAAAGGAATTGGCGGCCGAAATCAGGTGTCCTCCAATTTATACGAATGGTGGATTAAACATTCGATTAATTTGAGACTGTGAACTATGTGACTGTGAGACAGGGATAGATGTACAGGCAGGGTTAGCTAGGGGTTACCTTTATTTAGGGGGGAATGTTACTCACACAGCTCTTTGGGGTTCTATCTGGTCGGGATCCCTGTCAGCTTGCGATATGCGCGAGCTGCCTTTTTCACATAAGAATACATTGGCCAGCATACAGCATTCGGCCAATCAACGCTGGTTCTGCCGGGGGAGGCGGAGTCTAAAATCCGTCCACAGCAGTTTCCATTGTGGTCCGATCTCAGATGTAGCACACTCAGCTCAACTGCATCTGATGTAGCAGTGCTGAGTGTGCTTTGAACCATGCTGCACACTCAGCTCTGCTCTGCAGCTCTGTGTGTGCTGAGCTCTGCCGCTTCTCCGTGTAGCAGTGCTGTGTTAGCACTGCTACATCTGAGATCGGACCACAATGGTAACTGCTGTGGACGGATCTTAGACTCCACCTCAGCAAAACCAGCGTTGATTGGCCGAATGCTGTACACTGGCCAATCAATGCTGGTCAATGCATTCCTATGACGAGATGTAGCAGAGCTGGGCGCGCGCTCAGCTCGACTACTCCAAAGATGCTACATCGGAATTGAAGCAGTGCTGGCCATGCGCTCAGCTCGGCTACTCCGAAGATGCAGACGAGCTGAGCGCACGGCCAGCACTACTACATCTCCGCAGTGCTAAGTGTGCTTTGAACCATGCTGCACACTCAGCTCTGCTGCATCTCTGTGTGTGCTGACCTCTGCCGTTTCTCCGTGTAGCAGTGCTGTGTCAGCACTGCTACATCTGAGATCGGACCACAATGGAAACTGCTGTGGATGGATCTTAGACTCCGCCTCCTCTGGCAGAACCAGCGTTGATTGGCTGAATGCTGTACACTGGCCAATCAACGCTGGTCAATGCATTCCTATGGGAAAAAGTCATCTCGCACATATCGCAAGCTGACAGGGATCCCGACATAATACAGTGACTTGGGCTTGTTAGATGCCCCCAGACATGCTTCCCCTGCTGTCCCAGTTGCATTGCAGAGGTGTTGGCATCATTTCCTGGGGTGTCATAGTGGACTTGGTGACTCTCCTGAGTCGAATGGTGGGATCCCCTGAAACGAAGCATTTTTCCCCATAGACTATAATGGGGTTCGATATTCGTCCGAATAGTCAAATATTGAGCGGCTATTCGTAACGAATATCGAACATTTTACTGTTCGCTCTTCTCTACTCCTAAGTATATAGCGCCTCCGTGCTAGTGAACTGTATACAGTAATATTACAATCTTGCTGTTGAAAGGTTCTATTAAATTTCCAGGCTTATGAATTTTAGACCAAGAACAATTGTGGGGGTCTGACACCAGTTTTCCCCATTGCGCCAAGTACAGCGCCATATTTGACAGTGGCTGTGCTTGGTATTGCAGCTCACCCCCATTCTCTTGAAAGGGACTGAACTTTGAAAAGGTCACGTGGCCACTGTAAAGGGTCCGACGCTAATCGAACAAATGGATAGATCCATCACTGGCCATTAAGAGGTTAACAGTGCGCCCGTTCCAGTGTCTACATATCTATATATTTCCATACAAAAAACTTGCACAACACAAAGCCGCACCGCTGAGTGCTTCTGTCCCCGCCATCCTGGATACGACCGCGCTGCCTATGCGGCCGCGACAACAGTGAAAAATTACATTCTGCCGAACCCGCAGTAAAGAGCCAGATCAAAGCGGGGAACGACAAAAGGCTTTCATGCAGCCGGCCCATTCCCCACATCCAGAGATCTGAGACGGCAGGACACTTTCCTGCCGTAAACACATTTTATGATAATTTAAACTCCCGGATTCTAAAAAACGTAAATCGCAGCACCGGCGGCGGCAGATGAAAGGAAGCGCAGCCCCTGCCTCTTAATTCCCCGGTACCCCTAACATGAAATTCATTGCATTTGATTTCAAAAGCTCCGGCGTTACAGTATATAAATATTGATACACGACAGGTAACCAGGAGAAGAGGCGCCGCAGCGCCATACGCAGAGAGGAATCCGGCTATAGACAATGTAATTGTGCCGCATTTACCGCTCTGCCTATTAAGCTCGTCCGCCGACGGCGACGTTCGAGTGCCGGAAGAACTTTTTGGAAGTAATCAGTTCAATTACTTTACTAGAAACATCTCTCGCTTTTTCCTGCTCCTTCAGATTGTACTAATTATACGATAATGACGAGAATACAAAGACTTTATAGCGAGCGCGTTCTGAGCGGCGGCGACAATCCTATCAGACGACGAAGCACAACACTTAACTTTACTTAAAGGGGAAGGCTTCCTAAAGTTTTTGGAGTTCCCTTCATAGACGAGACCAACTCTACATTTCATTGGCCGACCACATGACTAATAATCGAGCGCAACGATTGGCTACGAACCTGCTCACGACCAATAGCAGGGACTCCGGGGACAAGGAGTTCAAAAACATGGCGGCTTTCTTTTTCTCTGGAAGTGACATCATGCCCGTTCACAAAGCGCGCCCCTCTAGTCCCTCTAGTAAAGATCAGACGTAGCACAATAATAAGAGTTCATTTTTCGCAAAAAAAAAAACCCAAGCACAGCGCCGCACATTATGTATTGGCTATGACTAGGGTTGAGCCGATCTTGAGATTTCAGGATCGATTTTAAAATCTGTTTTTTGATCATTTTCCATCCGATCCCGATCGTGAAATTTGCTCGATTGCCAATCGGGATCCAATCTTTTCCGATCGCTCAACCCTAGCCAATGCTCCTCTATGGGAAAAGTCACTTTTAGGGTTGAGCCGATCAATGAGATTTCAAAATCCGATTTCCGATCATTTTCCAGCCGATCCCGATCGTGAAATTTGCTCGATTGCCAATCGGCATCCGATCAATTCCAACCCTAACTATGACTGGTATTGCAGCTCAGTCCATGCACTTGACGGGAATAACAGTGACACCCCATGCCTGCGAAGTGTAAGCATAAGGGGTTCAGGGTGTCAGACCTCACCCATCTAATATCAATGCTAAGGATAGGTCAATACTATAGTGATATATAACCCCTGTGACTTATTTTGCACCTCCTTGACTCTTTCTTGCCCTTTGGGGAGGCCTCCTGGCCATGTAACTATTTCCACTAACCTCTTTCTATCAGTATGTCGCAGGTCTCATTATTTCAACTCTAGTCTCACCAGCGACAAAGGACACGTTCAGTAAATGTGCCACCGTCCTCACGCCATCAATAAACACCGCAGCCTGTTATAAAATAACCCGATAAGACGTAATGGGCTTAGCTAAATGTCTTTAAGCCTTTTCCAATATCTTTCACTTTCTTCTTGATTTATCAAAGGTCAGTAACATTTACACAAATCCTCTCTCGTCTCTGCAAGATTTCCCTAACCATCAGAGGAAAAATACTTTTCATATTTGTCAGATCCATCATGGACGCTCTGCAGATGGGGGTCAGCGAGGTAATCTGTATGAAAGTGTACAGTAATAATAGCGCGAAAGCACTCAGCACAAACATGGTAATTATAGCAAGTGAAATGTCAGCCCTGAAAACCGCCAGTCAAATGTAAAACTTCTCTTACCTGAATCTCTATCAGTAATAACATTATCCGAAGAGGTAGTATTATAGCGGTTATATTCTTATACATAGGTGCAGTATTATAGTAGTTATATTCTTGTACATAGGAGCAGTATTATGGTAGTTATATTCTTGTACATAGGAGTAGTATTATAGTATATTCTTGTACATAAGTGTAGTATTATAGTAGTTATATTCTTGTACATAGGAGTAGTATTATAGTAGTTATATTCTTGTACATAGGAGTAGTATTATAGTAGTTATATTCTTGTACATAGGAGTAGTATTATAGTATATTCTTGTACATAAGTGTAGTATTATAGTAGTTATATTCTTGTACATAGGAGCAGTATTATAGTAGTTATATTTTTGTACATAGGAGCAGTATTATAGTAGTTATATTCTTGTACATAGGAGTAGTATTATAGTAGTTATATTCTTGTACATAGGAGCAGTATTATAGTAGTTATATTCTTGTACATAGGAGCAGTATTCTAGTAGTTATATTCTTGTACATAGGAGTAGTATTATAGTAGTTATATTCTTGTACATAGGAGCAGTATTATGGTAGTTATATTCTTGTACATAGGAGTAGTATTATAGTAGTTATATTCTTGTACATAGGAGTAGTATTATAGTAGTTATATTCTTGTACATAAGAGTAGTATTATAGTAGTTATATTCTTGTACATAGGAGCAGTATTATAGTAGTTATATTTTTGTACATAGGAGCAGTATTATAGTAGTTATATTCTTGTACATAGGAGTAGTGTTGTAGTAGTTATATTCTTGTACATAGGTGTAGTATTATAGTAGTTATATTCTTGTACATAAGAGTAGTATTATAGTAGTTATATTCTTATACATAGGAGCAGTATTATAGTAGTTATATTCTTATACATAGGTGCAGTATTATAGTAGTTATATTCTTGTACATAGGAGCAGTATTATAGTAGTTATATTCTTGTACATAGGAGCAGTATTATAGTAGTTATATTTTTGTACATAGAAGCAGTATTATAGTAGTTATATTCTTGTACATAGGAGTAGTGTTATAGTAGTTATATTCTTGTACATAGGTGTAGTATTATAGTAGTTATATTCTTGTACATAGGAGTAGTATTATAGTAGTTATATTCTTGTACATAGGAGTAGTGTTATAGTAGTTATATTCTTGTACATATGGGGCAGTATTATAGTAGTTATATTCTTATACATAGGAGCAGTATTATAGTAGTTATATTCTTGTACATAGGAATAGTATTATAGTAGTTATATTCTTGTACATAGGAGCAATATTATAGTAGTTATATTCTTGCACATAGGAGTAGTATTATAGTAGTTATATTCTTGGACATAGGAGTAGTATTATAGTAGTTATATTCTTGTACATAGGAGCAGTACTATAGTAGTTATATTCTTGTACATAGGAGCAGTATTATAGTATATTCTTGTACATAAGTGTAGTATTATAGTAGTTATATTCTTGTACATAGGAGCAGTATTATAGTAGTTATATTCTTGTACATAGGAGTAGTATTATAGTAGGTATATTCTTGTACATAGGAGCAGTATTATAGTAGTTATATTCTTGTACATAGGAGTAGTATTATAGTATATTCTTGTACATAAGTGTAGTATTATAGTAGTTATATTCTTGTACATAGGAGTAGTATTATAGTATATTCTTGTACATAAATGTAGTATTATAGTAGTTATATTCTTGTACATAGGAGCAGTATTATAGTAGTTATATTCTTGTACATAGGAGTAGTATTATAGTAGGTATATTCTTGTACATAGGAGCAGTATTATAGTAGTTATATTCTTGTACATAGGAGTAGTATTATAGTAGTTATATTCTTGTACATAGGAGGTAGTATTATAGTAGTTATATTCTTGTACATAGGAGCAGTATTATAGTAGGTATATTCTTGTACATAGGAGTAGTATTATAGTAGTTATATTCTTGTACATAGGAGTAGTATTATAGTATATTCTTGTACATAAGTGTAGTATTATAGTAGTTATATTCTTGTACATAGGAGTAGTATTATAGTATATTCTTGTACATAAGTGTAGTATTATAGTAGTTATATTCTTGTACATAGGAGCAGTATTATAGTAGTTATATTCTTGTACATAGGAGTAGTATTATAGTAGGTATATTCTTGTACATAGGAGCAGTATTATAGTAGTTATATTCTTGTACATAGGAGTAGTATTATAGTAGTTATATTCTTGTACATAGGAGTAGTATTATAGTAGTTATATTCTTGTACATAGGAGTAGTATTATAGTAGTTATATTCTTGTACATAGGAGCAGTATTATAGTAGTTATATTCTTGTACATAGAGGGCAGTATTATAGTAGCTGTAGGCAGTAGGACTGTGTAATAATGTATGTTATTTTATTGATCTGTATATTTTTTCATCCAACCAGTGATCTTACAACAGAGAAGATTAGGTATAATCAGCAGCCTCTGTATCTGCTGCTGTCAGTTGTTTGCTGAGCTGGCAGACATTTCTTGTATGTCAAATAGGACTAGGAGAGACTTATTATGGTGATCTGTTAAGTTGCACACTGTGGGTGACAGGGGATGATGGTTGGGTTGGGATGCACTGGTGCTATAGTGGTGCTAGGCTTTCTTTTCCCATATGCATACATTCCTTCCAGGCTCATGAATAGAATGCTAGAATTTAGTACACACTGCCACTAAAGAAAAGCTCCATGTGCATTGCCGGAGGACAGCCACTAGGGGCACTATAATATGTGCCATTTCTAATCAAAATCCCTTTGATTTGACATTTTTGACAAAGAAACTCTGACAATCCGCCAATTGCTTCCAGCACCAAACTGCAATATAATGCAAAACATCACAAAAGTGATAACCCAGCTCTATCCAGAATTCTAGATTCACAGTTGTCAGTAGCGTCAGACTTGCTGTAAGAAAATTACATGAAAAAATGAGTGGGAAGGAAATGTGATTTTTGAGATCTGCTATGTATAGACCTAAAGGGAGTGAAAATGATTAGCGGAGCGCGAGATGTTTTATGAATGCGGACGGCCGGGGACAGGATTATAATCTGGTGATAAATTACTGGGCTCACTTGCCTGCAGTTGTTTTATATATGAAGGATTCATTGATGGATATATATATATATATATATATTTAGACATACATTAATACACTGTATATATACACTCACCGGCCACTTTATTAGGTACACCTGTCCAACTGCTCGGTAACACTTAATTTCTAATCAGCCAATCACATGGCGACAACTCAGTGCATTTAGGCATGTAGACATGGTCAAGACAATCTCCTGCAGTTCAAACCGAGCATCAGTATGGGGAAGAAAGGTGATTTGAGTGCCTTTGAACGTGGCATGGTTGCTGGTGCCAGAAGGGCTGGTCTGAGTATTTCAGAAACTGCTGATCTACTGGGATTTTCACGCACAACCATCTCTAGGGTTTACAGAGAATGGTCCGAAAAAGAAAAAACATCCAGTGAGCGGCAGTTCTGTGGGCGGAAATGCGTTGTTGATGCCAGAGGTCAGAGGAGAATGGCCAGACTGGTTCCAGCTGATAGAAAGGCAACAGTGACTCAAATAGCCACCCGTTACAACCAAGGTAGCCAGAAGAGCATCTCTGAACGCCGCACAGTACGTCGAACTTTGAGGCAGATGGGCTACAGCAGCAGAAGACCACACCGGGTGCCACTCCTTTCAGCTAAGAACAGGAAACTGAGGCTACAATTTGCACAAGCTCATCGAAATTGGACAATTGAAGATTGGAAAAACGTTGCCTGGTCTGATGAGTCTCGATTTCTGCTGCGACATTCGGATGGTAGGCTCAGAATTTGGCGTCAACAACATGAAAGCATGGATCCATCCTGCCTTGTATCAACGGTTCAGGCTGGTGGTGGTGGTGTCATGGTGTGGGGAATATTTTCTTGGCACTCTTTGGGCCCCTTGGTACCAATTGAGCATCGTTGCAACGCCAAAGCCTACCTGAGTATTGTTGCTGACCATGTCCATCCCTTTATGACCACAATGTACCCAACATCTGATGGCTACTTTCAGCAGGATAATGCAATGCCATGTCATAAAGCTGGAATCATCTCAAACTGGTTTCTTGAACATGACAATGAGTTCACTGTACTCCAATGGCCTCCACAGTCACCAGATCTCAATCCAATAGAGGAGCATCTTTGGGATGTGGTGGAACGGGAGATTCGCATCATGGATGTGCAGCCGACAAATCTGCGGCAACTGTGTGATGCCATCATGTCAATATGGACCAAAATCTCTGAGGAATGCTTCCAGCACCTTGTTGAATCTATGCCACGAAGAATTGAGGCAGTTCTGAAGGCAAAAGGGGGTCCAACCCGTTACTAGCATGGTGTACCTAATAAAGTGGCCGGTGAGTGTACACACACTACATGGACATTACACTTACAGGAACTTTTATGACCCCATTTAAAATCCATAATCACAAATATGGTGTTGCCCCAATCCAATCAGCCAATAAATGAGCGTCTCTCTGTTATCGGCTGGTTGGCGCCCTTTTTACTCCGGCCAATAGTTGGGAGCAAGCGCTGATATAAACGCTCACTTGCCCGATTACTGGCCCCTGTAATCGGGTCTTCAGTATTGAGCTCCTACCAGTTCACGCTCAATAATCTCTAGTAAAGGCGACTTTACCTCCAACAAGACATTCCCTATTTGTCTCCACAGCCTCTTACTGCCCAGAGGGAAGGGCCGTCCGGCAGCCATGGTTCCCCAGAGGTTTCCTCTCCTGAGCGCTGCCGGATGACACTCCATGAGTCCGGGGCTCGGATATTTCATAATCTAATAATTGACCTTCTAATTACAATTATTACTAAAAAAATCAGGCTTTGTTGGAAACAATTCTGTGTCTGCTCCATTACTATTATAGTGTGATAAGTCTCATACACCTCCGAAAAGCCCAACACCAATAATACCGCAAACAACCCATAGAGACATTGTGTGGATCGAGAGGAAAGAGACAAAATCTATCCATCTGTTCCCAGTTATCAGCCATACAGGGGTCCGGCAGCCTCATCCGGGAGGAGATTGGGTAGGTGGTCGCACGTGTGCATGAGCAAGCGAGCAACAACCAAGAGAGAATGGCGCTATTATAGTAACTAATAATCTGCACACTTATGGGACATGGTGCGGGGGTGAAATATTTATAGACACGGTCATGGGTTTATTTGGTAGTCGTACAGGTGTAGTATTTGGGTACTCTATCAATAAGCTCATTGGGGCCTCTGATAAGAAATATAGAGTAATTGCTCAGGAACGCCAGGGTGCTGCTTTACTGAAATTCTGCCCACCCAAAGTTCAGATGCAGATACAATCCCAACACTGCTGACCCCGGGATACTGGCCAGGACATCCAGACATCACCAAACATAAGCAGGAGCCACCTGGAAGCCAATACCCCCATCATTGTACTGCAGCCAGGGTGATGAAGGAGTCCAGGGTTGAACTATGAGATAAATTACTTAGAACTCATCTGATCTAAAATTTGTCCACATTTTTGACATAGCATACAATACCTCGGCCTCCCTGTAGGTCCCATCGTAGCTCCTCACTCCTTTCCCCCGTAGTGCATATCCTGCACAAGATTTTGGAGGTGTTTGTGGGAATTTTGCCTATTTATCCAGAAGACCATTTAAGGGTTCAAGGGTTTTTCTGCTAAAGGAACTCATTGAAGTTAATGGGAGGCTTTTATTTTTAGTGCTGAATCTGACACAGATTCCACACCAAATTCAGCGCCATTTCCCCTAAGAGGTCAGACCCTGATATTAGACCGGTTCACTATCTCCAGTCTGATACATCCCCTGGGTGTTGGATGGGGTTGAGGTCAGGGCTCTGTACGACCGCAATGAGGAGAACATAGTAATATGGGGGCAACAATGAAGTGAACATTATTTAATTGGGGAACAATGTACTGTGGGGGCCGCAATGAGAAGGACATTATACTGTGGGGACCACGAGGGGTGTTAGGGCTACTAAAGGGGCATTATACAGTTTAGGGGCACAAACTGGACATAGTTAAGAATGGACAGGGCCAAACGGGCAATGGGTGCAGTTGCCGGCGTGGCTTTGTCATCTATAATTGCCGCAGATTTTGTCCCCTTTTCAGTCTTTGGACAGTTGGGAGGGATCTGATGGCAGAAGTCTCCGCCTCTGGGACTCCTAACACCATAGATCACTATAGCAAAGAGTCCAGGCCTCTGAACCAGGAAAAACTGGCCGGATCCATAGACATAAGCATATCAAAACCTTGTATTTTTGTGAATCATAATAATAATAATAGTTTACAATATCTAGAAGAATCTAATAAAGCAAAATTCTGCATAAAAATAAACTATAAACAGTCAATAGTCATACTCATATGTGATATCCATGCTAAACGACAAGTGAGGTAGTTTGACCCTCCGGCGCGCCGTACACAGCCGGTTTCATTTCGCTGCCTCTGAAGTTCAGTACACGTAATCACTGTGTGTTGGATGTGACAGCCGCGGAGGAGCCGCACAAGCACCAGCATGGACCGGGGAGGGATGAAGCACCGGGACGGACGCCCGGAGATGAGCGGTTACAGCGTGTACGAGGAGGAGAACGAAAAACTCACCGAGAGCCTCCGCGCCAAAGCCAGCGCGCTGAAATCTGTGAGTATAAAAGTGACCCGCCTGGGCCCCCGTACTGCTCAGCAGCTGTGAGCCTGGAGAGGTGTTCCTGGACTACAAATCCCGTCATGCCTCTGTGCTGGCTGTAATGGGCACAGGCGAGAATGTATGATGGGAACTGTAGTTTTAAACAGCTGATAAAGCATAAATGGGGAAACCCACAAAATCTCTTTTTCTTAGGGATTGGGAGTCTAACCCTCAGCGTGTGGTGTCTGTGTGGGCCTGATGGGGGTTCTGTAGCAGCTGGAGGCTGTCTTAAAGGGGCGGTCTACCATTGTTAAGAGCCTGGAATTGGGATGTAGCAAAACCTTTAATTTCGCCTTTTGACCCAGTTATGGGCGCTGCTTACGTCATGTCTGTGACCTATTCTATTGCACCAGCACCTCCATGTTTACTAGTGCTGAGTAACCGCAAGAACATATGGGAGCGTAAAACACCTGCACCCTCAGACGTGACCGTTTGGGTATAGCGGAGAGATTCACCTCTGCCCACTCCACTCCCTAAATGTCATGCATATATTGGGGCGACCTCCTAAATGGGAAGGCATATAGGAGTCCATTCAGACTGAACAGTCAACCATGTGATACCGCGATACCCAGGCTGGTGGGTCCTCAAGCCACAGGACCCCTTATAGGTTGTCCATTTGCCCCATTCAGGTGTATGGATTGAGGCTGTTCGGATGTGGAGGACCCCTTTGCTTCTGAGTGCTCTGTTATAGGGGTGTGGTCCTTATTGATGGGTGGGGCTTATATATACCACCGTGTCCTCAGTATGGAGTATCGGGGTTATCATTGCACTGGTTTGGCCTGTCTCGGTCCCCTCGGTATCCCATGATACCCTATGACACCCGTCCCGTCATTCATCATACCTCCTAAGGCCCCATTCACACACCCGTAATCTTTTCTGTGTGTTGTCCTCAGTATATATAATATATACCTCCCCGTATATTGCTCCATTTAGGGACCCACACAGTATACTGTTCCCCTTGTGACCTATAGACTTCAAAGCCCCCACACACACAGTATAATGTCCACTTGTGACCTCCCCATCCTCTCGTTGGCCTCCTCACTGTATATACTTCCCCTTCTGGCCTCCTCACTGTATATACTTCCCCTTCTGGCCTCTACACAGTTCATTTTTTGACCCATAGACGTTCCCTCGTGATCCCCCCCCACAGTATAACACAGTCTCAGTGGCCCCCATGCATTGTGATCCCGGTAAATTATAATGATGCCTGCACGATATAACGTCCTCTCAGTGGTTCTCCTGCAGTATAATGTTCCCTTTTTAACACCCCCACATACTATATTGCCCCCACAAAGTAAAAATAATGGTTGGACACCGATCAATCCCAGTTGCGGCCAAGTTCGTCTCTAAAGGACTGTGGACTAAGATGGAGGACAGTGACGTGTGGTCAGAGGAACATCTGGTACAAGTAGTGAGATGTAACGTAGTTGGGAAACCGCGGGTCAGTAGATGTAGGTGAACCAGATGTGGGGTGTCGTGGCACTCATCGAAACGAGCTTGGCATGGGTGCACCGTATCTCTTTGGCATCACCATCTTCCTTTGGTGATATGTGTATCTCCAAGCCAAGACGAGGATCCTTCCATTGTCCTATATGGGACTGCGATGCCCTTTTACCTTCTCCTTTGGAGAAGGGGCCCAGACCCTAACCCAAAGATCCTCATTGATCCTACCAATAACATCTAAAATCTCCGGGACGTCTCTGTAGATGTTAAAGGACATTTACCACTACTAAAGTCTAATCTGAACATCAAGTGGTGACCAAATAAGCAACCAAGACCCCCCCACCCCCCATCCAGGTCCGCCAAATAGTTAATTTCAGATGTCAATAACCACTAGCTATGTCACTAACCATCCCTACAACTACATATAGGAGGGTTAGAAGATATTTTGGTGGCTGTAGACTTCCTCTAGAGGTGATGTGTGAAGCTGAGAAGGTCTACACAGACTTGTTATCCTGTTCCCTCAGCTCATTACGTGGCGGTATACAGCTCAGGTCATAGTCCCGTCTCATGTGTACAGAGCTCAGGTCCTAAATCAATATTAGTAATGATCTGGTTCTTGCTCCTCTGTTTCCTCCACTTATGACTGTCCCCAGCTGATATTGTGAGTCAATGCCGGAGACATCTCAGGTGGCCTCATGTCACTGCCCTGAAGGTTTGCACATCTTACCTACAATAAAACTTACTGCAAACCACCAGCCGTGTCAGAGTGTCTCCTGAATTGCTCAAAGTGGTTCCTTTGCTGTACTGTCTGTGCTATATCACTGGCAGCCTTGACCATTGGCATCTTTCCTCCCGTCGAGCCTGAGCACAGCCGCCAATATGGCTTCCTCCTGCCTCGCCTGAGCTTCTCTGCTAATTGGTCCCCAGTTAATGTCGTGTGTTGTCAGGCTATATATGGCTGCTTCTCTCATAGGAGAGTGCCTGAGTAATATAGTTTCTTAGAATGCTAGTTCCTGCATCAGTGACTCTCTTCCTATGTCTTGTAGTTAACCTGTCTGTTGTTTGACTCCTATCCAACGCTGCCTACCCTGACCTCTGCCATATTGATTCTGTGCCACCTGCCCTGACTACTTCATGGTTTACCATACTCTTTCTGTGCCCTGACCTCTTGCTTGACTTCCCATACTGATTGTGTGCCACCTTCCCTGACCTCTGCTTACCTTACCGTTAGGCACAAACTCTGTCTGCCCTGACCTTGGCCTGTACCTGTGCTCTTGCCTGTTCGCTGAATGCCTTGCAGTGATGTCCCTCAAACTGCCAGGGTCAGCTGGAACCTACACTGGAACTACGTCTAAAGGATGAAAACCAGGAGACCACTTAGATAACGCCTTCAGCAGTAGACCATAGTCAAACTGGTAAAACAGGGGGTCCACACCTGCTGTGCATCACAAGTATATATAGTATTAACTTTTATATAGTGAATCTAGGATCCTCTTCACCAAAGTGGAGAGCAGTTATAAAGGAAATTTCTGTTTTAGAGGATCTGTTTTGTCCTGTCTCTCTCTGGAGGAGCTGTCCTGTCCGGTCTGTCTGTGGAGGGCCTGTCCTGTCCTATCTCTCTCTAGAGGACCTGTCCTGTCCTCTCTTTCTATGGAGGACCTGCCCTGTCCTTTCTCTCTGGAGGACCTGTCCTATCTCTCTCTGGAGGACCTGTCCTGTCCTCTCTTTCTATGGAGACCCTGTCCTGTCCTCTCTTTCTATGGAGACCCTGTCCTGTCCTCTCTTTCTATGGAGACCCTGTCCTGTCCTCTCTTTCTGTGGAGGACCTGTCCTGTCCTCTCTTTCTGTGGAGGACCTGTCCTGTCCTCTCTTTCTGTGGAGGACCTGTCCTGTCCTTTCTCTCTGGAGGACCTGTCCTGTGCTCTCTTTCTCTGGAGGACCTGTCCTGTCCTCTCTTTCTATGGAGGACCTGTCCTGTCCTGTCCTCTCTTTTTATGGAGGACCTGTCCTGTCCACTCTTTTTTTATGGAGGACCTGTCCTGTCCACTCTTTTTTATGGAGGACCTGTCCTGTCCTCTCTTTCTATGGAGGACCTGTCCTGTCCTCTCTTTTTATGGAGGACCTGTCCTGTCCACTCTTTTTATGGAGGACCTGTCCTGTCCTCTCTTTCTATGGAGGACCTGTCCTGTCCACTCTTTTTATGGAGGACCTGTCCTGTCCTCTCTTTCTATGGAGGACCTGTCCTGTCCACTCTTTTTATGGAGGACCTGTCCTGTCCTCTCTTTCTATGGAGGACCTGTCCTGTCCACTCTTTTTATGGAGGACCTGTCCTGTCCACTCTTTTTATGGAGGACCTGTCCTGTCCTCTCTTTCTATGGAGGACCTGTCCTGTCCACTCTTTTTATGGAGGACCTGTCCTGTCCTCTCTTTCTATGGAGGACCTGTCCTGTCCTCTCTTTCTATGGAGGACCTGTCCTGTCCTCTCTTTCTATGGAGGACCTATCCTGCCCCTTATCTCTCTCTAGGACCTGTCTTCTCTCTCTGGAGGACCTGTCCTGTCCTCTCTCTCTCTCTCTGGAGGACCTGTCCTGTCCTCTCTTTCTGTGGAGGATCTGTCCTGTCCTCTCTTTCTGTGGAGGACCTGTCCTGTCCTCTCTTTCTGTGGAGGACCTGTCCTGTCCTCTCTTTCTGTGGAGGACCTGTCCTGTCCTCTCTTTCTGTGGAGGACCTGTCCTGTCCTCTCTTTCTGTGGAGGATCTGTCCTGTCCTCTCTTTCTGTGGAGGGCCTGTCCTGTCCTCTCTTTCTGTGGAGGGCCTGTCCTGTCCTCTCTTTCTGTGGAGGGCCTGTCCTGTCCTCTCTTTCTGTGGAGGGCCTGTCCTGTCCTCTCTTTCTGTGGAGGGCCTGTCCTGTCCTCTCTTTCTGTGGAGGGCCTGTCCTGTCCTCTCTTTCTGTGGAGGGCCTGTCCTGTCCTCTCTTTCTGTGGAGGGCCTGTCCTGTCCTCTCTTTCTGTGGAGGGCCTGTCCTGTCCTCTCTTTCTGTGGAGGGCCTGTCCTGTCCTCTCTTTCTGTGGAGGGCCTGTCCTGTCCTCTCTTTCTGTGGAGGGCCTGTCCTGTCCTCTCTTTCTGTGGAGGACCTGTCCTGTCCTCTCTTTCTGTGGAGGACCTGTCCTGTCCTCTCTTTCTGTGGACGACCTGTCCTGTCCTCTCTTTCTGTGGACGACCTGTCCTGTCCTCTCTTTCTGTGGAGGACCTGTCCTGCCCCTGCTCTCTCTCTCTATGGAGGACCTATCCTGCCCCTTCTCTCTCTCTAGGACCTGTCTTCTCTCTCTGGAGGACCTGTTCTCTCTTGCATTGCATTCACAACCCATTGTTTTGAATGGACACTATGTAATGCTTCATTTCTCCTGTGATGGCGCTGCAGGGAAACTGAACTCTTTCGCTGATTACATCTGATCGCTGCGCTCCGGCTTATTGTCATGAGACGCTTCTAACAAGTAGGGCTTGTAGAAAGCAGAGAGCCCCTTTAATGTGATTGCAGAAGATGGCGATGTGCAAATATCACGACACATCAATCCAATGGAACTTTTTTGATTGACATCTAATTTCGGAAGGATTTGAGTGGGTTATTATGGATTAGGGATGTGGACGGGTAAAGTCCTATCTTATTACATGTGATGGAGAAGATTACAAGTTGTTTCCAGACTTTCAGGCTTTGTCTTCTTAGGCCCCTGTACAGTAAAACCGCAATCCCACCTAAAATTACACCGATATCTCCAGTAAATACTGTGTCGTGGACTCATCTCCTTCTGTCCCCGCCACCTTGGTGATATCTGTTTCTGGGACAGCGTGGTGGCCACTGATACATTTGTCTTTACCGCGCCACTGTGCTGTGATATTGTAACACATTCAAGTGAATACCTGCAGTACCAGACATAACCTAAGAACAAGAGGGGCGCTATTCTGTGGGAAAAAAAATCTTCAAAATACTTTCAAATTGTGTCAAAGTTAGAATTGTTTCTTCCCGAATAATTTTTTTCTTTTCTTTTTTTTTTTTTTTTTAGCTTTCTATTGATATTGGGACAGAAGTGAAATACCACAATAAATTCCTGGGAGAAATGGTGAGTAAGTGTGACCATAAAAAGCCCCGTCCTCAGACCTCTCTGGGGGTGCAGGTTCTGGGGATTGGTGCGAAAACTGCACTATAGGTAATTGTAAGATCATGTAGTAGAGCGATACCTGGTGGGCTACGAAACTCCATAGGTATGTAGGGGAAAAGCTATAAAAATAAAAAGTTCTGCTACTATATAATAGTATATACTATATAATATACTATAGCACCCTATCAAGTCACAATTACATTTTTTTCCTGAGCAGATATAGAAATTAAGTAATTGGTTGCTATGATAACACTTTTATGAATGTGGTAGGCTTAAAATGTGGGGACAAATGTTCTTATAGTATATACCGTATTTTTCGGACTATAAGACGCACCCAGGTTTTAGAGGAGAAAAATAGGGAAAAAAAAATTTTCAGGCAAAAAATGGTAAAATATTTAATATATGGGAGTTGTAGTTTTGGAACAGCTGCAAGGCCACATTGACAGGAGACCCTGCAGCTGTACGGGGATGTATAGGGCGTTTTTTTTTGTGGGGCCAGGTGTACTTTTTAGTTATACCATTTTGGGAAATGTTTATTGCTTAGATCACCTTTTATTTAATTCACAGGCAAAACAGAGAGAAAAACCCGGCGGTTTAGCACTTTTGATTTTGACGTTCACTGTACATAAAAATATTAGTAGACCGGGCATTTTCAGACACAGGGATACCTAATGTGTATGTTTCACAGTAATGTTATACTTTTATATGTATTCTAGGGAAAGGAGGTGAACTTTTATTTTATTTTTTATTATATTTTTTTAAGTGTTTTTTTTTTTTTTTTACTATTTTAATATCCCCCGCCTAGGGGGCTTGAACCTGCAATCATTTGATTGCAAGTCCCATAGACGGCAATACAAGTGCAGGAGCCAGCCTGCATCACTAAAGGTATGGGGCCGGTGGGGACCGGCCCGGGGCTAACTGACTGCCGGGACCTGTGGAGGAGCAGCAGATTTGCAGCATGGCCGCGCTACTGCCACCGCTGGTTTTCTTCAGCGGCAGGAGCGTGACAATCTGCAGGCCCCGGGAGCTAAGACAGTCCCCGGCATCTGCTGTAATAGACCGGCGGATGCCGGGGAGTGTCTTAGCTGCCGGGGCCTGCAGATTGCTACGCTCCTGCCGCTGAAGAAAACCAGCGGTGGCAGTAGCGCGGCCATTCTGTAAATCCACTCCTCCCCCCACATTCGGACTATAAGACACACCCTCATTTTCCTCCGAAATTTGCGTCTTATAGTCCGAAAAATACAGTATATTCTTGTACATAGGAGGTAGTATTATAGTAGTTATATTCTTGTACATAGGAGTAGTATTATAGTAGTTATATTCTTGTACATAGGAGTAGTATTATAGTAGTTATATTCTTGTACATAGGAGGTAGTATTATAGTAGTTATAGTCTTGTACATAGGAGTAGTATTATAGTAGTTATATTCTTGTACATAGGAGTAGTATTATAGTAGTTATATTCTTGTACATAGGAGTAGTATTATAGTAGTTATATTCTTTTACATAGGAGGTAGTATTATAGTAGTTATAGTCTTGTACATAGTAGTATTATAGTAGTTATATTCTTGTACATAGGAGCAGTATTATAGTAGCTATATTCTTGTACATAGGAGCAGTATTATAGTAGTTATATTCTTGTACATAGGAGCAGTATTATAGTAGTTATATTCTTGTACATAGGAGTAGTATTATAGTAGTTATATTCTTGTACATAGGAGTAGTATTATAGTAGCTATATTCTTGTACATAGGAGTAGTATTATAGTAGTTATATTCTTGTACATAGGAGTAGTATTATAGTAGCTATATTCTTGTACATAGGAGCAGTATTATAGTAGTTATATTCTTGTACATAGGAGCAGTATTATAGTAGTTATATTCTTGTACATAGGAGGTAGTATTATAGTAGTTATATTCTTGTACATAGGAGTAGTATTATAGTAGCTATATTCTTGTACATAGGAGCAGTATTATAGTAGTTATATTCTTGTACATAGGAGTAGTATTATAGTAGTTATAGTCTTGTACATAGGAGTAGTATTATAGTAGCTATATTCTTGTACATAGGAGCAGTATTATAGTAGTTATATTCTTGTACATAGGAGCAGTATTATAGTAGTTATATTCTTGTACATAGGAGGTAGTATTATAGTAGTTATATTCTTGTACATAGGAGCAGTATTATAGTAGTTATATTCTTGTACATAGGAGGTAGTATTATAGTAGTTATATTCTTTTACATAGGAGGTAGTATTATAGTAGTTATATTCTTGTACATAGGAGTAGTATTATAGTAGCTATATTCTTGTACATAGGAGCAGTATTATAGTAGTTATAGTCTTGTACATAGGAGTAGTATTATAGTAGTTATATTCTTGTACATAGGAGGTAGTATTATAGTAGTTATATTCTTGTACATAGGGGCAGTATTATATTAGTTATATTCTTGTACATAGGAGTAGTATTATAGTAGTTATATTCTTGTACACAGGAGCAGTATTATAGTAGTTATATTCTTGTACATAGGAGTAGTATTATAGTAGCTATATTCTTGTACATAGGAGTGGTATTATAGTAGCTATATTCTTGTACATAGGAGCAGTATTATAGTAGTTATATTCTTGTACATAGGAGCAGTATTATAGTAGTTATATTCTTGTACATAGGAGTAGTATTATAGTAGCTATATTCTTGTACATAGGAGCAGTATTATAGTAGTTATATTCTTGTACATAGGAGCAGTATTATAGTAGTTATATTCTTGTACATAGGAGGTAGTATTATAGTAGTTATATTCTTGTACATAGGAGTAGTATTATAGTAGCTATATTCTTGTACATAGGAGCAGTATTATAGTAGTTATATTCTTGTACATAGGAGTAGTATTATAGTAGTTATAGTCTTGTACATAGGAGTAGTATTATAGTAGCTATATTCTTGTACATAGGAGCAGTATTATAGTAGTTATATTCTTGTACATAGGAGCAGTATTATAGTAGTTATATTCTTGTACATAGGAGGTAGTATTATAGTAGTTATATTCTTGTACATAGGAGCAGTATTATAGTAGTTATATTCTTGTACATAGGAGGTAGTATTATAGTAGTTATATTCTTTTACATAGGAGGTAGTATTATAGTAGTTATATTCTTGTACATAGGAGTAGTATTATAGTAGCTATATTCTTGTACATAGGAGCAGTATTATAGTAGTTATAGTCTTGTACATAGGAGTAGTATTATAGTAGTTATATTCTTGTACATAGGAGGTAGTATTATAGTAGTTATATTCTTGTACATAGGGGCAGTATTATATTAGTTATATTCTTGTACATAGGAGTAGTATTATAGTAGTTATATTCTTGTACACAGGAGCAGTATTATAGTAGTTATATTCTTGTACATAGGAGTAGTATTATAGTAGCTATATTCTTGTACATAGGAGGTAGTATTATAGTAGTTATATTCTTGTACATAGCAGTATTATAGTAGTTATATTCTTGTACATAGGAGCAGTATTATATTAGTTATATTCTTGTACATAGGAGTAGTATTATAGTAGTTATATTCTTGTACATAGGAGGTAGTATTATAGTAGTTATATTCTTGTACATAGGGGCAGTATTATAGTACTTATATTCTTGTACATGGGAGCAGTATTATAGTAGTTATATTCTTGTACATAGGAGTAGTATTATAGTAGTTATATTCTTGTACATAGGAGTAGTATTATAGTAGTTATATTCTTGTACATAGGAGCAGTATTATAGTAGTTATATTCTTGTACATAGGAGCAGTATTATAGTAGTTATATTCTTGTACATAGGAGCAGTATTATAGTAGTTATATTCTTGTACATAGGAGCAGTATTATATTAGTTATATTCTTGTACATAGGAGTAGTATTATAGTAGTTATATTCTTGTACATAGGAGGTAGTATTATAGTAGTTATATTCTTGTACATAGGGGCAGTATTATAGTAGTTATATTCTTGTACATAGGAGCAGTATTATAGTAGTTATATTCTTGTACATAGGAGTAGTATTATAGTAGTTATATTCTTGTATATAGGAGGTAGTATTATAGTAGTTATATTCTTGTACATAGGAGCAGTATTATAGTAGTTATATTCTTGTACATAGGAGTAGTATTATAGTAGTTATATTCTTGTACATAGGAGCAGTATTATAGTAGTTATATTCTTGTACATAGGAGGTAGTATTATAGTAGTTATATTCTTGTACATAGGAGCAGTATTATATTAGTTATATTCTTGTACATAGGAGTAGTATTATAGTAGTTATATTCTTGTACATAGGAGGTAGTATTATAGTAGTTATATTCTTGTACATAGGGGCAGTATTATAGTAGTTATATTCTTGTACATAGGAGCAGTATTATAGTAGTTATATTCTTGTACATAGGAGTAGGATTATAGTAGTTATATTCTTGTACATAGGAGTAGGATTATAGTAGTTATATTCTTGTATATAGGAGGTAGTATTATAGTAATTATATTCTTGTACATAGGAGCAGTATTATAGTAGTTATATTCTTGTACATAGGAGTAGTATTATAGTAGTTATATTCTTGTACATAGGAGTAGTATTATAGTAGTTATAGTCTTGTACATAGGAGTAGTATTATAGTAGCTATATTCTTGTACATAGGAGCAGTATTATAGTAGTTATATTCTTGTACATTGGAGTAGTATTATAGTAGTTATATTCTTGTACATAGGAGGTAGTATTATAGTAGTTATATTCTTGTACATAGGGGCAGTATTATAGTAGTTATATTCTTGTACATAGGAGGTAGTATTATAGTAGTTATATTCTTTTACATAGGAGGTAGTATTATAGTAGTTATATTCTTGTACATAGGAGGTAGTATTATAGTAGTTATATTCTTGTACATAGGAGTAGTATTATAGTAGTTATATTCTTGTACATAGGGGCAGTATTATAGTAGTTATATTCTTGTACATAGGAGCAGTATTATAGTAGTTATATTCTTGTACATAGGAGTAGTATTATAGTAGTTATATTCTTGTATATAGGAGGTAGTATTATAGTAGTTATATTCTTGTACATAGGAGCAGTATTATAGTAGTTATATTCTTGTACATAGGAGTAGTATTATAGTAGTTATATTCTTGTACATAGGAGCAGTATTATAGTAGTTATATTCTTGTACATAGGAGGTAGTATTATAGTAGTTATATTCTTGTACATAGGAGCAGTATTATATTAGTTATATTCTTGTACATAGGAGTAGTATTATAGTAGTTATATTCTTGTACATAGGAGGTAGTATTATAGTAGTTATATTCTTGTACATAGGAGCAGTATTATAGTAGTTATATTCTTGTACATAGGAGCAGTATTATAGTAGTTATATTCTTGTACATAGGAGTAGGATTATAGTAGTTATATTCTTGTACATAGGAGTAGGATTATAGTAGTTATATTCTTGTATATAGGAGGTAGTATTATAGTAATTATATTCTTGTACATAGGAGCAGTATTATAGTAGTTATATTCTTGTACATAGGAGTAGTATTATAGTAGTTATATTCTTGTACATAGGAGTAGTATTATAGTAGTTATAGTCTTGTACATAGGAGTAGTATTATAGTAGCTATATTCTTGTACATAGGAGCAGTATTATAGTAGTTATATTCTTGTACATTGGAGTAGTATTATAGTAGTTATATTCTTGTACATAGGAGGTAGTATTATAGTAGTTATATTCTTGTACATAGGGGCAGTATTATAGTAGTTATATTCTTGTACATAGGAGGTAGTATTATAGTAGTTATATTCTTTTACATAGGAGGTAGTATTATAGTAGTTATAATCTTGTACATAGGAGGTAGTATTATAGTAGTTATATTCTTGTACATAGGAGTAGTATTATAGTAGTTATATTCTTGTACATAGGAGCAGTATTATAGTAGTTATATTCTTGTACATAGGAGTAGGATTATAGTAGTTATACTCTTGCACATAGGAGTAGTATTATAGTAGTTATATTCTTGTATATAGGAGGTAGTATTATAGTAGTTATATTCTTGTACATAGGAGCAGTATTATAGTAGTTATATTCTTGTACATAGGAGTAGTATTATAGCAGTTATATTCTTGTACATAGGAGCAGTATTATAGTAGTTATATTCTTGTACATAGGAGTAGGATTATAGTAGTTATACTCTTGTACATAGGAGTAGTATTATAGTAGTTATATTCTTGTATATAGGAGGTAGTATTATAGTAGTTATATTCTTGTACATAGGAGCAGTATTATATTAGTTATATTCTTGTACATAGGAGTAGTATTATAGTAGTTATATTCTTGTACATAGGAGGTAGTATTATAGTAGTTATATTCTTGTACATAGGGGCAGTATTATATTAGTTATATTCTTGTACATAGGAGTAGTATTATAGTAGTTATATTCTTGTACACAGGAGCAGTATTATAGTAGTTATATTCTTGTACATAGGAGTAGTATTATAGTAGCTATATTCTTGTACATAGGAGGTAGTATTATAGTAGTTATATTCTTGTACATAGCAGTATTATAGTAGTTATATTCTTGTACATAGGAGCAGTATTATATTAGTTATATTCTTGTACATAGGAGTAGTATTATATTAGTTATATTCTTGTACATAGGAGGTAGTATTATAGTAGTTATATTCTTGTACATAGGGGCAGTATTATAGTACTTATATTCTTGTACATAGGAGCAGTATTATAGTAGTTATGTTCTTGTACATAGGAGTAGTATTATAGTAGTTATATTCTTGTACATAGGAGTAGTATTATAGTAGTTATATTCTTGTACATAGGAGCAGTATTATAGTAGTTATATTCTTGTACATAGGAGCAGTATTATAGTAGTTATATTCTTGTACATAGGAGCAGTATTATAGTAGTTATATTCTTGTACATAGGAGCAGTATTATATTAGTTATATTCTTGTACATAGGAGTAGTATTATAGTAGTTATATTCTTGTACATAGGAGGTAGTATTATAGTAGTTATATTCTTGTACATAGGAGCAGTATTATAGTAGTTATATTCTTGTACATAGGAGTAGTATTATAGTAGTTATATTCTTGTACATAGGAGGTAGTATTATAGTAGTTATATTCTTGTACATAGGAGCAGTATTATATTAGTTATATTCTTGTACATAGGAGTAGTATTATAGTAGTTATATTCTTGTACATAGGAGGTAGTATTATAGTAGTTATATTCTTGTACATAGGGGCAGTATTATAGTAGTTATATTCTTGTACATAGGAGCAGTATTATAGTAGTTATATTCTTGTACATAGGAGTAGGATTATAGTAGTTATATTCTTGTACATAGGAGTAGGATTATAGTAGTTATATTCTTGTATATAGGAGGTAGTATTATAGTAGTTATATTCTTGTACATAGGAGCAGTATTATAGTAGTTATATTCTTGTACATAGGAGTAGTATTATAGTAGTTATATTCTTGTACATAGGAGTAGTATTATAGTAGTTATAGTCTTGTACATAGGAGTAGTATTATAGTAGCTATATTCTTGTACATAGGAGCAGTATTATAGTAGTTATATTCTTGTACATTGGAGTAGTATTATAGTAGTTATATTCTTGTACATAGGAGGTAGTATTATAGTAGTTATATTCTTGTACATAGGGGCAGTATTATAGTAGTTATATTCTTGTACATAGGAGGTAGTATTATAGTAGTTATATTCTTTTACATAGGAGGTAGTATTATAGTAGTTATATTCTTGTACATAGGAGGTAGTATTATAGCAGTTATATTCTTGTACATAGGAGTAGTATTATAGTAGTTATATTCTTGTACATAGGAGCAGTATTATAGTAGTTATATTCTTGTACATAGGAGTAGGATTATAGTAGTTATACTCTTGTACATAGGAGTAGTATTATAGTAGTTATATTCTTGTATATAGGAGGTAGTATTATAGTAGTTATATTCTTGTACATAGGAGCAGTATTATAGTAGTTATATTCTTGTACATAGGAGTAGTATTATAGTAGTTATATTCTTGTACATAGGAGTAGTATTATAGTAGTTATAGTCTTGTACATAGGAGTAGTATTATAGTAGCTATATTCTTGTACATAGGGGCAGTATTATATTAGTTATATTCTTGTACATAGGAGGTAGTATTATAGTAGTTATATTCTTGTACATAGGGGCAGTATTATAGTAGTTATATTCTTTTACATAGGAGTAGTATTATAGTAGTTATATTCTTATACATAGGAGGTAGTATTATAGTAGTTATATTCTTGTGCATAGGAGTAGTATTATAGTAGTTATATTCTTGTACATAGGAGCAGTATTATAGTAGTTATATTCTTGTACATAGGAGCAGTATTATAGTAGTTATAGTCTTGTACATAGGAGCAGTATTATAGTAGTTATATTCTTGTACATAGGGGCAGTATTATAGTAGTTATATTCTTGTACATAGGAGCAGTATTATAGTAGTTATATTCTTGTACATAGGAGTAGTATTATAGTAGTTATATTCTTGTATATAGGAGGTAGTATTATAGTAGTTATTTTCTTGTACATAGGAGCAGTATTATAGTAGTTATATTCTTGTACATAGGAGTAGTATTATAGTAGTTATATTCTTGTACATAGGAGTAGTATTATAGTAGTTATATTCTTGTACATAGGAGTAGTATTATAGTAGTTATATTCTTGTACATAGGAGGTAGTATTATAGTAGTTATATTCTTGTACATAGGAGCAGTATTATAGTAGTTATATTCTTGTACATAGGAGCAGTATTATATTAGTTATATTCTTGTACATAGGAGTAGTATTATAGTAGTTATATTCTTGTACATAGGAGGTAGTATTATAGTAGTTATATTCTTGTACATAGGAGTAGTATTATAGTAGCTATATTCTTGTACATAGGAGCAGTATTATAGTAGTTATATTCTTGTACATAGGAGTAGTATTATAGTAGTTATAGTCTTGTACATAGGAGTAGTATTATAGTAGTTATATTCTTGTACATAGGAGGTAGTATTATAGTAGTTATATTCTTGTACATAGGAGCAGTATTATAGTAGTTATATTCTTGTACATAGGAGCAGTATTATAGTAGTTATATTCTTGTACATAGGAGTAGTATTATAGTAGTTATATTCTTGTACATAGGAGGTAGTATTATAGTAGTTATATTCTTGTACATAGGGGCAGTATTATATTAGTTATATTCTTGTACATAGGAGGTAGTATTATAGTAGTTATATTCTTGTACACAGGAGCAGTATTATAGTAGTTATATTCTTGTACATAGGAGTAGTATTATAGTAGCTATATTCTTGTACATAGGAGGTAGTATTATAGTAGTTATATTCTTGTACATAGGAGCAGTATTATAGTAGTTATATTCTTGTACATAGGAGCAGTATTATATTAGTTATATTCTTGTACATAGGAGTAGTATTATAGTAGTTATATTCTTGTACATAGGAGGTAGTATTATAGTAGTTATATTCTTGTACATAGGGGCAGTATTATAGTACTTATATTCTTGTACATAGGAGCAGTATTATAGTAGTTATATTCTTGTACATAGGAGTAGTATTATAGTAGTTATATTCTTGTACATAGGAGCAGTATTATAGTAGTTATATTCTTGTACATAGGAGTAGTATTATAGTAGTTATATTCTTGTACATAGGAGTAGTATTATAGTAGTTATATTCTTGTACATAGGAGGTAGTATTATAGTAGTTATATTCTTGTACATAGGAGGTAGTATTATAGTAGTTATATTCTTGTACATAGGAGGTAGTATTATAGTAGTTATATTCTTGTACATAGGAGCAGTATTATAGTAGTTATATTCTTGCACATAGGAGTAGTATTATAGTAGTTATAGTCTTGTACATAGGAGTAGTATTATAGTAGTTATATTCTTGTACATAGGAGGTAGTATTATAGTAGTTATATTCTTGTACATAGGAGGTAGTATTATAGTAGTTATATTCTTGTACATAGGAGCAGTATTATATTAGTTATATTCTTGTACATAGGAGTAGTATTATAGTAGTTATATTCTTGTACATAGGAGGTAGTATTATAGTAGTTATATTCTTGTACATAGGGGCAGTATTATATTAGTTATATTCTTGTACATAGGAGTAGTATTATAGTAGTTATATTCTTGTACACAGGAGCAGTATTATAGTAGTTATATTCTTGTACATAGGAGGTAGTATTATAGTAGTTATATTCTTGTACATAGGAGTAGTATTATAGTAGTTATATTCTTGTACACAGGAGCAGTATTATAGTAGTTATATTCTTGTACATAGGAGGTAGTATTATAGTAGTTATATTCTTGTACATAGGAGCAGTATTATATTAGTTATATTCTTGTACATAGGAGTAGTATTATAGTAGTTATATTCTTGTACATAGGAGGTAGTATTATAGTAGTTATATTCTTGTACATAGGGGCAGTATTATATTAGTTATATTCTTGTACATAGGAGTAGTATTATAGTAGTTATATTCTTGTACACAGGAGCAGTATTATAGTAGTTATATTCTTGTACATAGGAGTAGTATTATAGTAGCTATATTCTTGTACATAGGAGGTAGTATTATAGTAGTTATATTCTTGTACATAGCAGTATTATAGTAGTTATATTCTTGTACATAGGAGCAGTATTATATTAGTTATATTCTTGTACATAGGAGCAGTATTATAGTAGTTATATTCTTGTACATAGGAGTAGTATTATAGTAGTTATATTCTTGTATATAGGAGGTAGTATTATAGTAGTTATATTCTTGTACATAGGAGCAGTATTATAGTAGTTATATTCTTGTACATAGGAGTAGTATTATAGTAGTTATATTCTTGTACATAGGAGCAGTATTATAGTAGTTATATTCTTGTACATAGGAGGTAGTATTATAGTAGTTATATTCTTGTACATAGGAGTAGTATTATAGTAGTTATAGTCTTGTACATAGGAGTAGTATTATAGTAGTTATATTCTTGTACATAGGAGGTAGTATTATAGTAGTTATATTCTTGTACATAGGAGTAGTATTATAGTAGCTATATTCTTGTACATAGGAGGTAGTATTATAGTAGTTATATTCTTGTACATAGGAGCAGTATTATAGTAGTTATATTCTTGTACATAGGAGCAGTATTATAGTAGTTATATTCTTGTACATAGGAGCAGTATTATATTAGTTATATTCTTGTACATAGGAGTAGTATTATAGTAGTTATATTCTTGTACATAGGAGTAGTATTATAGTAGTTATATTCTTGTACATAGGAGGTAGTATTATAGTACTTATATTCTTGTACATAGGAGCAGTATTATAGTAGTTATATTCTTGTACATAGGAGTAGGATTATAGTAGTTATATTCTTGTACATAGGAGTAGTATTATAGTAGTTATATTCTTGTACATAGGAGTAGTATTATAGTAGCTATATTCTTGTACATAGGAGCAGTATTATAGTAGTTATATTCTTGTACATAGGAGTAGTATTATAGTAGTTATATTCTTGTACATAGGAGCAGTATTATAGTAGTTATATTCTTGTACATAGGAGTAGTATTATAGTAGTTATATTCTTGTACGTAGGAGCGGTATTATAGTAGTTATGTTCTTGTACGTAGGAGTGGTATTTTAGTAGTTATATTCTTGTACATAGGAGTGGTATTATAGTAGTTATATTCTTGTACATAGGAGCAGTATTATAGTAGTTATATTCTTGTACATAGGAGTAGTATTATAGTAGTTATATTCTTGTACATAGGAGTAGTATTATAGTAGTTATATTCTTGTACATAGGAGGTAGTATTATAGTAGTTATATTCTTGTACATAGAGGCAGTATTATAGTAGTTATATTCTTGTACATAGGAGCAGTATTATAGTAGTTATATTCTTGTACATAGGAGCAGTATTATAGTAGTTATATTCTTGTACATAGGAGCAGTATTATAGTAGTTATATTCTTGTACATAGGAGCAGTATTATAGTAGTTATATTCTTGTACATAGGAGTAGTATTATAGTAGTTATATTCTTGTACATAGGAGCAGTATTATAGTAGCTGTAGGCTGTAGGACTGTGTAATGATGTATGATATTTTATTGATCTGTACATTGTCAGTTTCTTGTCTTTCCGACACAATTTACATCTTATTTATTCATATTTTAAGGACTCGGACTTTGATTCCACCGGCGGTCTCTTAGGGTCTACGATGGGCAGACTGAAGGTTCTTTCCCGGGGCAGCCAGGCCAAGCTTTTCTTGTACATGATGCTTTTTGCCTGTTTTGTGTTCTTTGTCATTTACTGGTTTATAAAGCTGAGGTGATCGGACTTTTTTTGTTTTTTTTTATGTGCCACATATATCGAGAGTAATTCATTATTTTCTGGATCAGTGGTTTTTTTAGTCTCTCGGGGCATGTTGGGAGTTGTAGTTACACAACCGGTTGGAGATCGCCGTTCTGGAGCATACCTATAACTGCACCGTAGAGCCCCGCTGACTAGAAGCTGGCCATATTCTCCTTTTTGTAACTTGAGACCTGTTACGACCGGCCTGGTTCATGGTAACCCGGATCTTTCATGTTCCCTGACGTTCATTCCAATAAATCTATAGGCGTACGATGATGATGAAAGTGGCGACTCCCAGCAGAAGAGTTAATAATCCGAGAAGCCGTGGAGGGACGCTCTCTGTTAATCATTTTCTAATTATGAGACCGTCACACAGAGGATTCATCCTTATGGAAGGAAGCACACTCTTCAGGCTTGGATCCTTCTAACCCTCCTCCCCCTCCTCCTGGAAATTCCATCCTCAAAAGATAAAACATTCATTGGTAATAAATTAATATTTTGGATGGACATTAAACAGCACTTTAATCTGTGATAATTTCTGTACTGACGTAACATTGTGTATGGCAGGATGTGTGCAACGTAAACCCCCACCCCTAATGTCAGGTGGGTGATCAAGCTGTAAAATATGTGTTCTCAAAGGAAAATACCCATGTAAACCTACAATAAAGCTTCAGGCGGGGGGGTCTGACCCTCCAAGACTATAATCTGATGAGGAGAAGAAATGGAAACCCATTAAAGGAGATTCTCTTTGAAAGGGTTGTCACGTTAAAGACATTTGGGATAGGGGATAACCTGGAGTAAAGCTGTGTGCATGTGGAGACTAAGTGTCTGTGAGCTTCTGTTGGCTGATAAGTGACATGTGACCGTGCGTATGGAAGTTGGAATATGAGTGAAAGACTTGCAGGCTTGTATTGGCTAAAGGAGGTCATTTTTTAGGAATACTGTATCTCAGGAACAGTACGTCCTAGAGAACTGAGACCTGGTCTAAAACCTTCCCGGACACCTGATGTACCTGTGTGCCAAATTTGGTGAGGACCGGTCCAGTCATTTGGTCGCACTTAAAGAACAGACAGACAAACTCATTTTTATATATATGAGATAACTTGCACCCCTTTTCCTATAAGCTACGTCTCCTTTGACAAGCTAGTTATACTTTATGCTATGGACTTCTTAAGAAGCGAATATCCCTTTAAGTGAAAGCTTTTCTAAAAATACCCTTTAAATTTATTTTAAAAAATTGCATTTTCTCTTTAAATTCTGTAAATCTGAGCACTGCAAAAAAAAAAAAAAGAAAAAAGGGATGCCTTTCCTATCCATATAGTATTTTGGCAGTTTTTTGTACGTGAAATCTCGCGGGCCGTCGCTGTTGGCTGAGGATTGAGGGTTTTCAGTAATTAAACAACTACTTTTCATTTACGTGGCTCATCCCTTCCCCCCCGGTATATTAGTCACTGTGGTGCTGGCCAAGGCAGCAGCTGGTATCTCTCCTATCAGTGCTTTTATTTCAGCGGGGACCATAAATAATAAGCATGATACTTGTCGTGTATAATTGGTCTCCATATAATTACAGAGCGTAATATTTCATGCATGGAGAGTCAGCAGCGCGTATAAGCCGAAGTTACAACACGTGCACAAGCTGCTGTAGTTCCTGAGCCCCAGTGCTAGACCCGTAACACGGCGCCCCCACCATCTGTACAGTTATTTTTTTTCCATTTTGTATTTTTTTTTTTTTTTTATAAAGCCCCCATTGGTTTGGTCATGTGACCTTAACTCTTGGTCTAATTAGACCCAGCATATTTTTGAAAACATTTTTCTGATCTGTTAAGTTTTACTGGTTCATAAAAAAAAAAAAAAAAAGTTTAAAATTTTTTTAATTAAACTAAATTTATCAAAAAAATATCCATTGGCCATATTGGGAAAAAATACTACTTTTATTATAGGATTTTTTAGTGTGACTGAAAAAAAATTTTTTTTGCAGACAGAACATTTCCCACAGTAAGCGCTATTTTAGCAAAAATAAAAAATGTAAAACCTTGTCATGAAGGTGCACAAAATTTTAATAATGTACAAAAAAAAAAATCCTGTAGCTTTTTGATCAGTACACAAAAAGAAAAAAAAAAGCACAAAAAAATATGGTTGAAGTTGACCGTATGGAAAAAGTACCCAACGCCCGTTCAGGGATTCTTTGGAGATACCCAGTGAGGACAGTTGCAGCTCTTACCCAGACACCAACCCGCTTGGGTGGTGAAAATCGTGCAATAAAACAAAACAAAAAGACCACGAAAAATACAGAGCGCTACTGTAGAGTAAGCTTAAAGGGATCCTATCATTAAAACGCAATTTTTTATCACTAACACGTAGGAATAGCCTTAAGAAAGGCTATTCTTCTCCTACCTTTAGATGTCTTCTCCGTGCCGCTGTTCGGTACAAATCCCGATTTTCGTTGATATGCAAATGAGTTCTCTTGCAGCACTGGGGGCGAGCCCCAGCGTTCAAACAGCACTGGGGGCGTCCTCAATGCTGCGAGAGAACTCTCCAGCGCGGCCTCCATCTTCTTTAGGATCGGCCTCTTCACGCGTCTTTTTCCGGCACTGAGGGGTCAAACTTCTAGGCCTCGGGTAGAGCCGACTGTGCGGCCACAAGAAAAATGGCTGCTTTTACAGTAAATAAGCAGCCATTTTCTTGTGGCCTGTGGGCATGCGCAGTCGGCTCTGCCCGAGGCCTAGAAATTTGACCCCCCCAGTGCCGGAAGAAGACATGTGAAGAGGCCATTCCAGAAAAATATGGAGGCGGCGCTGGAGAGTTCTCTCGCAGCACTGGGGGCGGGCCCAATGCTGCGAGAGAACACATTTGCATACCGACGAAAACCAGGATTTGTACCAAACGGTACCGTGGAGAAGACATCTAAAGGTAGGAGAAGAATAGCCTTTCTTAAGGCTATTCCTATGTGTTAGTCACACAAAAAATGCGTTTTAATGATAGGATCCCTTTAATACTCTATTTAATAGGTTCCAAAAGGCAGTACAAAAGAGGGCTACGCGTTTCATCACCGGTCAGGTGTCTTCATCAGGCAAAGGAATAATTCAGATTGTCAGGGCATGGGAACCAAAGGTTTGGTTCCCTGGCAGTCTGAATTATTCCTTGGCCTGATGGTTGAAGTTGATGTGAGTGTTAGATAATAATTTTAAAAAAAGTTAAAAAAAATTAGAAATTTAAAATTGAATTATAAAAAAAAATTGCAATTGAAATAGCATGGAAAAAATACCATTTTTATTCTAGAATTTTTTATTATTTTTTTAAAGGGATTATGAAAAGCAAATTAATTTGTGAACGCTGAAACCTCTAATGATTTCCAAAATTAAAGAGCCATTTTGGTAAAAAAAAAAAAAAACCCCTCAAAAATATAAAACCCTAACTGCGATGAGAAAGCGCACATTTAATATCATATAACATACTGAAAAAAATAACTATTTGATCAGTACACATGAAAAAAACAAAAACACAAATTGTTCCAGTCAATAACAGAAAACAAAAACACAAATTGTTCCAGTCAATAACAGAAGTTACTTCTCTGTGTCTCCCGGATCGTCCAGTAAATAAAATTAGACAAACATACTGCGCCATTCATTACAGCGAGATCATTAGGTATGGAAATGGGAAACTACTCTGGGAAGATTGCCCAGACTCCCGCAGCCCGCCTGGCAGCGCTGCCATTGTGTCCCTAAATAGTACAATAAACAACCAGGCCTGGATTTTCTTCTGTATTCGTTTCCAGAGGTTGGAGCAGGAAGCTTCCTCTTAAAGGGATACGCTCATTAGGACAACACCTCTCCATATGCTAGTTGGATATTCAGGATATCTGACTGTAAGGCCAAGGATTAAAGGGATTCTATCATTAAAATGGTATTTTTACTCAGGAAAGGCTTTTCTTCTCCTACCTTTAGATGTCTTCTCCGCGCCGCTGTTCAGTAGAAATCCCAGTTTTATTCAGTATGCAAATGAGTTCTCTCGCAGCACTGGGGGCAGTCCTCAGCGCTCAAACAGCACTGGGGGCGTCCGCAATGCTGCGAGGGAAATCTCCAGCGCTGCCTCCATCTTCATTTGGAACGGCCTCTCTGCACATCTTCCGGCGCTGGGGTCAAACTTCTACGCATGCGCAGTCGGCCCTGCCATCGGGCAGAGCCGACTGCACGTGCCTGCAGCCATTTTTTTGTGGCCACTTACATGAGCGTACTTCACATGAACAGTACGCTCCTGTAGTTCAGCGGAGTACAGAGCGTAAGCAGCCACAAAAAAAATGGCCATGGGCATGTGCAGTTGGCTCTGCCCAAGGCCCGATGGCAGAGCCAGACTATGCATGTGTAGAAGTTTGACCCCAGCGCCAGAAGAAGATGCAGGGAGAGGCCGTTCCAGACGAAGATGGAGGCTGCGTTGGAGAGTTCTCTCACAGCATTGGGACGCCCCCAGTGCTGCGAGAGAACTCATTTGCATACTGAAGAAAACTGGGATCTCTACCGAACGGCGTCGCGGAGAAGACATCTAAAAGTAGGAAAAGAATAGCCTTTCTAAAGGCTATTCCTACGTGTTAGTGAGAAAAAATAGTATTTTAATGATAGAATCCCTTTAAAGCTCAGGTGTACTTGGGACATCAGTGGCAGACATACAAGGGAGGAGTGCAAATGGTAGAACATTTTTGTGAAAATTCAGATACAGCTGCCATTGTTGGGGATTGCCTATGTTAAGGTGAAATCCAAGTGTGTGGGGGTCTTGAGACCATTCTCAATTGGCCAAATTGGAAGACCACCATAAAGAGGTCCCAACTTCTCCAGGTGGCATGTGTGTGTTATTTATCTTGAGGACTTGTGAACCACTTACCCCATCATAACAGCTGATTATAGGATGCCCAAGCCTTTAGTAGTCGTAGTCAGATTGTCTCCAAACATCGTTACTTACTACAAACCTAAGAGGGCAATATGGTGGTGAAAAGATCAGATCCGTGGAGTTGTTGGAAAGGGCTCACGTACTCTAGAACTTCTTTAGCTTAGGTTTTTTTTTTCCAGAATATAGAGAACAAGAGTTTCCTTCTGAGTACAGTAGCCCAAGCTTTCCCCCGATCATACCCTGTTCTTATCCCAGTTACAACCTTTTATCTGTTATAAGAGCAGGTGGTGATGTCGGGAAAGTTTAATAAACAAAGCACTTCAGGCGCAGAGCGGGACATGCGGTAAGCCGTGCGGGACCTCAGAACAGGAGTTTAAAATCGGGAATGTCCCATGGAATTTGGGACGGTTGGGAGCTTTGCTATTAGGCCCTGAGACAAGCAGAGCCTGACAGGCATCCTATTATAATGGCTGATACAGTGTAGCAATCTAGCAGATAATTTTGTTCAGCTGCTGAAGTGTTGCGCTCACTGATCATTGTCTAAACGAGCAGGACTAGCTATGTACAGGGTTACTGACTGGGAATGGAGATAAGAGTCTTCTCAGTCACTGACAGCAAGCTGAGATCTATTTGCATTCCGCATGTGAACAGTTCCATGCGACTAGCCGTGCAGTGCATCGGCATCCAGTCGCGGCATTCCGCTCCGAAGAATGGGCCTAATCGGGAGGGAGCCTCGCGCCGCGGAATCCGCAGCAAGATAAGGTATGTCACTTCTTTTTTCCAGTACTAGTTAGCAGATAAAAGTAGCGAGTGGCTCTCAATGAAGTTAATGGGAGCTGTTTTTGGAGCTGGATTTTTGAGGTGGATTCCGCATCAAAATCCGCTCCAAAAAAACTCCTTGTGAACATATCTTTAGAAAGTTTTCTTTTATGCAATGAATAAAGTGGTTGTCCTGGATTTGAAGCAACCTCAGGGGTGAACGGGATGGGTATAAGACAAAACTCCTGGGTCTGACCCTGGTCCCCTTTCTGCTGAGACTTGATGGACCGGAAACGGAGATCCTACGTGACTGCGGAAATCAATCAGTGGCCTAAGCGATCGCCGGTTCTGTACCATCGACTGAAGACTCTGAACGGTCTCATCGGTCAAGTGAACCTCTCTACAGGCATCCTGGCCAACCCTGAGTTTGCTCCAAATCCTGAACAACCCCTTTAAGCTTTATTACGTATAGCTGGAGATCCCCTTTAACCTCTTCCTGCACCATGCTGTAAACATATAAGGTAACATACAGCGCTGGACATATTTAACCCCTTGATTATTATGTTCAGAAGTAACTGTGGTATGACGTATGGGGCATTAGCAGACTTTTTGGTGAAGTCTGGGGGTCCAGCACTGCCCCCTATAAAGGACCCCAGTGCAATATATCCAGACAGTCTGCGGAGTCCTTCCCTTGCTGGTCTCGCAGGCTCTCTACATTCTGGACTCGCTCACTTCTCAGCCGCGGCGGCTTTACTAGACTATTTTTCGGTTACACATCTTCGGCTTCCTGCAGGGCCATTACCAGCTGATTGAATGTCACAGTAAGGAGACCCCAGTGGATACTACTGAAAAGCCTTTCACGCCATAACTCTGATTGAGCGGTCTCCCCCGCCCAGCCCAGCTTCCTACAACTATGAAGTCCATTTATTTCAGACAATTTTCTCCTTTCTGTTGTGTAAATACAGCCGGAGATTGATCTCAAGGTAAAACCTTTGTGTCGTGGCGGTGAATTGTTCTGTTACTGCTTTAAGGGGGTCAGACGTCTGTGACACGTACAAGATCATGAAAAAGTAGAAGAGAATATGCTCCATACCGCAGGACGGTACCGCGGGCGTTTATGGATATACATAGACCCCCCCCTAAGGGTAATGATGGGTGCAGGAGGGATTATGCACAAGGTAGGCATGGAATATGGGGCACAACAGTGACAGGCACAGAATTCAGGTATACTCAAGTTAGTAGGCGCGGTAGAGACCACAACAGAGAGGTACAAAAATGGGGGTACCCAAGATAGGCACGATAGGGACCACAACAGGGACAGGAATAGATAGGAGGTATACCAATATAAGCACAGAGAGCGCACAATGGGAAAAACATATAGGGGGTATACACAATGTAGGTAGATAGCGTAGGCACAGAAACATTGTATACCAAGGATAGGCACAGAAGGGGGAACTCTAAGGGAAGGGATAGACTGAAGGTAAGCAATGAAGATGGCACAGTGGGACAGCCATAGCAAGCAACAGCTACAATGTCTCCCCCCTGTAGAATAATCGATGAACTACTGGAAAAGCCCACTGATTTTAATTTTAACTGTGCAATACTTCATTTCTCCTGCGGAGGCAGAACTCCTGCTGCTGGATTCCCCAACATACCACACCTGTATTCAGCTTATGTTTGGTGAACCATAAAGAGATTTCCAAAATGGAGAACCCCTTTAAAAGGTCACCTTTCATCACCTCCACTTACTCTGACTCTTTGTATACATCAAAAAGTGCTGCTCCACATATACCACTGCAGTTGGAATTTTTTCTATAGCCCCTACTGTTCCCGAGCAGTCAGTGCAGTTATTTTAGTAACCAGTATGTTCTCTGCTATCAGGTGGGCGGTCCTGAGTGGCAGCAGGTAGTCTGGGACCGCCCTGATAGTAGACAGCTTAATTAGCATACTGGGTGCTGAAACTTTCAACACTGGTTGTTTGGGAATGGTGGGGGCTAGAGAAAAAATTCCAACTGCGCCAGAATCAGTGGAGCGGCACCTATTGAAGGATGGTGAAAAGTTTTGGAGGAGGTGGTGAAAGGTCCTCTCTAAAGATGGACTCTTAGCTTCTATGGAAAATGTATAAAGATACTAGCAGGAGGACCCGGCTTCGCACGGGTATATCACATTTTATGTTTGTGTAGTGGCCCCATAAGAATTGTCCAATTTTGCACTGATGTATTTTGTACGTGCTTTGTGTGTATGTCCATAAGCGTCATGTGATTATGTGTATCTCATTTTGGATATCAGTGAAAAACCTGTGATCAGTTGTTATGGATACCTGGAGTAAAGCTGTATCTAATCCTTCCCCGTGTAGCACTGTGTTTAGACGCAAGTATCTAATCCTTGTTGGTGTGGTATTGTGTGAAGAGGCACGTATCTAATCCTCCGGCAAGTGAAACTGTGTGCAGACGTGCATATCTAATCTTACGGCATGTGGTACTGTGTGCAGACGCGCGTATCTAATCCTCTGGCGTGTGGTACTGTGTGCAGACGCGTGTATCTAATCCTCTGCGTTTGGTACTGTGTGCAGAAGCGCGTATCTAATACTCTGGCGTGTGGTACTGTGTGCAGACGTGTGTATGTAATCCTCTGGCATGTGGTACTGTGTGCAGACGCGCGTATCTAATCCTCCCCCGTGTGGTACTGTGTGCTGAGATGCGTTCGTAATTCTCTGGCATGTGGTACTGTGTGCAGAGGCATGTATCTAATCCTGCCTCATGTGGTACTGTGAGCAGACGCAGGTATCTAATCCTCATCTATGTGGTATTGTGTGCAGTGGCGTATATCTAATCCTCCAGCATGTGGTATTGTGTGGAGAGGCGCGTATCTAATACTCTGGTATGTGGTACTGTGTGCAGATGCACATATCTAATCCTCCCCTTGTGGTATTGTGTGCAGTGGCGTGTATCTAATCCTCCGGTGTGTGGTATTGTGTGAAGACGTGTGTATCTAATCCTCTGGCGTGTGATACTGTGTGCTGATCTGTGTATCTAATCCTCTGATGCGTGTATCTCAGTTTGGATATCAGTGTTGTATTGTGTATGTGGAGTGACCGTGTGTATTGCAGTTGGAATATGAGTGAAAGACTTGCAGGTTTGTATTGGCTAAGGGGGGGCATTGTGTTTGGAATGCTGTATCTCAGCAACGGTACGTCCGAGCGAGTTGGAGTCTCGTCTTAAACCTTCCCGGATACCTGAAGTATCTCTGTACCAAATTTGGTGAAGATCGGTCCAGTCGTTTGGTTTGCATTAGAGAACAGACAGATAGACAAGAATTTATTTTTATAATATAGAGAGATAGTTCTAAGGCTTTAGCTGTGATGATATAATCTACAACCCACACACATCGTCGCCTTCCATCATGTTATCAGAATCCAGATATTTTTGGATGTGGACGGCAAACATGTCAGATTTCTTCCGTGACAAATGCAGGTAGTCCAAATCCTTCCAGAATTTTCTGAATCAGTTTATTGTTATTTTTACCAAAATCCTTAATATTATGAGGAATAAAACCCCAACTATATTACAAATATCCGCCCCTCCTGCTGATATCATCCGTATATTACATTAGCCTCATTCTGGCCAAGTTTTTGTAATTCTGTCATTTATTTTTTCCAGAAGGAAAATGGTTAATAATATTAGATGGATCTACTTTTTACTTGGAAAAATTCCCATATATTTGCATATAATTGCAAGCATGACTTCATCCGCTCCGGCTCCAATGGAGAGCAGCCTGGAGTCTCTGTGGAAAAGAAGAAATATATGCTTATTAAAGGGGATGTTCATATTTTCAGGTGTATCATTTTTATAATGTTTCAGGTGTGCCAAAACATTTGTCTCCATTGCCCGGACACCAAAATTCTGTCTCAGCTGAATCCTCAACTAAGCTCACACCATTTTAAACTTGGTCGTTTTTGCACAAGAAAATCTGCACCATATACTTTTTGGACCCATAACTGTGTCAAAGTTAGACACTCCTAAACCCCGCCCATTCTGGGGCACATTTTTAGAAAGAGTCGTCATTTTCTGTTCTTTCGGGAGCACACTGACAGAAAAGTGACATTTGTACTGATAAACATGCCCCAATATTTCTTATTTGGTTCTTTTTTGGGTAAGGTGCAATCTTTTTGACCTTCAAGTTGCCTGAAGACTTCACTGCAGTTCTAAAGAAGTAAAAACACATAGGAGGAAGAAGAACAAAGGAGAAGAAGGAGAGAAGAGAAGAAGAAGATGAGAAGAAATGAAAGGAGAGGAGCTGTATGAGAGGAGAGGAGCTTTATGAGAGGAGAGGAGCTTTATGAGAGGAGAGGAGGAGAGGAGCTTTATGAAAGAGGAGAGGAGCTTTATGAGAGGAGAGGAGTTTTATGAGAGGAGAGGAGCTTTATGAAAGAGGAGGAGAGGAGCTTTATGAGAGGTGAGGAGGAGAGGAGCTTTATGAGAGGGGAGGAGAAGACCTTTATGAAAGAGGAAGAGAGGAGCTTTATGAGAGGTGAGGAACTCCTGTCTTTACTTCTTATCTGAGTGATTCCAGTCTATACTCCGTACACAAGTGGTGTCAGTCTACAATGAAGTCAACAGAGAGAGGAGGGGAGAGGAAGAATTGATGAGAGACGGGGACATGAGGCCATCTACAGAAGTCTGTCTGCTCTGAGGAACTCTCCTCTTTCTCTCTCTCTCCCCTCTCCATAGACTTCTATTGAACAGATTTGATCAGTGGCAGAAGGAGGCAAATGTGTGAGAATGAGGGAATGGTTCTTTACTAAAGTATTACAAAGCAAGTTATCAATTGCACTATGGATGTATGAAATGGATATTTACACTTTATGATCCTGAAGACCCATCCTGAAAAACCTCTGCTCATATAGGAACATGGCATATCACAGGATCCCTCCACCTGTGGCAGCAGGACTAAGCCAAGACAGGTGAAGCCACTGAATTTCTCCATTCACTAACAGCACAAGATGTCTTAAAAATAGTGAGAAATTAAAGGGGTTTCCTAGGCTAAAAATATTGACGGCTGATCCTAAAGATAGACCCCGTCAGATCTGATAACTAGTGGCTTGGCAGCCCCACTGATCAGCTGTTTTTAGCAGTTGATGCACAGAGAATGGATCAGGAAGAAGACAGCGCTGTTGTCTGGATAGTGGTGGAACTGAGTTACTGCAGCTTCAAATGAATGGAAGCTGATCTGCAGTACCAGGTCTGGCCACTACACAGAGCTTTCTACTTCCTGATCCATTGTCTGTGCATCAGATGCTGATCAGTGGGGGTGCCAGGTGTCAGACCCCCCCACTATTCTGATATTGCTGACCTATCCTCTGGATATTTTTAGCCCAGAAAACCCCTTTAATATATAAAACATATGGATTCAGTAGAACACTACTAAAGTGTAAGGATTGGGGGCGCTGTAAACTCGATCCACCGGCTCATGACCTCAGATGGGGTGGATACAAGTCGTGTCCTATTGCGACACCAGGTACAGATGCTAAATCAGCATATAAGCAGGGTCTGGCCGAGGTCACTTCCGGAAATGTACAAAATGTGAACAGATCATTAAATTATTGGAAAAGGAGCCGCTCAGAATCTCCTGACCTCCCCCGCGTGTCCTGTGAAGGTCACCATCCCGCACCCTAGACCTGTAATATCCAATGCCGAGGTCGCAACAGGCAGCGAAAACTACCAGGTTTCATAAAACAGTTTCCTAATGTGTCCTAGTAATAATGAAGGGGGGGGAATCGAATCATTTACAGTCAACGGATAGAAAAATATTTGTGAACTGAAGCAAAAAGGACAAGTGGGTGACGGCATCGAATTGGGGGGAGGGGGGGGCCGTGCCAGGCACTACCTATAGGCGGCCGTGCTGGAATGTATCACGAGATGAGATACCGACCTGGAAATCCCGACCGCTATCATAACTCGTGAGGTTGTGAAACTGCATCTGATGCTGGAATTTTCCCTTCAGTGTGTAGAAGTGTGAACAGTGATGTAATATTTATTATACCGTCCCCTCCCCGGGCTGCAAAAATATCCGAGTTGCAACATGGACGTCGGCTTTATCACTGTATTACAAGGGTCAGACCGCTTTGTAATGAGACGATTTTTTGGCGGTCTTCCAAAAATGAATCTGCCCAAAACGGCCCTTAAAGGAAAAGTCTGGGCATAACGTATACCATGGGTCTAACCGAAAGACACGACAACCAATCACAACGCAGCTTTTATGTTTCCAAAGCACTATGGGAAATGAAAGCTGCTCTGTGATTGGTTGCTATGGGTAATGAAGGCTACATTCACATCTTACAGGTGGATTGCTAAAATAGCGGATACATGTGGGGCCCAACAGACCCCGCTGACTATAATGGAGTCCGTTGGGTGTCCGATGCGTTTAGACTGAAAGCAGACGATGACAATGTTGTGCTGTAGGAGACTCAGGCATAGGTGTGAATGTAGGCCAAGATGGTTTTCTTTTAGGCTTCGTTTACATCTGCTTTGGAGTCTCCATCGCAGATTCCGCCGAAAATCGGCGCAGATAAAAGTCCTGCACGGAGGACAATCGTTGGACCCCAGTATAGTCGATTTTAAGCACCCAATACACCAATTAGACTCTATATTGTCAAGTGGGCGGTCTTGACTACATCGTTTGGTTCCCATGGCAGATACGAATGAACCTAGCCTTAGACAGTTGTCACAATACTGGACCAATGTGTTATAGCTAGTGAGGGGGCGGAGCATGCTATAGGGAGTGAGAGGGCGGAGCATGCTATAGGGAGTGAGAGGGCGGAGCATGATATAGGGAGTGACGGGGCGGAGCATGATATAGGGAGTGACGGGGCGGAGCATGATATAGGGAGTGACGGGGCGGAGCATGATATAGGGAGTGACGGGGCGGAGCATGATATAGGGAGTGAGAGGGCGGAGCATGATATAGGGAGTGACGGGGCGGAGCATGATATAGGGAGTGACGGGGCGGAGCATGATATAGGGAGTGAGAGGGCAGAGCATGATATAGGGAGTGACGGGGCGGAGCATGATATAGGGAGTGACGGGGCGGAGCATGATATAGGGAGTGAGAGGGCAGAGCATGATATAGGGAGTGACGGGGCGGAGCATGATATAGGGAGTGACGGGGCGGAGCATGATATAGGGAGTGAGAGGGCGGAGCATGATATAGGGAGTGACGGGGCGGAGCATGATATAGGGAGTGACGGGGCGGAGCATGATATAGGGAGTGAGAGGGCGGAGCATGATATAGGGAGTGAGAGGGCGGAGCATGATATAGTGAGTGACGGGGCGGAGCATGATATAGGGAGTGATGGGGCGGAGCATGATATAGGGAGTGAGAGGGCGGAGCATGATATAGGGAGTGAGAGGGCGGAGCATGATATAGGGAGTGACGGGGCGGAGCATGATATAGGGAGTGACGGGGCGGAGCATGATATAGGGAGTGACGGGGCGGAGCATGATATAGGGAGTGACGGGGCGGAGCATGATATAGGGAGTGAGAGGGCGGAGCATGATATAGGGAGTGAGAGGGCGGAGCATGATATAGGGAGTGACGGGGCGGAGCATGATATAGGGAGTGACGGGGCGGAGCATGATATAGGGAGTGAGAGGGCGGAGCATGATATAGGGAGTGAGAGGGCGGAGCATGATATAGGGAGTGAGAGGGCGGAGTATGATATAGGGAGTGACGGGGCGGAGCATGATATAGGGAGTGAGAGGGCGGAGCATGATATAGGGAGTGACGGGGCGGAGCATGATATAGGGAGTGACGGGGCGGAGCATGATATAGGGAGTGACGGGGCGGAGCATGATATAGGGCGTGACGGGGCGGAGCATGATATAGGGAGTGAGAGGGCGGAGCATGATATAGGGAGTGACGGGGCGGAGCATGATATAGGGAGTGACGGGGCGGAGCATGATATAGGGAGTGAGAGGGCGGAGCATGATATAGGGAGTGACGGGGCGGAGCATGATATAGGGAGTGACGGGGCGGAGCATGATATAGGGAGTGAGAGGGCGGAGCATGATATAGGGCGTGATGGGGCGGAGCATGATATAGGGAGTGAGAGGGCGGAGCATGATATAGGGAGTGACGGGGCGGAGCATGATATAGGGAGTGAGAGGGCGGAGCATGATATAGGGAGTGACGGGGCGGAGCATGATATAGGGAGTGACGGGGCGGAGCATGATATAGGGAGTGAGAGGGCGGAGCATGATATAGGGCGTGACGGGGCGGAGCATGATATAGGGAGTGAGAGGGCGGAGCATGATATAGGGAGTGACGGGGCGGAGCATGATATAGGGAGTGACGGGGCGGAGCATGATATAGGGAGTGACGGGGCGGAGCATGATATAGGGAGTGACGGGGCGGAACATGATATAGGGAGTGAGAGGGCGGAGCATGATATAGGGAGTGACGGGGCGGAGCATGATATAGGGAGTGACGGGGCGGAGCATGATATAGGGAGTGAGAGGGCGGAGCATGATATAGGGAGTGAGAGGGCGGAGCATGATATAGGGCGTGACGGGGCGGAGCATGATATAGGGAGTGACGGGGCGGAGCATGATATAGGGAGTGAGAGGGCGGAGCATGATATAGGGCGTGATGGGGCGGAGCATGATATAGGGAGTGAGAGGGCGGAGCATGATATAGGGAGTGAGAGGGCGGAGCATGATATAGGGAGTGAGAGGGCGGAGCATGATATAGGGAGTGAGAGGGCGGAGCATGATATAGGGAGTGACGGGGCGGAGCATGATATAGGGAGTGACGGGGCGGAGCATGATATAGGGAGTGAGAGGGCGGAGCATGATATAGGGCGTGACGGGGCGGAGCATGATATAGGGAGTGAGAGGGCGGAGCATGATATAGGGAGTGACGGGGCGGAGCATGATATAGGGAGTGACGGGGCGGAGCATGATATAGGGAGTGACGGGGCGGAGCATGATATAGGGAGTGACGGGGCGGAGCATGATATAGGGAGTGAGAGGGCGGAGCATGATATAGGGAGTGAGAGGGCGGAGCATGATATAGGGAGTGAGAGGGCGGAGCATGATATAGGGAGTGACGGGGCGGAGCATGATATAGGGAGTGACGGGGCGGAGCATGATATAGGGAGTGAGAGGGCGGAGCATGATATAGGGCGTGACGGGGCGGAGCATGATATAGGGAGTGAGAGGGCGGAGCATGATATAGGGAGTGAGAGGGCGGAGCATGATATAGGGAGTGACGGGGCGGAGCATGATATAGGGAGTGAGAGGGCGGAGCATGATATAGGGAGTGAGAGGGCGGAGCATGATATAGGGAGTGAGAGGGCGGAGCATGATATAGGGAGTGACGGGGCGGAGCATGATATAGGGAGTGAGAGGGCGGAGCATGATATAGGGAGTGACGGGGCGGAGCATGATATAGGGAGTGAGAGGGCGGAGCATGATATAGGGAGTGACGGGGCGGAGCATGATATAGGGAGTGACGGGCGGAGCATGATATAGGGAGTGAGAGGGCAGAGCATGATATAGGGAGTGACGGGGCGGAGCATGATATAGGGCGTGACGGGGCGGAGCATGATATAGGGAGTGAGAGGGCGGAGCATGATATAGGGAGTGACGGGGCGGAGCATGATATAGGGAGTGACGGGGCGGAGCATGATATAGGGAGTGAGAGGGCGGAGCATGATATAGGGAGTGAGGGGGCGGAGCATGATATAGGGAGTGAGAGGGCGGAGCATGATATAGGGAGTGACGGGGCGGAGCATGATATAGGGAGTGACGGGCGGAGCATGATATAGGGAGTGAGAGGGCAGAGCATGATATAGGGAGTGACGGGGCGGAGCATGATATAGGGAGTGACGGGGCGGAGCATGATATAGGGAGTGACGGGGCGGAGCATGATATAGGGAGTGAGAGGGCGGAGCATGATATAGGGCGTGACGGGGCGGAGCATGATATAGGGAGTGAGAGGGCGGAGCATGATATAGGGAGTGAGAGGGCGGAGCATGATATAGGGAGTGAGAGGGCGGAGCATGATATAGGGAGTGAGAGGGCGGAGCATGATATAGGGAGTGAGAGGGCGGAGCATGATATAGGGAGTGAGAGGGCGGAGCATGATATAGGGAGTGAGAGGGCGGAGCATGATATAGGGAGTGACGGGGCGGAGCATGATATAGGGAGTGACGGGGCGGAGCATGATATAGGGAGTGACGGGGCGGAGCATGATATAGGGAGTGACGGGGCGGAGCATGATATAGGGAGTGAGAGGGCGGAGCATGATATAGGGAGTGAGAGGGCGGAGCATGATATAGGGAGTGAGAGGGCGGAGCATGATATAGGGAGTGAGAGGGCGGAGCATGATATAGGGAGTGAGAGGGCGGAGCATGATATAGGGAGTGAGAGGGCGGAGCATGATATAGGGAGTGACGGGGCGGAGCATGATATAGGGAGTGAGAGGGCGGAGCATGATATAGGGAGTGACGGGGCGGAGCATGATATAGGGCGTGAGAGGGCGGAGCATGATATAGGGAGTGAGAGGGCGGAGCATGATATAGGGCGTGACGGGGCGGAGCATGATATAGGGAGTGACGGGGCGGAGCATGATATAGGGAGTGAGAGGGCGGAGCATGATATAGGGCGTGACGGGGCGGAGCATGATATAGGGAGTGAGAGGGCGGAGCATGATATAGGGAGTGAGGGGGCGGAGCATGATATAGGGAGTGACGGGGCGGAGCATGATATAGGGAGTGACGGGGCGGAGCATGATATAGGGAGTGAGAGGGCGGAGCATGATATAGGGAGTGAGAGGGCGGAGCATGATATAGGGAGTGAGAGGGCGGAGCATGATATAGGGAGTGAGAGGGCGGAGCATGATATAGGGAGTGACGGGGCGGAGCATGATATAGGGAGTGACGGGGCGGAGCATGATATAGGGAGTGAGAGGGCGGAGCATGATATAGGGCGTGACGGGGCGGAGCATGATATAGGGAGTGAGAGGGCGGAGCATGATATAGGGAGTGACGGGGCGGAGCATGATATAGGGAGTGACGGGGCGGAGCATGATATAGGGAGTGACGGGGCGGAGCATGATATAGGGAGTGAGAGGGCGGAGCATGATATAGGGAGTGACGGGGCGGAGCATGATATAGGGAGTGACGGGCAGAGCATGATATAGGGAGTGAGAGGGCGGAGCATGATATAGGGAGTGACGGGGCGGAGCATGATATAGGGAGTGACGGGGCGGAGCATGATATAGGGAGTGACGGGGCGGAGCATGATATAGGGAGTGAGAGGGCGGAGCATGATATAGGGCGTGACGGGGCGGAGCATGATATAGGGAGTGAGAGGGCGGAGCATGATATAGGGAGTGAGAGGGCGGAGCATGATATAGGGAGTGAGAGGGCGGAGCATGATATAGGGAGTGAGAGGGCGGAGCATGATATAGGGAGTGAGAGGGCGGAGCATGATATAGGGAGTGAGAGGGCGGAGCATGATATAGGGAGTGAGAGGGCGGAGCATGATATAGGGAGTGAGAGGGCGGAGCATGATATAGGGAGTGAGAGGGCGGAGCATGATATAGGGAGTGAGAGGGCGGAGCATGATATAGGGAGTGAGAGGGCGGAGCATGATATAGGGAGTGAGAGGGCGGAGCATGATATAGGGAGTGAGAGGGCGGAGCATGATATAGGGAGTGAGAGGGCGGAGCATGATATAGGGAGTGAGAGGGCGGAGCATGATATAGGGAGTGACGGGGCGGAGCATGATATAGGGAGTGAGAGGGCGGAGCATGATATAGGGAGTGAGAGGGCGGAGCATGATATAGGGAGTGAGAGGGCGGAGCATGATATAGGGAGTGAGAGGGCGGAGCATGATATAGGGAGTGACGGGGCGGAGCATGATATAGGGAGTGAGAGGGCGGAGCATGATATAGGGAGTGAGAGGGCGGAGCATGATATAGGGAGTGAGAGGGCGGAGCATGATATAGGGAGTGACGGGGCGGAGCATGATATAGGGAGTGACGGGGCGGAGCATGATATAGGGAGTGACGGGGCGGAGCATGATATAGGGAGTGACGGGGCGGAGCATGATATAGGGAGTGAGAGGGCGGAGCATGATATAGGGAGTGACGGGGCGGAGCATGATATAGGGAGTGACGGGCAGAGCATGATATAGGGAGTGAGAGGGCGGAGCATGATATAGGGAGTGAGAGGGCGGAGCATGATATAGGGCGTGACGGGGCGGAGCATGATATAGGGAGTGACGGGGCGGAGCATGATATAGGGAGTGAGAGGGCGGAGCATGATATAGGGCGTGACGGGGCGGAGCATGATATAGGGAGTGAGAGGGCGGAGCATGATATAGGGAGTGAGAGGGCGGAGCATGATATAGGGAGTGAGAGGGCGGAGCATGATATAGGGAGTGACGGGGCGGAGCATGATATAGGGAGTGAGAGGGCGGAGCATGATATAGGGAGTGAGAGGGCGGAGCATGATATAGGGAGTGAGAGGGCGGAGCATGATATAGGGAGTGAGAGGGCGGAGCATGATATAGGGAGTGAGAGGGCGGAGCATGATATAGGGAGTGACGGGGCGGAGCATGATATAGGGAGTGAGAGGGCGGAGCATGATATAGGGAGTGACGGGGCGGAGCATGATATAGGGAGTGAGAGGGCGGAGCATGATATAGGGAGTGAGAGGGCGGAGCATGATATAGGGAGTGAGGGGGCGGAGCATGATATAGGGAGTGAGGGGGCGGAGCATGATATAGGGAGTGAGAGGGCGGAGCATGATATAGGGAGTGAGAGGGCGGAGCATGATATAGGGAGTGAGAGGGCGGAGCATGATATAGGGAGTGAGAGGGCGGAGCATGATATAGGGCGTGACGGGGCGGAGCATGATATAGGGAGTGACGGGGCGGAGCATGATATAGGGAGTGAGAGGGCGGAGCATGATATAGGGCGTGACGGGGCGGAGCATGATATAGGGAGTGAGAGGGTGGAGCATGATATAGGGAGTGACGGGGCGGAGCATGATATAGGGAGTGACGGGGCGGAGCATGATATAGGGAGTGACGGGGCGGAGCATGATATAGGGAGTGAGAGGGCGGAGCATGATATAGGGAGTGAGAGGGCGGAGCATGATATAGGGAGTGAGAGGGCGGAGCATGATATAGGGAGTGAGAGGGCGGAGCATGATATAGGGAGTGACGGGGCGGAGCATGATATAGGGAGTGACGGGGCGGAGCATGATATAGGGAGTGAGAGGGCGGAGCATGATATAGGGCGTGACGGGGCGGAGCATGATATAGGGAGTGAGAGGGCGGAGCATGATATAGGGAGTGACGGGGCGGAGCATGATATAGGGAGTGAGAGGGCGGAGCATGATATAGGGAGTGACGGGGCGGAGCATGATATAGGGAGTGACGGGCAGAGCATGATATAGGGAGTGAGAGGGCGGAGCATGATATAGGGAGTGAGAGGGCGGAGCATGATATAGGGAGTGACGGGGCGGAGCATGATATAGGGAGTGACGGGGCGGAGCATGATATAGGGAGTGAGAGGGCGGAGCATGATATAGGGCGTGACGGGGCGGAGCATGATATAGGGAGTGAGAGGGCGGAGCATGATATAGGGAGTGACGGGGCGGAGCATGATATAGGGAGTGAGAGGGCGGAGCATGATATAGGGAGTGACGGGGCGGAGCATGATATAGGGAGTGACGGGCAGAGCATGATATAGGGAGTGAGAGGGCGGAGCATGATATAGGGAGTGACGGGGCGGAGCGTGATATAGGGAGTGACGGGGCGGAGCATGATATAGGGAGTGAGAGGGCGGAGCATGATATAGGGAGTGAGAGGGCGGAGCATGATATAGGGAGTGAGAGGGCGGAGCATGATATAGGGAGTGAGAGGGCGGAGCATGATATAGGGAGTGAGAGGGCGGAGCATGATATAGGGAGTGAGAGGGCGGAGCATGATATAGGGAGTGAGAGGGCGGAGCATGATATAGGGAGTGAGAGGGCGGAGCATGATATAGGGAGTGAGAGGGCGGAGCATGATATAGGGAGTGAGAGGGCGGAGCATGATATAGGGAGTGAGAGGGCGGAGCATGATATAGGGAGTGAGAGGGCGGAGCATGATATAGGGAGTGAGAGGGCGGAGCATGATATAGGGAGTGAGAGGGCGGAGCATGATATAGGGAGTGAGAGGGCGGAGCATGATATAGGGAGTGAGAGGGCGGAGCATGATATAGGGAGTGAGAGGGCGGAGCATGATATAGGGAGTGAGAGGGCGGAGCATGATATAGGGAGTGAGAGGGCGGAGCATGATATAGGGAGTGACGGGGCGGAGCATGATATAGGGAGTGAGAGGGCGGAGCATGATATAGGGAGTGAGAGGGCGGAGCATGATATAGGGAGTGAGAGGGCGGAGCATGATATAGGGAGTGAGAGGGCGGAGCATGATATAGGGAGTGAGAGGGCGGAGCATGATATAGGGAGTGAGAGGGCGGAGCATGATATAGGGAGTGAGAGGGCGGAGCATGATATAGGGAGTGAGAGGGCGGAGCATGATATAGGGAGTGAGAGGGCGGAGCATGATATAGGGAGTGAGAGGGCGGAGCATGATATAGGGAGTGAGAGGGCGGAGCATGATATAGGGAGTGAGAGGGCGGAGCATGATATAGGGAGTGAGAGGGCGGAGCATGATATAGGGAGTGAGAGGGCGGAGCATGATATAGGAAGTGAGAGGGCGGAGCATGATATAGGGAGTGACGGGGCGGAGCATGATATAGGGAGTGAGAGGGCGGAGCATGATATAGGGAGTGAGAGGGCGGAGCATGATATAGGGAGTGAGAGGGCGGAGCATGATATAGGGAGTGACGGGGCGGAGCATGATATAGGGAGTGAGAGGGCGGAGCATGATATAGGGAGTGAGAGGGCGGAGCATGATATAGGGAGTGAGAGGGCGGAGCATGATATAGGGAGTGAGAGGGCGGAGCATGATATAGGGCGTGACGGGGTGGAGCATGATATAGGGAGTGAGAGGGCGGAGCATGATATAGGGAGTGAGAGGGCGGAGCATGATATAGGGAGTGAGAGGGCGGAGCATGATATAGGGAGTGAGGGCGGAGCATGATATAGGGAGTGAGAGGGCGGAGCATGATATAGGGAGTGAGAGGGCGGAGCATGATATAGGGAGTGAGAGGGCGGAGCATGATATAGGGAGTGAGAGGGCGGAGCATGATATAGGGAGTGAGAGGGCGGAGCATGATATAGGGAGTGAGAGGGCGGAGCATGATATAGGGAGTGAGAGGGCGGAGCATGATATAGGGAGTGAGAGGGCGGAGCATGATATAGGGAGTGAGAGGGCGGAGCATGATATAGGGAGTGAGAGGGCGGAGCATGATATAGGGAGTGAGAGGGCGGAGCATGATATAGGGAGTGAGAGGGCGGAGCATGATATAGGGAGTGAGAGGGCGGAGCATGATATAGGGAGTGACGGGGCGGAGCATGATATAGGGAGTGAGAGGGCGGAGCATGATATAGGGAGTGAGAGGGCGGAGCATGATATAGGGAGTGAGAGGGCGGAGCATGATATAGGGAGTGAGAGGGCGGAGCATGATATAGGGAGTGAGAGGGCGGAGCATGATATAGGGAGTGACGGGGCGGAGCATGATATAGGGAGTGAGAGGGCGGAGCATGATATAGGGAGTGAGAGGGCGGAGCATGATATAGGGAGTGAGGGGGCGGAGCATGATATAGGGAGTGAGGGGGCGGAGCATGATATAGGGAGTGAGAGGGCGGAGCATGATATAGGGAGTGAGAGGGCGGAGCATGATATAGGTATGCAAAAAACACTTCTCATGCTCCGCCCCCTCAAGACTGGCCATGACAATTTATGAAACTGTTGCCCATAGTAACCAATCACAGAGCAACTTTAATTCCTTACGGTGTTCTTTACATGTGATTGGTTGCTAGGCAACAGAAGTTTTTTAGTTTCCGACAGTTTCATAAATCTGCCCCAACGAATCAACTTTGCTTGGACTGTTCCTTTAAGGAATTAAAGGACATGATTATATTTTACCAGTAATCCTTAGATGGCTCTACAAGTGCCCGCCGGATGACACCAGGGACCATCGGACTTACCTATAAAACCTGCTGACGAGAACCTCATTGGTGAAGCCCATCCCCCCCCAGAACTGCAGGCAGCTGTCACTCAGCTCTCTCGCCAAACGCCCCGCCTTTAGCTTGGCCATGGAGGCTAACCGGGTGACGTCATTCCCATCAATGTATAATCCTATAAAAAAAATACACATAACAAGAAACAGATCAAATCCGTTGTAGTTAGTGATCAGGGTGCCCCTTAAAGGGGGTCTCCTCCCAGCCTATGAGTACAGCACATCCCGCCACGCCATTGACAGACGAAAGCCCTGCCAGAAACATGTTTTAGGCTGGGGTACCCCTCTAAAGAGGTCTAGCCCTATTAGTACACATGGATGCGCACTTGGGACCCTTCTCTATGAGCCAGAATGGGGAGTCCTGACATACCCGAACCCCCCATGTACTGTATGGACAGTCAGTCATAGGAATGGCCGCCATGTAATAACATATTTCTCCAGTAGTGGCCGCTATAGAGGAAATGCCGTACAACTCATTCTATGCCTCCTGCACCTCAAACACATCCAAATCCTCACTATATGAGTCTCCTCTGCACTGTAGAGTAATACCTGGACATCCCCTTTAAGAGTCACTTTGGGGCAGTCATAGTATATATATACATTGTGTTAATCCCACAAGCAGCAGAGAACTGCAAACCTAGAGCTACAATACTTCATTCATTTCCTGGTACAGATTTAATCTTATACACAAGTCACAGCAAAAGCTGCACCGACAGAGACCCAGCTTAGCTAAGAACATAAGAAAATATACAACACTGCACTCAGATTATTGTGCAATGTCTGCAGTAAACACGACATCTCCCACAATCCACAGAATATACTCTGTACCAGCAGGGGGCTTCCAGGGAGACACAGATCTGCTGGCCCGATGCCTTTACAACAGGACTGGAGTATGAGACCTCGAATATTCCAGCCCACAGGAGGACTCACCGACGGTGCGATGCAGCAGAGACCTCAGAAGCTCCACCTCGGTGCTCAGCTCCGCCAGACGAAAGTGCACGACCTGGTTATCCAACAATGGCTGGTTGAAGATTTTTCTGTCTCTTGTGTAATTGATGGTGTCTTGTATGAGGTTCTCCATGGGAGTCAACACTGAAATAAGAATCTAGGCATTACAATGTTATAGTATATTCTGTATACTACAGGGGGGCCCCGGGGACAGGAGGGCCCGGGTCAGGCTGACGTCATCACATCTGCTAATAGGCAAGGAGAACCGGACAAAATATTTGTCAAATTTTGAGAAATAACAACAAGGAAATTCAAAGAAATTATATATATATATGGAATACAGACCCCAGACAAGACCCCTAAACTAATACAGACCCCAGACCAGACCCCTAAACTAATACAGACCCCAGACCAGACCCCTAAACTAATACAGACCCCAGACCAGACCCCTAAACTAATACAGACCCCAGACCAGACCCCTTAAACTAATACAGACCCCAGACCAGACCCCCTAAACTAATACAGACCCCTGACCAGACCCCTAAACTAATACAGACCACAGACCAGACCCCTAAACTAATACAGACCCCAGACCAGACCCCTAAACTAATACAGACCCCAGACCAGACCCCTAAACTAATACAGACCCCAGACCAGACCCCTAAACTTATACAGACCCCAGACCAGACCCCTAAACTAATTCAGACCCCAGACCAGACCCCCTAAACTAATACAGACCCCAGACCAGACCCCTAAACTAATACAGACCGCAGACCAGACCCCTAAACTAATACAGACCCCAGACCAGACCCCCTAAACTAATACAGACCCCAGACCAGACCCCTAAACTAATACAGACCGCAGACCAGACCCCTAAACTAATACAGACCCCAGACCAGACCCCTAACCTAATACAGACCCCAGACCAGACCCCTAAACTAATTCAGACCCCAGACCGGACCCCTAAACTAATACAGACCCCAGACCAGACCCCTAAACTAATACAGACCCCAGACAAGACCCCTAAACTAATACAGACCCCAGACCAGACCCCTAAACTAATACAGACCCCAGACCAGACCCCTAAACTAATACAGACCCCAGACCAGACCCCTTAAACTAATACAGACCCCAGACCAGACCCCCTAAACTAATACAGACCCCTGACCAGACCCCTAAACTAATACAGACCCCAGACCAGACCCCCTAAACTAATACAGACCCCAGACCAGACCCCTAAACTAATGCAGACCAGACCCCTAAACTAATACAGACCCCAGACCAGACCCCTAACCTAATACAGACCCCAGACCAGACCCCTAAACTAATACAGACCCCAGACCAGACCCCTAAACTAATACAGACCCCAGACCAGACCTCTAAACTAATACAGACCCCAGACCAGACCCCTAAACTAATACAGACCCCAGACCAGGCTCCTATACACATATATGTCCCCAACCAGAAGCCATAAATAAATGCCGACCCTTACACTAACAATAACACAATACAGAACAATAAGAGTTTACATTCTGAAATATCTGAAAAGGGAAAGTTTCCTTGGCAGTGATTTAGTGAATTAGCAGATTCCTTTACTCCACTGAACAGATTGTCTTAGCAGATAAGAGCGCTCCTGATGTCATCGCCGCCTCCTGTATATACATCAGGACCTCAGGAAGTGGCGGCATCACAAAATCCTGACATGTGGAGATTTGTCACAATCACTACACGGGAAACAAGTGGCAAGAAAGTGGAAGGAGTTTTAGGGTCAATTTGACAAAATTCCATTCACTTTCCTTCCACTCAACAGACTACACTGCAGAGTAGATGGAGGAATGCTGAGCAACAATATTGTAGGGGGTCACATTACTAAGACTATACAGGCTGTGATTAAATAAAAAAAAAATAATAAAAAATCACAAAAGTGCAATGCAAATATGTAGAGTAAAAAATGAGTCTGGTTATTAGGTCCTGCCAGAGGCCACCTAGCGGCGCAAAAATAGGAATAATAAGATCAATAAAATCAGATACCCAAATACCGGCTTTCAAATAGGACCTCTCACCATCTCCACCAACTTTATCTCTAGCCCCTACCATTCTTGAGCAATCAGTTTTGGCATTTGATGTGCCAACTAGACTCCCTAATGTCAAGTGGGTGGTATCAGGCTGGAGCAACAAGGGGGCGTGATTCAGAGGTCCAATCAGAAGCAGGAAGTATCAACTATTTCAGTCTAGCCACTTCTCCCTCCTGCCTGACACCACCCACTTGCCATTAGGGAGTCTAGTTACCATAACTAACTGCACTGATTGCTCAGGAATGGTGAGGGCTAGAGGAAAAATTCCAACCATGCAGGAATCAGTGGAGGGGCAGCTGTTTAGGGTGAGAACCCACAAATTCTTACACTTCTACCTTCTACTTCCTGCAAAAAAATAGACCCTCATACAGCTTTGTCAAGAGAAAACCAAAAAGTTACGGGAAAACATATTGTTAAAGATCCAAAACAGACTGGCCCTTAAAGGGTTAAGAAAAATCTGTGTGTCTTGAAATTGTGACAGATACACAAAAATAGAAAAGCTTAAGAAAAGGGTCAAATACTCTCTGGGGGAGGGGGGAGAGGTGTGAAAAGCAGCGTGAAGGGTTAACTCTGAGCTCTGGCTGGGTGTGTCGGGGCTGTCTGCAGTGAAATGAGACAAAAATGAGCAATTCTCATGGTGACGTCCATGTGTCACCTCCAGTCTACGCCGGACATCACGCGCCACATCTGTAGGATACTCAGCCCTGTCTCACAGTGACGCGGTGCCCTTTAAGACGTCGTACCACTTCAGATTTTTCCTACTATCTCAGACAGATATTCCCTGGTCGCTGACAGCTCAGCGGAACGCCGGCCGTGCACGTCATTGCAAGAAAGTCTGAGCTACTATTAATATCCCACCTGGACGAGGAAACGTCTAATCGCCCGGGATTAGGAAATGGAATAATATTCCTGGGTCATAAGAATAACTTGACAAGAGGCCTCGGCCACATCTAGGGTTGAGTTATCGGGTTCGGAAAAGATCGTATCCCGATCGGCGATCGAGCAAATTTCACGATCGGGATCGGCTGGAAAATGATCAGAAATCGGATTTTGAAATCTCAAGATTGGCTTAACCCTAAAAGTGACTTTTCCCATAGAGAAGCATTGACTAGGGTTGAGCGATCAGGATCAAGAAAGATCGGATCCCGATCAGTGATCGAGCAAATTTCACGATCGCGATCGACTGGAAAATGATCGGAAATCGGATTTTAAAATCGATCCTAAAGTCTCAAGATCAGCTCACTCCTAGTCACATCACTTCCCACCTCTCATACTGAAACTACAACTCCCAGCATGCCCTGACAGCCTGCGGTCCGCAGCACTAGAGGTCGGCGACCACTACTTACCGTTAGCTGCGCCCCACATTCTCTCCTCCTGGAACTGCAGCATCTGGTAGATGAACCCCATTCCTTCCTCGCCTATCAGATATTTACTGGGCACCCTGACGTCCTCGAAAAATATCTGCGCTGTGTCCGACGACTTCATTCCCATTTTGTCGATTTTCTTTGTCACGTGGACACCTAGAGAGAGAAAAATAATTACAATTTTTGGATTATTGGATTTTCCCAATGCAAGTCAATGGGATTTTTTTACTACTCGGAGATCAGATTTTAAAAACAATCCTATTCACTATACAGCATGGAATCTAACAATTGAACGCTTTAATTGTTAGAATCCACGCTGTGTAGTGATTTTTTTTAATCCTCTGGCTACTTAGTCCCCCCTGGTGTCCACTTACCTGCAGAGATGGCTGCTCCGGTGCCCGGTGTTCTCATTCTTCTTCGCCTCCCTGCCCCCGCCTCCCAGGTTAGGAGAGTGTGGGCGGGTACTGGAGGGGAGATGTCACGTCTACACGCCCTGTACCCGCCCCCACTCTCCTAAGCCACAAGCCCCGCCTTCTTCCTAGGTCTTTAACACTACCCTGGGAGACGGGGGCAGCGAGGTGAAGAAGAACGAGAACACCGGGCACCGGAGCAGCCATCTCTGCAGGTAAGTAGCTACTAGAGATGTTAGCTAGTCTCCCATTAGAATGAATGGACGCAGCCGGCGCGCAGGGGGTTAATGCTGTGTGCCGGCTGCTTCCATTCGTTCGTATGGAACGGCAGCGGAGCCTTCACACTGAGTATACACTCTGCTCATCTTCAACCACCCTGCAGTCAGGCATTGCAAGGAGCGGGTGGGGATGGTCACGTCCCTTTAAGTCTTAGATATGGCAGCTTAGGGAGGGTATTCCTGGCTCGCCACATGTGATCCAATACATGCCATAAGATAATGTAAAGCTCTGACCCACATACTATAAGTCTATGTAGTACATTCCTGGGCGATGCCTCATCACAGTTGGCAGAATACAGATAAGACGTGAGATCACAAGCAGCAGATAAGCCCCATTCTGGGAATCTATAGGCAGGATCATGTGACCACCGGCACGGTCCCTATATCAATAACCTGTTGTATATGAGTCACCATGAGTCAGGTCATACGTGGTGGTGAGCGGCAGGTGAGACAAGAGATCACAATGCGGCACAGACCTCAGAACAAGGCTCTCCTGTTACCTGCAGTCAATAACCAGGACGCCACTACAGACGTGAGGGGTTAATCATATGTCACTCATCGGACACGGGTGAAATCGCAACAAATTCTACTGAAAACGTGTAAGACATAGATTGAAATTAAAGAGTACCTAACGTTTCCAGGGACTTTTTAGGACAGGATCTTGTGTTTGTGTGCATGAGGACTAGCACTATGTCTGGACATTATATCACAAGTATTCTGCAGTTTTAGCAGTTTTCCCCTCTACAGGCTTTCCTTGGCTTGGTGGGAGGAGTCTGGCTGCTATAATGTCTCCCATACACTTAACAGAGAAGATGAGATCCTGCTCCCTAACTCTCTCTCACTCACTCAGAAGCAATAGCATATAGGACATTATAGAGAAGCACTGAGCAGTGTGGAAGAAATAAAGCACTTGAGGTCAGATAGAAACTTACTAGTAGCTGCAACAGGAAATATCTTATTTCTCACTCCGCCCCTCCTTCCCCCCTTCTGTGCCCCCTCCTCATAGACTTAATGGGAAAAATAACGTTTTAACAGTGCATTGCAAGCTTTATTCCTAATATATAACCAGGCCCCCTAGAGCACTACCACTACGTCTCACGGTCACAAGACAGACTTCACTCTAGCCTATGGACATGCCGCCAAAGTAGCGTGAAATCTGTGATGTCACATACAGCCGGCCCACCACCAGGGAGAGCAGCGGGCACAGACATCCGGCACCCTGTAAAGGTAATAATAGAGGCTGAGGGCACCTGGATATATTAGAATGAAGGTTCATGCAGTGCACGGATTCAAGTTTTCCAAATATCTCGGGTTCAGCCAAGCCTAAAATTTTTGGGGGTCATCACTCGAACCATTAGATCTTAATCTTTAGATGCGCCCCAAATAACCATTGACGTCAAACAGAAGACGACCCAGTTGTTGGACCCCCATTTATTATCCACCTGGCTAAAATATCCCTTTAAGAACTGGGTATTTTCAGTAGACGCCACGGAATATAAGTCGCGTATTTTCTAGAAGGATGCACGTACCGGGAGTCTTCATGGGAAGACATAGGAGGGATTTATTTTTGTGAGCGGGGCCGTCACTTGTGTTTGTAAGGAGACACATCCAGTCGGCCTGGCAGCCATTCGTGATCCACATCTTACTGCCATTGATGATATAGTCGTCGCCTTTTCTCACGGCTTTAGTCTTAATACCTTTAAAGAGGAAAATACAAATTAGAATCAGAATATGAGATAGAGGAGATGTACAATACAATGGAATATACACATATAGTGATGAAACATATATTGGGTCCCGTCTAGACAACGCTCTGTGAGCTCAGCAACATATCTCTCTGCTAGCTCGCTACAATGTGGCCGTCTCTATTTCAAACTATTTATCTCAGGCTAAGTTCACACTAGCGTCAGGTTTCCCTGTTTTGGGTCCACACGGGGACCCCAGACTAGAGACTATAATGGGGTCCGCCGGGTTTCCACAAGTCACAAAACATGCAATTCAATTTCTCTGACGCCTCCTAAGGTGCAAATAGCAATATTGTAAATCTACCACCAGGAAATGTTACCAGGACACTGGAGGTCACTGACATAGATGGCTGGTAAACATTTATATCACAACTTCCAATGTAATTCACCTTCCCAATCTGATATCATTACCTACTTGCCACATCAGATCCTGCTCCGCTCTCACTGACTCCCAGACAGGCAACTACATCCCCGGCTATAGTCGGTGCCAAGAACTCACGCTTCAATTCATCACTGCCGAACCTTACATAAGGAAGCGAAACATACAGAATTAATGAAAATTATTCCCATTTACAGCACTTAGTACAGTACAGGGATAATACACACAGTGATGTCACAGTACAGAGATAATACACACAGTGATGTCACAGTACAGAGATAATACACACAGTGATGTCACAGTACAGAGATAATACACACAGTGATGTCACAGTACAGAGATAATACACACAGTGATGTCACAGTACAGGGATAATACACACAGTGATGTCACAGTACAGGATAATACACACAGTGATGTCACAGTACAGAGATAATACACACAGTGATGTCACAGTACAGGATAATACACACAGTGATGTCACAGTACAGGATAATACACACAGTGATGTCACAGTACAGGATAATACACACAGTGATGTCACAGTACAGGGATAATACACACAGTGATGTCACAGTACAGGGATAATACACACAGTGATGTCACAGTACAGGGATAATACACACAGTGATGTCACAGTACAGGGATAATACACACAGTGATGTCACAGTACAGAGATAATACACACAGTGATGTCACAGTACAGGATAATACACACAGTGATGTCACAGTACAGAGATAATACACACAGTGATGTCACAGTACAGGATAATACACACAGTGATGTCACAGTACAGGATAATACACACAGTGATGTCACAGTACAGAGATAATACACACGGTGATGTCACAGTACAGAGATAATACACACAGTGATGTCACAGTACAGGGATAATACACACAGTGATGTCACAGTACAGGGATAATACACATAGTGATGTCACAGTACAGAATAATACACACAGTGATGTCACAGTACAGGGATAATACACACAGTGATGTCACAGTACAGGATAATACACACAGTGATGTCACAGTACAGAGATAATACACACAGTGATGTCACAGTACAGGATAATACACACAGTGATGTCACAGTACAGAGATAATACACACAGTGATGTCACAGTACAGGATAATACACACAGTGATGTCACAGTACAGGGATAATACACAGTGATGTCACAGTACAGGGATAATACACAGTGATGTCACAGTACAGGGATAATACACACAGTGATGTCACAGTACAGGGATAATACACACAGTGATGTCACAGTGCAGAGATAATACACACAGTGATGTCACAGTACAGAGATAATACACACAGTGATGTCACAGTATAGAGATAATACACACAGTGATGTCACAGTACAGGATAATACACACAGTGATGTCACAGTACAGGGATAATACACACAGTGATGCCACAGTACAGGATAATACACACAGTGATGTCACAGTACAGGATAATACACACAGTGATGTCACAGTACAGGGATAATACACACAGTGATGTCACAGTACAGGATAATACACACAGTTATGTCACAGTACAGGGATAATACACACAGTGATGTCACAGTACAGGATAATACACACAGTGATGTCACAGTACAGGGATAATACACACAGTGATGTCACAGTACAGGGATAATACACACAGTGATGCCACAGTACAGGGATAATACACACAGTGATGTCATAGTACAGGGATAATACACACTGTGATGTCACAGTACAGAGATAATACACACAGTGATGTCACAGTAAAGGATAATACACACAGTGATGTCACAGTACAGGGATAATACACACAGTGATGTCATAGTACAGGGATAATACACACTGTGATGTCACAGTACAGAGATAATACACACAGTGATGTCACAGTAAAGGATAATACACACAGTGATGTCACAGTACAGAGATAATACACACAGTGATGTCACAGTACAGGGATAATACACACAGTGATGTCACAGTACAGGGATAATACACACAGTGATGTCACAGTACAGAGATAATACACACAGTGATGTCACAGTACAGAGATAATACACACAGTGATGTCACAGTACAGGGATAATACACACAGTGATGTCACAGTGCAGGATAATACACACAGTGATGTCACAGTACAGGATAATACACACAGTGATGTCACAGTACAGGATAATACACACAGTGATGTCACAGTACAGAGATAATACACACAGTGATGTCACAGTACAGGGATAATACACACAGTGATGTCACAGTACAGAGATAATACACACAGTGATGTCACAGTACAGCATACCTCCCAACCGTCCCGATTTCTGCGGGACAGTCACGATTTGGGTGACATGTCCCGCGGTCCCGGTTGGAGGGAGGTATGTCCCGATTTCAACTCAGATCTGCGTCCAGTGGACGCAGATCTGAGTTGAACACATATGCAGCTGAAGCAAGGAGCTGACACAGGTCAGCTCCTCGCTTCGCCGCTGCCCGCCTCTCTCCCTGACACATGCGGCTGAAGCGAGGAGCTGACCTGTGTCAGCTCCTTCCTTCAGCCGCATGTGTCAGCGAGAGAGGCGGGCAGAGAGCGGCGAGGGAGCGGAGGAGAAGGTAAGTTTAATGTGGAGGTGGAACGTGAATCTGGGGGCAGATGAAGGAGAGGACGGCATAACACTGGGGGCAGAGATGTGGGGACATGAATCTGGGGGCAGAGATGGAGTGGACATGAAACTGGGGGCAGAGATGGAGGGACATGAATCTGGGGCAGAGATGGGGGACATGAATCTGGGGGCAGAGATGGAGAGGACATGAATCTGGGGCAGAGATGGAGTGGACATGAAACTGGGGGCAGAGATGGAGGGACATGAATCTGGGGGCAGAGATGGAGTGGACATGAAACTGGGGGCAGAGATGGAGGGACATGAATCTGGGGGCAGAGATGTGGGGACATGAATCTGGGGGCAGAGATGGGGGGACATGAATCTGGGGGCAGAGATGGGGGACATGAATCTGGGGCAGAGATGGAGGGACATGAATCTTGGGGCAGAGATGGAGGGACATGAATCTGGGGGCAGAGATGGGGGGCACATGAATCTGGGGGCAGAGATGGGGGACATGAATCTGGGGGCAGAGATGCAGGGACATGAAACTGGGGGCAGAGATGGAGGGACATGAAACTGGGGGCAGAGATGTGGGGACATGAATCTGGGGGCAGAGATGTGGGACATGAATCTGGGGGCAGAGATGGAGAGGACATGAAACTGGGGGCAGAGATAGGGGGACATGAATCTGGGGGCAGAGATGGAGAGGACATGAAACTGGGGGCAGAGATGGAAGAGGGACATGAAACTGGGGTCAGATGAAGGTTGTATATGAAATTGGGGGAGAGATAGAGGGGGGACATATAATTTACAGGTGACTGTAGGAGGATTATACTGTGTGCGGGCACATGAAAAATTAATGAGTGGGCGGAGTCAACACAAAAGTGGACGTGGCTAAATTTGCCACGGCACGCTACGCGCACCGCACATTTTGTCCCTCTTTCAGTTCTTCAAAAGTTGGGAGGTATGGGTTTATAATTAGATATACACTAATGAGCTCGGTCCGTCTCACATTAGCTGCGCCCTTGGATTTATTTATTTTTTGCATAAGTGAAAACAGCAAAAAAAGTCATTTTCACTTACTCGGCAGTGTCATTGGTTTTATGCAAATTACAAGGCAGATCTGACCTTTAAAATAAGTGAAGGGACGGATAACGTCTAAATTAGAGGATCAGACTTGTCAGCTCTTTTCCAGGGCCCTGCGTTGCGGCGATGGAGATGATAGGGGATGTCATTCTATGAACATCTTCAATTTATTTTCACATTTCGAGCTTCTTTGCGGCTCGGGAATTAACTGGTCGTACGGACAAAAGAGCAGAACTATTATCCTTGGAAGTCTATTAACAAGTCTGAAATGTTATTGTCGCCCACAACAATATGCAAGTCGGATCGTGTAATGAAAGCTGTGCAGCGCAAAGGAAGAAAGTTTACTGAGTATATACTTGGTAGGAGGGTGGCTATAGCGACAGGAGATACATTACCTGGTATAAGGACACACAGTCACACTCCTAGTCAGACCGGACTACACGACTACTGCTGTAGGGGGAGGTCCGGACTACACAACTACTGCTGTAGGGGGAGGTCCGGACTACACAACTACTGCTGTAGGGGGAGGTCCGGACTACACAACTACTGCTGTAGGGGGAGGTCCGGACTACACAACTACTGCTGTAGGGGGAGGTCCGGACTACACAACTACTGCTGTAGGGGGAGGTCCGGACTACACAACTACTGCTGTAGGGGGAGGTCCGGACTACACAACTACTGTTGTAGGGGGAGGTCCGGACTACACAACTACTGCTGTAGGGGGAGGTCCAGACTACACAACTACTGCTGTAGGGGGAGGTCCAGACTACACAACTACTGCTGTAGGGGGAGGTCCAGACTACACAATTACTGCTGTATGGGGAGGTCCAGACTACACAACTACTGTTGTAGGGGGAGGTTCAGACTACACAACTACTGCTGTAGGGGGAGGTCCAGACTACACAATTACTGCTGTATGGGGAGGTCCAGACTACACAACTACTGTTGTAGGGGGAGGTTCAGACTACACAACTACTGCTGTAGGGGGAGGTCCAGACTACACAACTACTACTGTAGGGGGAGGTCCAGACTACACAACTACTGCTATTGTAGGGGGAGGTCCAGACTACACAACTACTGCTATTGTAGGGGGATATCCAGACTACACAACTACTGCTGTTGTAGGGGGATATCCAGACTACACAACTACTGCTGTTGTAGGGGGAGGTCCAGACTACACAACTACTGCTGTCCTTGGGGGAGGGTCAGACTACACAACTACTGCTGTAGGGGGAGGTCCGGACTATACAACTACTGCTGTAGGGGGAGGTCTGGACTACACAACTACTGTTGTAGGGGGAGGTCCAGAATACACAACTACTGCTGTAGGGGGAGGTCCAGACTACACAACTACTGCTGTAGGGGGAGGTCCAGACTACACAACTACTGCTGTAGGGGGAGGTCTAGACTACACAATTACTGTTGTAGGGGGAGGTCCAGACTACACAACTACTGTTGTAGGGGGAGGTCTAGACTACACAATTACTGTTGTAGGGGGAGGTCCAGACTACACAACTACTGCTGTAGGGGGAGGTCCAGACTACACAATTACTGCTGTATGGGGAGGTCCAGACTACACAACTACTGTTGTAGGGGGAGGTTCAGACTACACAACTACTGCTGTAGGGGGAGGTCTAGACTACACAATTACTGCTGTATGGGGAGGTCCAGACTACACAACTACTGTTGTAGGGGGAGGTTCAGACTACACAACTACTGCTGTAGGGGGAGGTCCAGACTACACAACTACTACTGTAGGGGGAGGTCCAGACTACACAACTACTGCTATTGTAGGGGGAGGTCCAGACTACACAACTACTGCTATTGTAGGGGGATATCCAGACTACACAACTACTGCTGTTGTAGGGGGATATCCAGACTACACAACTACTGCTGTTGTAGGGGGAGGTCCAGACTACACAACTACTGCTGTCCTTGGGGGAGGGTCAGACTACACAACTACTGCTGTAGGGGGAGGTCCGGACTATACAACTACTGCTGTAGGGGGAGGTCTGGACTACACAACTACTGTTGTAGGGGGAGGTCCAGAATACACAACTACTGCTGTAGGGGGAGGTCCAGACTACACAACTACTGCTGTAGGGGGAGGTCCAGACTACACAACTACTGCTGTAGGGGGAGGTCTAGACTACACAATTACTGTTGTAGGGGGAGGTCCAGACTACACAACTACTGTTGTAGGGGGAGGTCTAGACTACACAATTACTGTTGTAGGGGGAGGTCCAGACTACACAACTACTGCTGTAGGGGGAGGTCCAGACTACACAATTACTGCTGTATGGGGAGGTCCAGACTACACAACTACTGTTGTAGGGGGAGGTTCAGACTACACAACTACTGCTGTAGGGGGAGGTCTAGACTACACAACTACTGCTGTAGGGGGAGGTCCAGACTACACAACTACACATAGAAGTTGCCCATGGCTTCTTAGCCAGGTCTGCACTGCACTTGGTGTTACAATGCCGGGCTATAGTTTTCTATGGGTGCTGTATTTGAGATCAGTATGTCCAGGCCATATACAAGGGACCTGGGTGTCCCCTGAGCTTCCATAATGTATGACACTTTAGTGTCTGGACAGCCTTGATAAACAGCAAAAATGATTAACGAAACATGAACTTCAGCATCGGCGTTGACCAATATATTATGTAGTATGTAATAGTGAAATATTGCAAAAATGTTCGAAAGTATAAGCCAAACTGTGAGGCGTCTCCAAACGCCCTGCAACAGAGGAACGGAGCAATCTCTTTAATGAAGCAAAACAATTTCTTCCCTTCCATCATTACTCAGTTGGCTGTTTAGGCGTCTCCTGTGGGCAGCTTTATAGAATATCATTACTGGTAAGATGGGCATTTTCGGAGACTAGCAGCCTGGCGTAAATCCCAAGCCATAGACTTGATTGATGTCCTTTGGTCCCCAACAGCAAGTTCTGATATATGAGCAGCCACAGCAATGGCTTCAATAATTCAACAAATGAGCCAGATAAGAGTCTTGTCCTGATGAAGGATAGCTCCACTTCTCTACAAAAACGGGACGTCAAAGTCTTACAAGTTGCCACTTGTGAGGAAAGTCATTTGGTCTCAGGTGGTCAGTCATATAACCAGTGCTCCTGGTGGTTACGGGTATCTGGTGGTCAATGATATAAGTGGTGTTCCTGGTAGACAATGATATAATTGATGTTCCCGGTGGCTTGAGGTGCCTGGTGGACCTTATGGTTCATGATATAATCCATGTTCCTGGTGGTTGACAACATACTTAATGTTGTGGTGGTCATGGAGGTCAAGGATATTGTCAGTGTTCCTCAGGATCAGAAGTACCCAGTAGTCAAGAGTATAATTATTGTTCCTGGTGTCCACATGTCCGTGGTCAACAATATAATCAGTGTTCCTGGTGACCAAAGGTACCTCATGGTTGAAGATCTAATCTCTGCTCTTGATGTTGAGACTTATCTGGTGAACAATGACCTGACCACTGTTCTGGTGATCAATGATGATATCAATGCTCCTGGTGGCCAGAAGTACCTTTTGGGTAATGATCTAATCAAGGTTCTGGTGGTCAGGAGTAGACAATAATATAGTCAGTGATCCTGACGGCCAAAAGTACCTGGTGGACAACAATATAATTAATGTTCTGGTGGCTAGAGGTAGGTCATGATCAATGGTATAATCTGTGTTTGTGGTGACCACAGTATGTGGTGGTCAATACTATAGTCTATGTTTCTGGTGGCTATAAGTGCTTGGTGGACAATGATATCATCAATGTTCCCAGTGGCCAGTAGTATTTGCTGGTTATTGATATAATTATTGGTCTAGTAGGGATACCTGAAGGATACCTGAAGTAGAAAATAAATAATCTGACTGCGCTCCTATCTCCTATCCAAAAGTGAAGACATCCGCACTCACCAAAAATTGTAATGGAGAAGATCCAAAGAACAACGTGTTTTGGGGTCTAGCCCCTTTATCAAGTGAAAAAAAATGGGAATTCATCAAGTTGTTGAGCGCGGGTGTCTTCACTTTCGTATGGGGGATAGCTTGGTTTGATTACTTCTTCTCTAGAGGTACCTGGTGGTCCATGATGTCATCATTGGGTTTCAGGTGGCCAAAGTTATCCAGAGGGTCATCGACCCTTGTAATCCAATAGCTGATGACCCAGGGTGGTCCACAAAGAGCCTCCTATCTTACGCCCCCATTTCCATCTGGCAACACACTGAGGATACACTGCATTATACTGTATAGGACTATTCAACCCACCAGGACACTTAAAAATGTTGGCTTACCTTCATGGTTCCTTGACATAGGCTTGATTCTTCTGAACAGAGTAGTGAATAATAAAAAAAACTTTTTGTAAACTCAAAAATCTACTTCCAATACACTTTTTTGGGGGTAAGGTTACTTTACCTGGCGAGAGCTGGTGTCGCCATGTCAGACTGAACTCCTATGGCCATGGGGATTCCACCACAGTGAATATTCCCAAGTTCTTCTGCAATAGCAATGCTATAGGAGAAGTCCAATCCCATTCCGCCATATTCTAGTGTAAAACAAATATACAAGATATAATAAGTAATGACCATAAAAAAGTTCAAAAACTCAAAAACTAATACAGACATTTTTACATCTTGATCTCCATTGTAAGACAATGTAAAGTTCAACAATCTTGAGGTTTTGTCTTGATGTAGATTGGAGGAAGATGACAATTCCCACTGAACAATGCATGGGAGGAGAGGGAGACACCCAGCCCGCATGAGAAGATTACCCAATTGAACAATGTACCTCTTCATTATCCATGCCTTTAAAGGGTATTCCCATCTTGGCCTTTAAGTCTAGAAGATGTGCCATAAATCTTTAACTAGGTGGGTCCCACCTCTGATATCTACATCTATCCCAAGAACAGGGTCCCTCATTCGTGGCCACAAGTGAATGTAAAGGAGGTGGGTGCAAATCTCCATTCACTTGTGTGGGGGATCCCAAAAATAGTTCAGGCATGATGGCTCTGGAGCAACGAGATAAGAGAACCATCTGTCATCGAGTGTGCGACAACGAAAGACTGGAAGGGAGTTAATCTTCAGAACACGGGTTGACTACTTGGACTTGCATAAATCCAGAGGGGCCACTGTATTCCAATATAGTGACCATAAAAGAACCCAGAGGTGATACCCCTACCATTCAACAAGTTATGGCTAGGGTTGAGCCGATCTTGACTTTTCAGGATCGATTTTGAAATCCGATTTCCAATCATTTTTCATTCGAACCCGATCTCGATCCCAATTCCGATCCCAATGCAAGTCAATGGGATTTTTTTGCTAATCGGAGATCGGATTTTAAAAACAATCCTATTCACTATACAGCATGGAATCTAACAATTGAACGCTTTAATTGTTAGAATCCACGCTGTGTAGTGATTTTTTTTTAACCACTAAGTAGCCAGAGGATTTTTTATTAATTCTGTGGCTACTTAGTCCCCCCCTGGTGTCCACTTACCTGCAGAGATGGCTGGCCCGGTGTTCTCGTTCTTCTTCGCCTCGCTGCCCCCGCCTCCCAGGTTAGGAGAATGTGGGCAGGTACTGGGAGGGGAGAAATCACGTCTCCCCGCCCTGTACCCGCCCACACGCTCCTAAACCACAAGCCCTGCCTTCTTCCTAGCTCTTTAACACTAACCTGGGAGGCGGGGGCAGCGAGGTGAAGAAGAACGAGAACACTGGGCACCGGACCAGTCATCTCTGCAGGTAAGTAGCTACTAGAGATGTTAGCTAGTCTCCCATTAGAATGAATGGATGCAGCCGGCGCGCAGGGGTTTAAGGCTGTGTGCCGGCTGTTTCCATTCATTCCTATGGAACCCCAGCGAAGCCTTCACATTGAGTATACAATACTCAGTGTGAGGGCTAACATTGTTAGCTTTTCCCACATTGCTTGGCCAGAAGCAAAGCATTGTGGGAAATAATCACCGATCTCGATCCCACCTAAAAAGATTGTGTTCGGAATTCTGATCGCGATATTTTCTCAATCGCCGATCGGAATCCGATCTTTTCCAAACACGATCGCTCAACCCTAGTTATGGCATATCCTAGTAAAATGTTATAACTTGTAGGCCATTCTTCTAGGAAGCCCAAATGCTCATTCCCCCCATGTATGTTGTGAGAAGGCGCAAGGCTACTTGCAGACACACCAGGGTACAAATAAAGCTTTAGATTTCCAAACTTGCAGGTTCTGGTTGCAGGCCCACCCCACCAGTAACTCCAATGTTCTACACTATCCCATAACCAAGGGCCATAAAAGTCTCAATGCTAAGTCTGGGGCTCCAAACAGTCTCAGCAAAACTACGGTAATAACAGTCTCTACATCCCGGACTTCCATTGGCCTCAACAAAATACGCCGACTCCTTTAATATATTACACCCTGGCTCCACATTTGTGGGCGACATGGCCACCTAGACCCAACATACCCATACAAGTATGCGAGTCTCGTTGCCATACAGTAGATGGGTTTCATCCTAAAACTGGCAATTGGGTTCAAAAGGGGTTAATCACATTATATCCCCCGTCAGTTATTTCAATTATAGCTCCCCCCCGGTATGTACATAGATTTAACTACGCGTCTCCTGGTAATTTAAGGCGACGTCTCGTCTTTCGAGTGCTTTATTAAAAATTGCTAATTAAATCTCCCGATCCTTCAGGGTCTGTCATCTTCACTCATGTCCGGCGCTCGGGGCAGCAGGTGCATTGCTGATACCAGCAGGAAAGAAAAACGTGCGGCGTCCGGAGCGGCCTGACCCGACCCCAATCTACGAGCGGATGATTAGAAGCCGGAGGAACTCCTGTCTGCTCACTCGGTTTTCCCTTACTCTCGATTTTCTCCAAAAATGTCACAACCTTTCTCTTTCCTTTCACCTACGAAGCAAGTTTTGAGTTTTCGTACTTGAGTATTGCTATTGTTCCGCACCACAAGTAACAGGTTGTCATGTTGTGAGACGTAAATCAGCGCAACGCATTGTTGGAAATATAGTAAACAAGTTATAACGTTAACACCGCAGTCCTGGGCGTCAAGGCTACAATAGGACTTGGACAATTTTGGCCTACGACTCCCATCATGTGGTCAAAGATTTTTGGATCGCCTTGCAACATGTAAGTGAATGGAGTCTTTTGTGTCTTTTTGTTACTTTTTTGTGACATGAAGTCATAGTTGCCGCACAACCGGGATCACAATGGGACCAGTAGGAGTGAAGGATCTTCTACACTGCCATACTTCTGGGGCTGAGGGTGCAGCCTCTTGGACCTTATACAGTCCCCCTATTTCTGGAGCTGAAGGCACGAGGGCAAGAAGTAGATGTCTACAATCGCCCAACTTCTGGGGTTGAAAATGCGTAGGAAAATGTGGACCATCTACACGTTCCTACCTCTTGGTCTGAAGACATGAGGGCAAGAAGAAGACCTTCTATATACCCCAAAACTTCTCGGACTAAAGATGCAGGGTAAGACACAAACCTTCTATACTCCCTTCATTTCTGGGACTGAATGCACAAGGCAAGATGTGGACCTTCTACACTCCACTTTTTTGGGGGCTGAAGGAACAGGGCATGAGGCAAACCTTCTACACACACCCTACTTATTGGCAACGCAGGGTAAGAAATGGGCCCCCAACTTCTGGGGAAGAACATGTAGGCAAGACCAGAACCTTCTACACTCCCATTCTTCTGGGGTAAGGGGATATTGTCACTCCTTAGGGAGAGACCACCATATAGGTGTGTGGAGACTTATTAAGCCTTTAGCACTCCACTTCGCAAGGAACCATGGGAAGAATATGCAAATCTGTCTTCCATGATGTAATTAGGAAGTCAGAAGCTGCCTCATTGTTGCAAACCAATAGAGGGCGCTCACTGGAATGTGCAAGCCTGTCTTCCCTGATGTAGTTAGGATGACAGAATTCCAGTGAAATAACCCAATAAGGGCTGCTCCCTTTAGCATCATGCCCGACCTTCCAAGAGGCCTTTATTTTGCAATGACGCTGAGATTATTACCAGGTATAGTCTCTCAATCGAGGATGGCCGTTTCGATGTACTTGCATCTCATCAGCCCGATGTAGAGAGGACTATAACCTGGTAGAGGTGAGAGGCTTAGACAGGGTTAATGGGATATTGTCACTCCTTAGGGAGAGACCACCATATGTGAGCGCCCACCTATTATCAGTGAGCGCCCTCTATTGGTTTGCAACAATGAGGCAGCTTCTGACTTCCTAATTACAACATGGAAGACAGATTTGCATATTCTTCCCATGATTCTTCTGGGGCTGAGGGTGCAGTCTAAGATGTGGACCTTATACACTCTCTCCATTTCTTGAGCTGAAGACACAAGGGCAAGAAGTAGACATCTACAATCACTCAACTTCTAGGTCTGAAAATGCGGAGTAAAATGTGAACCCTATACACTTTTCTACCTCTGCGTCTGAAGACATGAAGGCAAGAAGCAGACCTTCTATATACCCCAAACTTCTGGGGCTAAAGAAGCATGGTAAGACACAGACCTTCTATACTTCCCTTATTTCTGGGACTGAATGCGCAAGGCAAGATGTGGACCTACGCACACTCTACTTCTTGGGCTCAGGGTAAGAAATGGGCCCCCAACTGAACATGTAGGCAAGACCAGAACCTTCTACACTCCTCTTTCTAGGCTTGAAGATGCTAGGCAAGATGTAGACCTTCAACTTTCCCTCTACTTTTGGATTGAAGGTGTTGGCCAAGTCATGGAACTCATACACTCCCCCTACTTCTGGGGCTGAAGAATTTATAGTCCGGGCATTCAGAACTTACCCCTTCACTTAAGCACTCACTCCACCCAGTTTGCCCATGGCCTCAGCACCAGAAAATCAATTTAGGACTTGAGCTTTTACCATCTTGACTACTCTGGGTCTTGCGGTCAATGATAAAGAATCCCCCTAACTCCACTTTGTGGGTGATGTAGCAGCAAAACTCATCACCCCTCACAAAACTGCACAACCCAGGACTCCAGGTAAGTGACCTGGAGTCCATATGAGTTGGGGGCGTTGAGAAGTTTGCGCTTTTGGGCGACCTACAAAACGCAATGGTTAAAGCAGAGGTTCCCAAACTTTTTTATTCTCGTAGAACACTTACAAAATTTTACAGGTTTCGGTGGACCCCCTGCTGCTACATTTCTAACATATTCCCAAAATTTGTCAAAAAATGTGAAGATGAGATCTAACGATAGAAATTTGTATCGCGTTGTGTCGCCCCTGGGGGGTCCACCTGCACCACTTTGGGAATCACTAGGTTAAAGCAACAACACAAAGGGGTTAAAAAAACAACACGGCACATTGTTTCTGTAAAAATCCCCCCTAGAGCATTTGTGTATCGTAAGGACACGGCGTGATCTATGAGCATGGGAAATACTCTTCTTAATAAAAGTTTTTCTTAAAATACGAGTAAAATAAAAATGTCAGATCCTGAAGTCTCCTCGAGATTGTGCCGGAGATAAAGCAGCTGCTCTGCTCCCGCCGAACGTCTTCCCTCGGCGTCTAATCCCATAGAAATGTATTTTGGCGCTTTGTTAACAGCTGCACAATTGGCAATTCACAAACTTTGGATGAAAATAAGATCATTTTTTCAATCACGTCGCACAAACACAATTCCGGGGATCGGCACAACAACTTTACGAATGTCACCGAGCTTAAACAGAGCGCACCCTCGGAGAAGGGAAAATCTATATCGTATAACCTCACGGGTTCATTTTTTACCGCAGGACGCAGCGTAATTTTCAATTTTGAAGTCCAAAAACTATAACTTTTGGGGTCATGTTTTTTTTTCCGGATTTATTGTGTACTAGCCTCTGCCCGCAACTTCGTCTGTGTGTTGTTGGGGTGGATGATCCGCCTATATTCAGCAAATTGCTGTCATTGATGGTTTGCCTGCTCCGGTGTTTTGGCAGCTCTTAAGCTGTACTGCTGCTGCTGAACTTGTTCCTCGCACCGTGCCTGTGATTGTTGCAGCATCTCAGCATCTCGCTGGGAAGCCATTTAATGAACTTGTTGTTGGCGTAGATGATCCACCAGCTCTGAAGTTGGCCTGGCACCGAAGTTGTTCTTCACATCGTGCCTGTAATTGTTCCGGCATCTCAGCAGCTCTCTGGGATGCCATATAATGCGTATGTTGCCTGCGCCGATGATCCCCGTCAGCTCCACTTGAGGAAAACTCTGTGACTTCTGGCTCCTTCATAGCTCTCGTTGTTTGCGACAAATTAGATTGTCTTTCTCCCGGCATGTTTAAAATTGACAAACTGCCAATTTAGATTAAAGGTGTTTGCATATCCAGTGTGTCAGCACTGCCTGGAGCAGATCAGATAATATGCAAATGCATGTACACAATCCACTGAGGGTTAGCTGAGTGTTTACACAGAAAGATAACAGACCTGGGACCTGAGATAAGCTGCTGCAAGAGCAGTGTAATATAGTATGTGAACATAAATTCATAACACTTGTGAAGCCATGTCATTTACCAGGATAAAAAGTAGCCGATGTGTTAATCAAGGTTACAATCTATCTATGTGCCAAATTTCATTCAAATCCGTTCAGCTGTTTTTGTGTGATTGAGGAACAAACTACCGGCCCTCTAGAATGTGTCTTGTCCAGGTCTCTTTAAGAGGAAACAAAGCGAGACTGGATGGGAATATTCATGAAGAGTTCAGACTGTGAATGGTGGAATCATCTACAGAACGGTGAGAACCTTGCCGCGTCACTCACAGCCTCCTGCAATAATCGTCTGACATGTAAATTACTGACAATTAAGTCATCTGGAAAAGTCATAGAAAACTGCATAAAATCAGGAAACCCTGGCTCTATAAAACATCAAACAATCTGTGCGGCGAATAAACCCACCGTGCCCAGCGCACCCCAGGCCTCCTTTCCTGGATTCAATGACTAGATTCCCTGAGCCCCTGAATAAAAATATGTCCCAAACTTGAATTGAAATCACCCCACAAATTGCCCTTATATATAGAAAAAAATCCTATAGTGTGTCCCATAAAATTGCCCTTGTTTAGCGACTGCACACACTGCTGTAAGTGATTGTTACAATCTGGCAATATGTTACATTGTCTCCTCTCTACTGCAGTAGGTTATGCAGGGACTTGTAGTTCCCCAGGATCCAGTATACCAGGTCGGTGCTGCAATAGCTTATATTGGATCGGCTTCACACTTTGCAGCTTTGCATCTAGGTTTCTGCAGATAACGTGGATGAAAGTAGAAGGGTAGAAGGAGAAGAAGAGTGATGACCAGGATACAAGCGGCGGCTGCCGATATACTGGCCGCTCTCCACCACACTCAGGAGTAAATCACACTAAGCAGGTAATACAAGCGCTACATGAAAGCAAATGGATTTTCCCATCAACACAATAAAGCAAAATCCCAGCTCTGCGAAGTCCATAAAATCAATCTCATATACACAGACAGAAAGGTCTACAAGTAAATAACAAAGATGGACCAAGAAAACGTGGTATGAGGTATAAAAACTGTATATATGTAGTATCACCAGACCCAGCATATCACCCCTGCCGTACAGATAGATAGGTTACTGTCACCAGACCCAGCATATCACCCCAGTCCTGCAGATAGATAGGTTACTGTCACCAGACCCAGCATATCACCCCAGTCCTGCAGATAGATAGGTTACTGTCACCAGACCCAGCATATCACCCCAGCCCTGCAGATAGATAGGTTACTGTCACCAGACCCAGCATATCACCCCAGCCCTGCAGATAGATAGGTTACTGTCACCAGACCCAGCATATCACCCCAGTCCTGCAGATAGATAGGTTACTGTCACCAGACCCAGCATATCACCCCAGCCCTGCAGATAGATAGGTTACTGTCACCGGAACCAGCATATCACCCCAGTCCTGCAGATAGATAGGTTAGTGTCACCAGAACCAGCATATCACCCCAGTCCTGCAGATAGATAGGTTACTGTCACCAGAACCAGCATATCACCCCAGCCCTGCAGATAGATAGGTTACTGTCACCAGAACCAGTATATCCCCCCCCAGTCCTGCAGATAGATAGGTTAGTGTCACCAGACCCAGCATATCACCCCAGCCCTGCAGATAGATAGGTTAGTGTCAGCAGACCCAGCATATCACCCCAGCCCTGCAGATAGATAGGTTACTGTCACCGGAACCAGCATATCACCCCAGCCCTGCAGATAGATAGGTTACTGTCACCAGAACCAGCATATCACCCCAGCCCTGCAGATAGATAGGTTACTGACACCAGACCCAGCATATCACCCCAGCCCTGCAGATAGATAGGTTACTGTCACCATAACCAGCATATCACCCCAGCCCTGCAGATAGATAGGTTAGTGTCACCAGACCCCAGTATATCACCCCAGCCCTGCAGATAAATAGGTTAGTGTCACCAGAACCAGCATATCACCCCAGCCCTGCAGATAGATAGGTTACTGTCACCAGACCCAGCATATCACCCCAGCCCTGCAGATAGATAGGTTAGTGTCACCAGAACCAGCATATCACCCCAGCCCTGCAGATAGATAGGTTACTGTCACCAGACCCAGCATATCACCCCAGCCCTGCAGATAGATAGGTTACTGTCACCAGAACCAGCATATCACCCCAGTCCTGCAGATAAATAGGTTAGTGTCACTAGAACCAGCATATCACCCCAGCCCTGCAGATAGATAGGTTACTGTCACCAGTACCAGCATATCACCCCAGTCCTGCAGATAGATAGGTTACTATCACCAGACCCAGCATATCACCCCAGTCCTGCAGATAGATAGGTTAGTGTCACCAGATCCAGCATATCACCGCAGCCCTGCAGATAGATAGGTTAGTGTCACCAGAACCAGCATATCACCCCAGTCCTGCAGATAGATAGGTTAGTGTTGCCAGACCCAGCATATCACCCCAGCCCTGCAGATAGATAGGTTACTGTCACCAGACCCAGCATATCACCCCAGCCCTGCAGATAGATAGGTTACTGTCACCAGAACCAGCATATCACCCCAGCCCTGCAGATAGATAGGTTACTGTCACCAGAACCAGCATATCACCTCAGCCCTGCAGATAGATAGGTTACTGTCACCAGACCCTGCATATCACCCCAGCCCTGCAGATAGATAGGTTAGTGTCACCAGATCCAGCATATCACCTCAGCCCTGCAGATAGATAGGTTACTGTCACCAGACCCAGCATATCACCCCAGCCCTGCAGATAGATAGGTTACTGTCACTAGACCCAGCATATCACCCCAGCCCTGCAGATAGATAGGTTACTGTCACCAGACCCAGTATATCACCTCAGCCCTGCAGATAGATAGGTTACTGTCACCAGACCCAGCATATCACCCCAGCCCTGCAGATAGATAGGTTACTGTCACCAGAACCAGCATATCACCCCAGCCCTGCAGATAGATAGGTTAGTGTCACCAGACCCAGCATATCACCCCAGCCCTGCAGATAGATAGGTTAGTGTCACCAGACCCAGCATATCACCCCAGCCCTGCAGATAGATAGGTTACTGTCACCAGACCCAGCATATCACCCAGCCCTGCAGATAGATAGGTTACTGTCACCAGTACCAGCATATCACCCCAGCCCTGCAGATAGATAGGTTACTGTCACCAGAACCAGCATATCACCCCAGCCCTGCAGATAGATAGGTTAGTGTCACCAGACCCCAGTATATCACCCCAGCCCTGCAGATAAATAGGTTAGTGTCACCAGAACCAGCATATCACCCCAGTCCTGCAGATAAATAGGTTAGTGTCACCAGAACCAGCATATCACGCCAGCCCTGCAGATAGATAGGTTACTGTCACCAGTACCAGCATATCACCCCAGTCCTGCAGATAGATAGGTTACTATCACCAGACCCAGCATATCACCCCAGTCCTGCAGATAGATAGGTTAGTGTCACCAGATCCAGCATATCACCGCAGCCCTGCAGATAGATAGGTTAGTGTCACCAGAACCAGCATATCACCCCAGTCCTGCAGATAGATAGGTTAGTGTTGCCAGACCCAGCATATCACCCCAGCCCTGCAGATAGATAGGTTACTGTCACCAGACCCAGCATATCACCCCAGCCCTGCAGATAGATAGGTTACTGTCACCAGAACCAGCATATCACCCCAGCCCTGCAGATAGATAGGTTACTGTCACCAGAACCAGCATATCACCTCAGCCCTGCAGATAGATAGGTTAGTGTCACCAGATCCAGCATATCACCTCAGCCCTGCAGATAGATAGGTTACTGTCACCAGACCCAGCATATCACCCCAGCCCTGCAGATAGATAGGTTACTGTCACTAGACCCAGCATATCACCCCAGCCCTGCAGATAGATAGGTTACTGTCACCAGACCCAGTATATCACCTCAGCCCTGCAGATAGATAGGTTACTGTCACCAGACCCAGCATATCACCCCAGCCCTGCAGATAGATAGGTTAGTGTCACCAGACCCAGCATATCACCCCAGCCCTGCAGATAGATAGGTTAGTGTCACCAGACCCAGCATATCACCCCAGCCCTGCAGATAGATAGGTTAGTGTCACCAGACCCAGCATATCACCCCAGCCCTGCAGATAGATAGGTTAGTGTCACCAGACCCAGCATATCACCCAGCCCTGCAGATAGATAGGTTACTGTCACCAGTACCAGCATATCACCCCAGCCCTGCAGATAGATAGGTTACTGTCACCAGACCCAGCATATCACCCCAGCCCTGCAGATAGATAGGTTAGTGTCACCAGACCCAGCATATCACCCCAGTCCTGCAGATAGATAGGTTACTGTCACCAGAACCAGCATATCACCCCAGCCCTGCAGATAGATAGGTTACTATCACCAGACCCAGCATATCACCCCAGCCCTGCAGATAGATAGGTTACTGTCACCAGAACCAGCATATCACCCCAGTCCTGCAGATAGATAGGTTACTGTCACCAGACCCAGTATATCACCCCAGCCCTGCAGATAGATAGGTTACTGTCACCAGAACCAGCATATCACCCCAGCCCTGCAGATAGATAGGTTAGTGTCACCAGACCCAGCATATCACCCCAGCCCTGCAGATAGATAGGTTAGTGTCACCAGAACCAGCATATCACCCCAGCCCTGCAGATAGATAGGTTACTATCACCAGACCCAGCATATCACCCCAGCCCTGCAGATAGATAGAAAGCTTCATTGACATTAACCTATAATAATAATAATACATTTTATTTATATAGCGCCAACATATTCCGCAGCACTGTACAATTTATATCCTATCTGTAGTATCGCTGCAACATTGTTCCCTGGTGCAAATTGTGGTCACACAGTATAATGAACCCTACATGTCCCCCACTCAATATAAAACCCCCCTTAGTTTTCCCCAAACAGAATAATGGCCCCTTAGTTTACCCAAACAGTACGCTACCCCATTAGTATCCCACACATTACGATGCCACTTTACGCCTCCCCAGAATAAACTGCACTTCATTTTCCAGCCTAGCTATTAATTAATAGCAAATAAGTTTCCGATGTGAATCACATTATGGGATTTTCCTGACTCATTTTCTCTCTTATAATTTCTGACCTCTCACATCTCGTTGTAGTGTAGACAGGCTAATGACTACAATCAATATTTACTCTGCGCGCGGGACCACCGAGGTGTTAGCGAGTTAATTTATGAGACAGCCGCGGGGGCCCAAATGCAGACTGGGTGATTTTTTATGATCTTTCTACCTCGCTGTATTTGTGCAGGGTCTGTAATTCATGGACAGACAGAGATCATTAGATTGTGAAGTTACCTGGTCTGCTGTAAGTGTATGAGCGGGGGCACCCTTGTCATCTCAACAGGTCCAAAATGGGGGAATTAGGTAAATATATATATATATATATATATATATATATATATATATATATATTTTTTTTTTTTATAGAAATGACAGGTTTACTTTTACCATACAAAGCTCCAAATCCCCTGCATTCACATAGACTTAAAGGGGTTGTTCAGAGAGTTTAGGGGGTTCTAGGCTGGGTTTAAATTTGGGTCACTAGCACTCAGCTAGTTCCAATGACATGAGCCAGAAAGAGAACAAGTATAACCCGACTCCCTGCACAACCCCTCTATGTTATTTTATTGACTATCTACGTCCACCAGTAGGGGGAGCTCAGACGCTTACTGTATACTGTTACATACTGAACTCACTAACACAATAAGTAAGTCCCTAAGCTCCCTCTAGTGGTGGGTATAGGTAATTAGCATATGGGGGGATATATCAAGATCGGCATTTAGTACGCCGTGCTTATTCCTATGCTGTTGGACAAGACGTCACGTCATACCCCTTGCCAAACCTCCTTTCAGAAAAGAGGCTAAGATGGCGTAAAGGGCAAAAAAGTTGCAATTTTTTTTTCCAGACTTGTGCAAAAATTGCAGCTTTTTCACGCCCTGTATGTACAAGTTCCCTATAAATGTCCGTCTATGCGGGGAGCCTTGCGTTCTGTATCAGTAAAAGTGACCTCGACGGCTATAAAAGCATTTCAGGAAATTATGATCTCACCATAATCTGGAAGACGCAGATCTGAGTTGAATACATACGCGACTAAAGCAAGGAGCTGTCACAGCTCAGCTCCTTGCTTTGCCGCTACACTCCGACTAGTGGCTGTGTAGATGCGATGTGATGACGTCTACACAGCCGCACGCGCGCCGCACATTTTGTCTCTCAGTTCTTCAAAAGTTGGGAGGTATGAAACCACTTGTCGAAAAAAGATCTATTGTGAGGGGGCAGATTTACAGGTGGATTCCGCGCCAAAATCCGCCCCCTCATGCCCTGCATGCCCTTACTGATCTTTACTGCTGCTCTCCCCTACAGACTGCCAGGAGGATGACAAATCACTATTATCATCCAGCACAGCAGGAAAACGACGGTGGTCGCCATCATTTGGAGGGCAGGGGGACTGCAAGGGGTTCGTTTTTAACTGTGTGACCACCCCCTTTAAGAAATAGAGGGAACAGACTAGGATTGTAGGGTCGGCCACAGCGGCGTTGCTGTCAGTATAAATAAGTCTAGTGTGTCCGGCTAGTGACATCATGGCCACTTGTGGAATATTCTTCTTTCCAAGGCTCAGATGAAACCAGACAGAAAAGGAGGAGGATGGGATACTTTGAGAAAGACTATGATACCTTATTAGTGACATCTTTTGAGGCAGCAAGAAAGCTGGATATGTCCAATTCCATCAGAAGACATCTTCCAAGCTCCGTGGATCAAAAAGAACTCTAAGTTTCTGATTCATTTGTTTCTCCTTTTCTTTTTAGGTCTGTTTGCTTGTGTGTCATTAGTTTGTATACCTAGCACTGGACCCTTTGGGTATTAAATTGTTAATTTTAATGGCACTTTGGGATTCCTATTGATCCAGATTCTGAATACAAAAGGTGGTGGCAGCGTGTATTTGGGGGGAAGCTACAGTATATGCAATTTACACTCAATTTGCAGCCAAAGTTTTTAAACCCCATCAGGCCGATCTTCACCTTCTTTCTTTTATGATATTCTCCTGACAGATTGGTTTTGAAAAAGGTCTGATATGTAGGGTTGAGCCGATCTTGAGATTTCAAAATCCGATCATTTTCCAGCCGATCCTGATCACGTAATTTGCTTGATCACCGATCGGGATCCAATCTTTCGCGATCCCGGTCGCTCAACCCTAGTCAATGCTTCTCTATGGGAAAAGTCACTTTTAGGGTTGAGCTGATCTTGAGATTTCAGAATCCGATCCCGATCATTTTCCAGCCGTTCCCGATCGTGAAATTTGCTCAATTGCCGATCGGAATCCGATCTTTTCCGATCCCAATTGCTCAGCACTACTGATAGGACCAAAATGTCACCAGGCTTATGTCATTGATGGCCTTAGAAATAGGTGCCCATATGAACTTGGTTAATTCCCTAATTCCAAGGGTCAAGCAAAGTCGGGCTTCCCCTTTAAAGTTCTACCATGATGAAATCAATTTCAATAAAATAAGCAAAAAAAGTTGCTGTAACACCCAATTATAACTTTTTGTAAATTAATTCCTCATTCAAACCAATACATTTTAGTGAAGTGACTTTTTGTGTCTCCTGTGCCTTTAAGAAGCTGTGTATAGCCCAGAATCCCCCTCCGGAGCCTCCTATAAATCTCCTTTCTCTATTTGCCGTTCAGGGTTGTATACTATTCAGCGAGGGTTGTCATCTCTTATTCCTAAGCCTTGGAGGGCTCGATGAGATGAGCACACCATATTTTTGGCTTGTGTTTCTGACAGCTGGATGGTGATGTAATATTTCACAGCATCACTATAGCCCGACATCGGGAAAGGTCTTTCCTGCTTCCTACCTGTATTTCATTTTTTGTGGGCTGCTTGCTTATAAAGCTCCTATGTTACCATTGTATTTAGTTTTGCTTTTTTTTCAGTGGTTACATTTTTGCTGTAGTTTCTTATTTTTTATTTTGTATTCATTTTATTTTTGCTTATCTTAAAGTTATTTTTTTTTTTTTTTTTTTTTTTACATCTTTAAGCTTTGCTTACAGTTACAGTTTTCTTCACTTGGACCTTTTACCATATTTCACCCCATTTATTTTTTATTTTTTTATTATTTAAATTTTTTAAAGGGATCCTATCTTTCAAACCCTTTTTTTCTAACTAAGGGCTCGTTCACATCAGCGTTGTGCACTCCGTAGTTCAGGTTTCCGTTTCCTGCCTAAAACAGAAGCAGGAGACGGAAACCTGCAGGACTCTTTCATTTGAATGGGTGAGAGAGATGTCCGGCCGTGAGCGGCGCTGAGCGTTTTATGCTCTCTGCCGCGAAACCGGGTTTTATAATCCAGACACATAGTCGGACATGCAGTACTCTGTGTCCGGATTAAAAAATCCGGTTTCACGGCGGAGAGCCTAAAACGCTCACCGCCGCTCACGGCCGGACCCGGTCTGAGCTTTCCAACTTGTGGCATGCAGAAGACGGAAAGCTCAGAACGGAAAGAAGAACGCAGGTGTGAACCTAGCGTAACACATCGGAAGAAAGATCTATTAAGAAAGTCTATTCTTCTCCTATCTTTAGATGTCTTCTCCGCGCTGCCGTTCGCCTGAAATCCTGGTTTTTGTCGGTATGTAAATGAGTTCTCTCACAGCACTGGGGGCGGTCCCCAGTGCTCAAACAGCACTGGGGGTGTTCCCAATGCTGCCAGAGAACTCTCCAGCGCCGCCTCCATCTTCTTCAGGAACGAGTTCTTCACCACGTCACGACTTCTAGGCCTAGGGCAAGCCGACTGCGCATGCCCACAGGCCATGAGAAAATGACTGCTTCCAATACTGTGTAAGCGGCCATTTTTCTTGTGGCCGCGAGCATGTGCAGTTGGCTTGCTTGAGGCCCGAGGCCTAGACGTTAGAAGACACCACCGGAAGAAGAGGCGGGGAAGACCTTGTTCCAGAAGAAGATGGAGGCAGCGCTGGAGAGTTCTCTGGCAGCATTGGGGCCGCCCCCAGTGCTGTTTGAGCGCTGAGGACCGCCCCCAGTGCTGCAAGAGACAAGTGCTTACATACCGACAAGAACCAGGATTCCTATGGAGCGGCAGCGCAGAGAAGACATCTAAAGGTAGGAGAAGAATAGCCTTTCTAAAGGCTATTCCGACGTGTTATCCACAGAAAAAAGTTTTTAATGGTAGAATCCCTTTAATTTTATGTATCTAGATTAATATTGTTCATTTTTGTCATTTTTTCTTTACATTTTGATTTTTGTTAAGTTCAATCTTTTTGTTCCTTTTTTCATTATTTCCCTCCACCCTATTTATTTACCTTACAGTATTTTTATCAGTTTCGTGTTTCTATCTTTAATATTTTTATATTATTATTTTTCTTTAATGTGGATTTTTTTTTTTACATTTGTTTATATTTATGTTTTTTCAATTTTTGTTTATTTTTGTATTATTTTCCCCTTTAGAGGACGGCGGGAGTCCTGCACATTTCTATCTGATGTTCGCAGATGTTTCCTTTGATCAGAAAATGTTCTGACATTGTGTAAAAATATTTGGAGAATAAAGGAAGGTTCATACACAACCAGTCACTGACACTTGACAGGAGAAAATAACAGGCGAGCAGAACAAAAGATGAGCCCGTCCGCCGGCCAAGAAAAACGAAACCGGATAGTTTAGAGCAAAAGCAGGAACAACATATTTCTCTCATTACAGGATGGCTGTGAAATAGATTACAACAATGAAACTGTACACAAGCCAAAGCCACGCTGGCAAATGGTTACAAGTAGAATATGGACCGCCAACATTCGGAAAAATAATAAATTGGTAATACTGTGGTGGGGTCAGAGAGGTCCGGTCAGTCTTTTTTTTTTTTTTTTTTTAACAAAATTTATGAATTTTTACAATTTAGAATTTTGCACACTTCTTTTTTTTCCATACACTTTGTTGTTTTTTTTATATATATTTTTTCTATATGCTGTATTCTACAGAAAGTTTTTCAACTCTTTCAACTTCAGCTGAATAAACTATTTTTTAATAGAAAGGACAAAATGACGCTTTATGATAAGTCCCGCTTCGAACCCTGCCCCATGTCCCTCATTTCCCCTTTGACCCTGTCTATTCCATGTGAGTCTTTTAGTGCCACTATACAGTAATACCGTCCTTTGAGTAGCACACAGTGATGAAACCTAGATGCCACACACAATATAATCCCTCCTTAGTGTCCCCACAGAGTATAATGCCCCCTTAGTGTCCCCACAGATTATAATGCCTCCATAGTGTCCCCACAGAGTATAATGCCTCCATAGTGTCTCTACAGAGTATAATGCCCCCTTAGTGTCCCTACAGAGTATAATGCCTCCATAGTGTCCCCACAAAGTATAATGCCCCCTTAGTGTCTCTACAGAGTATAATGCCCCCTTAGTGTCCCCACAGAGCATAATGCCCCCTTAGTGTCTCTACAGAGTATAATGCCCCCTCAGTGTCCCCACAGAGTATAATGCCCCCTTAGTGTCTCTACAGAGTATAATGCCCCCTCAGTATCCCCACAGAGTACAATGCCCCCTCAGTGTCCCCACAGAGTACAATGCCCCCTCAGTGTCCCCACAGAGTATAATGCCCCCTCAGTGTCCCCACAGAGTATAATGCCTCCTCAGTGTCCCCACACAGTATAATGCCCCCTCAGTGTCCCCACACAGTATAATGCCCCCTTAGTGTCTCTACACAGTATAATACCCCTCAGTGTTCTCATAGAGTATAATGCCCCCTTAGTGTCCCCACAGAGTATAATGCTCCATAGAAGCCCACATTGTATATTGTTCCCCAGAAGGCCAGTCACAGTATAATGCTACTTTGTGACCGCCACACAATATAATGCCCCCTTAGTGTCCTCACATCATCTAATGCCTCTTTATGGCCCCCATACAGTATAATGCCACCTCCTTGCCATAATAAAATGGTTCCATGTGCTCCTGCACGATATATTGCCCCCTTAGTGCCCTCCACATATTATCATTGAGTAACTCCAGCCGGTAACGGCCTATTAAATAAAACAACCACAAAAAAACCCGCAGCGGTAGCAGCTGTTGCTGGGCCCCCTAATGTCCCGGGCCCTGTCCCGGTAGTTACACCCCCGCTTTGGCCTCTACAGTATAATGCAGAAAAAAAAACACAGATACAGTTGACATTGAGACACACTGCTTAGGGCATTGGGACAGTACCCAAAATCCAGGACTGTCCTGCTGAATCTGGGACAGGTCTGTTAATTCATTCCATGCGTGTTAATGCGCAGACCGTGCAAAGCAGAGACTGTAACCAAAGGAATAAACCATCACTATACACAACATAGTGGTTGCCTCTTGCTACAGGAGCTTTCACGTGAAGTCTTGCCGGCCTATGGCATATCCAACATTGTCTAGGTTGTGTCATGGCTCAGTAATAGCACAAGTTTAGGTATCTCGCTATAGCTACGCCGCCACTTATCTGGCAACGTTCACCTCCAATGCACTCAACAATGACTCAACTGTTTAGTTTCCATCATAGTCAATTTGAACAAGTCGCAACAATTCTCTTGTGGTTTTGTTACCCAGCGAGACTTGGCGCTCAAGGTTTATAGCCCGGAGACATATCAAGAAAAATTAAGTTGTTAGTGAACCTTATGCACCCGTTCTGTGTTCTCCGGGGAATACAGCCAAGTAACAGAGGAGGGGCAGAGGTTGTTGTATAAGGTGCTACTACAGAGATGATCTATGACCTCTAGAACCCATCAGTTGGGACAGATCCCCGACAGATCACATGATCGCCAGCCCAGGAGAAAATCGTATCATGGCGGCCCCCATAGCCGAATACATAGAATTACTGTAGTGTCCTATGCCATAAAAAATAAAGCATAAGGAAAATGTTTGTTTTTGTACCGTGTTAGTCAGTGGGTAGGAAATATAAAAAACAAAAAAACTTGGGAGTCTTCAGTAGTTGATACCTTTTTTAGATGGCTAACTAATAATGATGGTAGATTACAACGTTTCGAAGCTCTCGGCTTCTTCTTCAGGTATATCTATAAAACACATAAAGAACTCCATTGTCTACAGCCAGACCATCAGATACCATCGCATATGTTCAGACCCAAACACCTTGGGGGCCTCAAAAACACATTCTGCAGGCAGGGTTACCATCCAAGAACTATTGAAAACCAAATCACCAGGGCCACCAGAATACCAAGATCAGAGTTATTAAAATGCAATACCAAACAGGTGAACAATCGGGTGCCCCTGGTCATCACATATAACCCCCACTTGGAGATGCTGAGAGAAATCACACGCAAACTACATCCACTACTGCAAAAAGACCACCGTCTAAAGTCCATATTTCCAGACCCCCCTCTCCTGTGCTACAGACAGCCACCAAATCTCAGGATTATGGTTACCTCCAACTGTCACCTCCAAATAACACAGGAACATTGTTAGAGAGATCGGTCAGAAGCTAAGAATGTGGATTAATTCACATCGCCATACGATTAGAGAACAAAGAATGGACCTTCCCGTGTCAAAACATTTCAGCAGTGAAGATCATAATATCACCAATGACATGAAAATTTTGGTTTTAGAGGGAATTTTAAATCCAGGAAAGAGAGACGAATTTATGAGTACAAGTTTATGACCTTGTTTAACACTCTCGAGAAAGGGATGAATCTCTCACATGGGTTCATGGCATCCTACAGGAATCACTGAACTGAAACAGCCATAAAAGACATTCTCTGAACTGATAAGAACATTACAGACTGATGAATTGTTTAGTTGTATAACCAATAACCTTCTTCCACCATCCCTCCTAGAATTCTATTCCTATGTGTCCCTCTTGTACATAAATATGCAGCCTTCAGAAATTGTTGTTAGATAGACCTGAAGAAGAAGCCGAGAGCTTCGAAACATTGTAATCTGTTATCATTATTAGTTAGCCATTAAAAAAAGGTATCAACTACTGAAGACTCTCAAGTTTTTTGTTTTTTTCCAATAAAATAGGAGGTTGCTCAATGAATTCCAGTTTACTCTTTGCCACCAGTCTCAAGAACTTAGCCGAACTGGAAGAGACCTAATAGAGGAGACGTCTCTGTAGACATCACATCATGCGATTCTCTATGTCAGCCTGGAAATCCTCCCTGACCTGCAGCTATTGCTGAGAAGTCAACAAAATTAAGAATTAATTGCTGGAATATTCATCAGGTGATATCATAAAGCACCGGCATGTCTCGGAAATTCCAGGAAAAAAGGGAAAACCTCCTAGACACACGGGAAGGTAGACAAATATCTCCCCATGTTCTTATAGTCCTTTTCACTTGGCATGTAAGCACAAAAAACGTCCTGGTAAGGGTCTGGGGTCTGTATTCTTTTTGGGGCGTGACGATGGGAATAATTTCCACTACTAGTTATATAATGGGGTGTCTTAGACAAGTAGGTGTGACAGTAGCCTGTCTACTCATCAGCAGGTACCTGCCATAGGAGTGTGTGTCCAACCTGTGGAAAGCCTCTGAGTTTCATATGCGTATGGAATTTCCATATTGTATAATGATACTTGTATAGAAGGTTGGGTCATGTGATCAGAACCAGCACCCAATTCACTCCGCCTCCTCCCTCCTGTTTCGGGGGCTAGCTTTACTATTACAATGACTCCATAGCATTGGTAAATTCCAGTGGGCACAAGAGAGGACGGAGACGGCAGATAGACTCGGGTGCGGTTTCTGGTCACCTGACCCAGGGTCGGAAACCCAAGGATGGACCTAAATTAACCATTTACTTCTACTGAGTATTAAACAGTCTATGAAGAACCCCTATAAGTAGAGATCTAATAAGACATAAGGAAATCTGGGCAGATGTCAAGTTTAGAAGGGAGCGAACCTCCGAAGATTTGTTTTGCTTTGAGTTCGGACAGTTATGCAAAAAGATTTGATTCTGGTTGGACTTATGTTATACTTTAGGGCAGCGATTCCCAAAGTGCTCCAGGTGGACCCCCAGGGGTCTCAGCCATGATGCCAATTTTCCATCGTTAGATCTAATCTTCAATTTTTTGACGACTTCTGGGACTATAACAGAAATGTAGCAGTAGGGGGTCCACCAAAACCAGTCAAATTTTGAAAGTGGTCTACGACAAAAAAAAAATTTGGGAACCTCTGTCCTCAGACCCAAAATTAAGATCTTAACAGTACAATAATTTCGCTTCCAGTTCATAGGTGACAAACCCTCAAGGTTTTGGGTCCAGGTCGAACCCATAACTTTTGGAAAATTCGTGTCGAATCTGGTTCAACCCAAACCGGCTCGCCAATCTCTACTAAAGAGAAGACACAACCTTTAAGGGTTCTTACGTTACATTTTTTAATGTCCCTTTAAAAGAACTTTATAACAGAATACAAGTTCCTGTATCTAAAACAGTTTATGAGAACACTAACAAATAGGTAAAGAAAACAAAGCAAAAAAAACCAAAAAATTAATTTGGACTAGGTGCAGCCTGTGGGGGTGGACTTACATTAGGAACATCAATCTTCCTGACACTAACTTCCTTAGAAGACACTACAGTTCTTCTACCTTCCGTGAATCGACTTGCAGTATTTATGCAGAACACCTCTAGGCTGATGTGTGGGACGGGTCGGCAGCTACATCCTTCGTCTTTGTGCTAAATTACCGAGTAAGCAAAAAACGAGGACTTTTACGGATCAAAGTTTTTGTTAATTTCCTCAGAATCTAAAGCAGGACGCGGAGTTATTGTTTTCTTGGGATTCATTTGCATATAAGAACATTGGTATGATGATGCAATGAGTGACCAAAGCTGGAACTTCGTGGAGACTTCATTTCATGACGTATCCTTAAGACAAGATCGAAAGAGTCCTGATTCCTACAACACTCTCAATTGGAGTCTCTTATAAGTGAAGGTGATGTCACCAGTGATGGCCACCAGTCACGTGGTCCTTCAGCAGATCGGTCTTATTCAAGTGAAGGCAATGTATAGACTGCCGCCGCCTACTCAATCATCTGATCACGGGGGTACCAGGAGAAGGGCCCTGATCAATAGGAAAGTTGTCAACCCATGTAAACATTTCCTTGTTTTTTGGAAATTGACAAAGACCCATCAAGAAGCTTCAGAAATATTGTGGTCCTATCCATTAGACTAAAGTCTGGTGGAATTTATCAACGTACGTTTTAGCCGACCAATGATAAACCATCATTGGCCAAAAGTTGGTCAAAAGATCTTTCATCCATGAATGTTTTTGAATGTTTTAGCTGAAAGTTGGACTAAAGATTTGTCATCCAATGATGATACTGAAGGAAATTTCTCAGAACTTTCAAGGTCCTTCATCTGGTGTCCTTCATGGGTAGTCTGACCTGGACAATTGCAATGGCCAACCATCCACCTACCTCTATCTAGTGACACTATTGAGTTCCCGGTTCGAGTTCTCCGCTATGTGAAAGAACTCAGAGACACTTCATTCTTGGTTCCTTGTCCATGACATATAGACCATATGGGCAAATGCTTCACTGCGCCAGGCCCTATGGCAGTAGGAGAGCCCATCAACTGTCCCAGATCCAGCGGGACAACCCTGTCCTGCCATTCCAGGTGTCAGGTGTCGAATAAACATTATCTGCATCCTCTGGGCGCAGATACAGTTGAATACAATGGTTATTGCGTTATTAGGTCCCCGCTCACCATTCAGACTGCAACTAGTGAGGTCTGGGGCATGGAAGAGCAATGATTGCCAAGCCAGAGACAGTGCTAAAGCCAAAGGCCGGAGACAAGTGTTACGGTTCTGTGTATATCTATAAAAAAAATTTAAACTACAGAACCTCTTAGCTGTAGAACACTACAGCGAGGTCCACAGGCCCAATGGTGGGCGGCTGTATGTCTGAACTGAAATGTGAACTACTGCAAAGACACTGCAGTGCGGTACTTAATGTGAACAGCTGCAAAGACACTGCAGCCTGAACTCAATGTGAACTACTGCAAAGACACTGCAGCGTGGTACTTAATGTGAACAGTGTATACTGTGCGACACTCCATGTGAACAGGGTGCAACAAAAACCTGACAGTTTAGCTCACTGGCCAGGTGCACCAGCATGAACGGGAATAGGCAAGTATAACTTTTTTTTAAGGCACAACATTTCTATTGGGACCATAAAGGGTTATTATACTGTGTGGATGGAGACTGAGGGGTCATTGTTTTATGTGGGGGGCATTATGGGGTCATTATACTGTAACTAAGTGGGCATTATACTCTGAGGAGACAATAGCAACCCTTATAGTGTGTGGGGTGTTAAGGAGGCATTACAAAGTGTGGGGGTCACTAAGGGGACATTAGTGAGTCATTACAGTGTGTGGGGGCACTAAGGAGGTACAAAAAGATTGTTTGGAGTATTATACTATGTAGGGCTATTAAGGGGGTATTATACTGTGAGGAGTCTCTTAGGGGCATCAGACTGTGTAGGAGATCACTAAAGGGGCATTATACTTTTTGGGGACATAAAGAGACTAGGTGGGATAGAGCAAGGTTAGGGGCATGGCCTAACACAGTCTTGCCTCTATGTGGGGGCCCACCAATGAAATCCTTGCACTGGGCCCACCAATGAGTTACGCTGGCCCTGCTCCTTGTAATACTACACTTCTCCAGCAGTGGTCACTGTAGGGATAACTCTTGGCTGGGCCTGACTTCCCAACCTCATTGTGAAAGGGATTTGGAAAGTTTTTGGTATTTTTTTATCCCACACAATAATCGGTGGCCTAACCTAACATCTATGCAGATTTGTGCAGATGTCTGGTGTATTGCTCTGCAGATATCCACAAGCGGTGACCCCGGTGTTCGCGCCATGTTCTTGGCCCACAGCTGGTGTCCTCCCGCTCACACAGCACGCGCTCACTTCCCATCAGTATTTTATCTCATGTTTATAGACTATTTAGTCCTAAGTGACCTGAGTAATTCCTGGCGTCTGGGCTGATGGAGGATATAACATTGAGCAGATGCAGCCGCAACCGTTCCTGAGAATCCTCCAGCAGACAGACACTTAGCACACGCTATATATACAGTATATATGGTAGTCTGCCCCTCTGTCACACCTGCAGGTCTGAGGACCTGTCCATCTGCTGCACACCGAGGAACGATGCCCCCTGGTGTGCTTCTGGGGTACCATCTGGGGAGTAATGCAAAAGAACCCCACAGTACCACAGACCATCTTTATACTGGTGCCCTCACATGTGGTCAGTGGGAATTTGGGTCCCCTCACAGCCCAGGGCCCGGGTGCAACTGCAACCCTTTAGTGTCCTGCGGTGGATCTAAGTAGATCGGAGATATTTTACTGCAACATTGTGCTAGGAATAAGTCCTGTAATATCACATTACTGGATTATCAAATACTGGATTAATGGGTTGTAATGAGAGATGGATGGATGGATGAATGAATGAATAGATAGATAGATGGATAGATAAGAGATAGATAGATAGATAGATAGGAGATAGATAGATAGATAGATAGATAGATAGATAGATGATAGATAGGAGATAGATAGATAGATAGATAGATAGATGATAGATAGATAGATAGATAGATAGATAGATAGATAGATAGGAGATAGATAGATAGGAGATGGATGGATAGATAGATAGATAGGAGATAGATAGATAGATAGATAGATAGATAGTTAGATAAATAGATAGGAGATAGATAGGAGATAGATAGATAGATAGATAGATAGATAGATAGGAGATAGATAGATAGATAGATAGATAGATAGATAGATAGATAGATAGGAGATAGATAGATAGATAGATAGATAGATAGATATTGGATAGATAGATAGATAGATAGATAGATAGATAGATAGATAGGAGATAGATAGATAGATATTGGATAGATAGATAGATAGATAGATAGATAGATAGATAGATAGATAGGAGATAGATAGATAGATAGATATTGGATAGATAGATAGATAGATAGATAGATAGATAGATAGATAGATATTGGATAGATAGATAGATAGATAGATAGATAGATAGATAGATAGATAGGAGATAGATAGATAGATATTGGATAGATAGATAGATAGATAGATAGATAGATAGATAGATAGATATTGGATAGATAGATAGATAGATAGATAGATAGATAGATAGATAGGAGATAGATAGATAGATAGATATTGGATAGATAGATAGATAGATAGATAGATAGATAGATAGGAGATAGATAGATAGATAGATAGATAGATAGATAGGAGATAGATAGATAGATAGATAGATAGATAGATAGATAGATAGATAGATAGATAGATAGATATGTAGACAGACAAGCTCTGGGTGATGACTAGGTCCTGATGATACTGTGCCCGCTATAATCCTCTTCTCCTGTAATCTCCGCACTCTTTGCTGTGTCAGCAGTTTCCCGCCATGTAATACACGATGGAGGATTTGTGGCTTGGATATATCTGCGGTTACTGCGGTGCAGGAGACTCATCTCACAATTACTTGTAAAATAGCGGAATAAACACATTTCTCTCCATCTGCAGGATAATTTGCATTGCACATAACCTTCTGTCACATATGGTTCATATCATAGAAAATCCAGATCATCTCTGTAGAAAATCACTTTCCACAGTTCACTGCTTGTGGAGTGTAAATGATAACCGGCGGGTGCACGGCGGACATTCCCATCGGTGAGGTGTGCAAGTGGGCCGCTGGTTCGCCCATACGGAATGTTCTTATACATTTATGAAAATTACAAGGCCTGGCTCAGCTCCAATAGTGTGAGATAGTCTGCATCATAATAGGCAAAGTATGGTATATGGGGAACGGAAAAACAGAACATTTTGCAGAGATAGATAGATAGATAGGAGATAGATAGATAGATAGATAGATAGATAGATAGATAGATAGATAGATAGATAGATAGGAGATAGATAGATAGATAGATAGATAGATAGATAGATAGATAGATAGGAGATAGATATATACTGGATAGATAGATAGATAGATAGATAGATAGAAAGATAGATAGATATTGGATAGATGGATAGATAGATAGATAAATAGATAGATAGGAGATAGATAGATAGATAGATAGATGATAGATAGATAGATAGATAGATAGATAGATAGATAGATAGATAGATAGGAGATAGATATATACTGGATAGATAGATAGATAGATAGATAGATAGATAGATAGATAGATAGATATTGGATAGATGGATAGATAGATAGGAGATAGATAGATAGATAGATAGATAGATAGGAGATAGATAGATAGATAGATAGATAGATAGGAGATAGATAGATAGATAGATAGATAGATAGATAGATAGGAGATAGATAGATAGATAGATAGATAGATAGATAGATAGATAGGTAGATAGGAGATAGATAGATAGATAGATATTGGATAGATAGATAGATAGATAGATAGATAGATAGATATTGGATAGATAGATAGATAGATAGATATTGGATAGATAGATAGATAGATAGATAGATAGATAGATAGATAGATAGATTTTACCACCACAATAACCTTTCCTACAAAGTCTTACCTGGTGGCTTGTTCACTCCAAATATCCCGGCCTGTCCAAGGATCTTAAACACATGATGTGCCGGAAACTGTTCTTCTTTTTCCCACTGATCTACATAAGGGTTAATTTCAGTGTCTATTATCTGTCGGTAGAGAAATAAGAAGGAATTAGACTAATATTCTCTTCATACTGAATAGGTTCCAGTACATACTACTACATACTACCGAACGCAGCGCCACTCTTGTCAAAAGGTTTTGTCTGGAATTGCAGCTCAGGAATATTGGAGGTTCATAGTCATAATGAAACATCTTTAATCTCTATAAAATAGATAGATATGAGAGAGATAGATAGATAGATAGATAGATAGATAGATAGATAGGAGATAGATAGATAGATAGATAGATAGGAGATAGATAGATAGGAGGTAGATAGATAGATAGATAGGAGATAGATAGGAGATAGATAGATAGATAGATAGATAGATAGATAGATAGATAGATAGATAGGAGATAGATAGATAAGAGATAGATAGATAGATAAATAGATAGATAGATAAGAGATAGATAGATAGATAGATAAGAGATAGATAGATAGATAGATAGATAGATAGATAGATAGGAGGGAGATAGATAGATAGATAGATAGATAGATAGGAGATAGATAGATAGATAGATAGATAGATAGATAAGAGATAGATAGATAGATAAGAGATAGATAGATAGATAGATAGATAGGAGGGAGATAGATAGATAGATAGATAGATAGATAGATAGATAGATAGGAGATAGATAGATAGATAGATAGATAGATAGATAGATAGATAGATTAGATTAGAATAGAATAGAACACAGAGATCTTAAATATCAAAATTGGGTTCTGCCCACAATGGAGACCACAAGGTGGCCCAAAAGAGGCGACCACCTATTATAACAGATCTTGGCCATCTCTAGTGATGAACAAACGTTTTTGGATTCTGGATTTTTTTGGACAGATCATGTAATATTCCGGGGTTCCTCCATCCTCTGGATACCAGACGATGGGACTCTCCATATTCCCGCCACCACCAGGGTCTTACATAAAGTATCTTGTAGACGTTGCATTATTCGCAAGTTGGAGCTCAGATTTATGGAAGGATATTTTAAGCTTTACGGCCAGATGCGGTTGAGCGGCGCCAGGCTCCAGAGATCCCATGCAGATGGTATAATATTAATTTTGCATAATTTTCCATGTTTTCCCTGGATGGTTTTCACCTTGTCTCCTTTGACAAGTCACCTTCCCCTCGGTGAGCATCTGCCACATATTCCACTCACTATTTATAGGCAGGAGGAAATCGAGAGTGAATGTTGTCAGGAGGGAGCGCGGATGTAGTGCCGCAAGTTCCTCCTGAGACACCGTGGAGGAAAAACATGGAAATATGGTAAATTACCAATTAGTAAAGAGATATAGATAGTATACAGCTTCCTGTAAGAGAGACAATGCATGGGTCCGGGAAAAAAGAGCGAACCAAGGGCGACTGATTGGACTCCATGGAGGGATGCAGACATTCATTTAATTCTCTGCCCTAGGCCACCAGGACTACAGGGCTAGAATCAATACTGTAATTATCTGCCTACCACCAGGGATACAGACATCAGCTTCATTCACTGTCCATGATCACCACATGGCATACAGAAAAGTAACCGATTCAGTGTCCTAGACCACCAGGGATTCAGATATTGTCTGCATTCTTTAACTTAGGCAGCCAGAGATATGAAAATGTACTTCATTTTCTACTGTATAACACCATGGAAACATTTATTAAACTAAACATTTATCCGATTCACTGCCCTAGACCACCAGGGATATCAATATTAATCTTCTTCATTACCCTTGACCACCAGGAATATCAATATTAACCTTATTCACTGTCCTAGACAACCAAGGATATCAATATTAACCCTCCACATAGCCCTAGACCACCAAGGATATCAATATTAACCCTCCACATAGCCCTAGACCACCAAGGATATCAATATTAACATTCTTCACTGCCCTAAATCACCAGGGATATTAATATTAACCTTCTTCAATGCGCTAGACCACCAGCGATATCAATATTAACCTTCCACATAGCCCTAGACCACCAGGGATATCATTAGTAATCTGCTTCACTGTCCTAGACCACCAGGGATATAATATTAACCTTCTACACTGCCCTAGACAACCAAGGATATCAATATTAACCTTCCACATAGCCCTAGACCACCAAGGATATCATTATTAACATTCTTCACTGCCCTAGACCACTAGGGATATGAATATTAATTTTCTACACTTCCCTAGACCACCAGGGTTATCAATATTAACATTCTTCACTGCCCTAAACCACCAGGGATATGAATATTAACCTTCTTCACTGCGCTAGACCACCAGCGATATCAATATTAACCTTCCACATAGCCCTAGACCACCAGGGATATCATTAGTAATCTTCTTCACTGCCCTAGACCACCAGGGATATCAATACTACCTTTTTACACTGCCCTAGACCACCAGGGATCTAGACAACAACTCCAAATCATTGCCCCAAAGCAATAGACTAGAAATAGACAATAACTCTTCTACTGCAATAGGCCACCAGTTAGACATTAAAGGGGTTTTCCAATAACACGCATCTAGTATCTATCCATTATTTCAATTTTCTTAGATTTTTGGGCATCCATCTGCCCTGGAACCTTACTAATCACTAGAATGCCCTGGACAACCAGAGGTGCCAACAATATACTTCTATCTGAACATTAGACTTCCAAATCTGTGGAAATTAACCCCTTTTCTGCCCTAGATCACCAGGGATGCTAACATTGAACATTAAAAAGGTTAATGTCTGTATCCTTGGTGGTCTTGGACAGTAATGGGGTCACAAACATGAATCACCTCCCTGCTGGATCTTTATTATTTGCTATGATGGGGGATTGTTTCCATCTAGATCATCAGGGGTCCTGAATTGAACCCCATCACTTCCTTAGACGCCTGAGGATGGTGACCATAACCCCTTCACTGCCACAGACCACCAGGAACGCAGACTTCATTTTTCCTGTCCTAGACCACCAGGGATGCTGATGTTAACTTAAGTAAGGCTGTACAGTAGATCACCAGGGTTGCTGAAATAAACTCATTCACTGCCCTAAACCTCCAAGGAGACCTACATTAACCCCTTCACTGACCTAAATCACCAGGAATGCCAACCCTAACCAAAAAGAGATCCCTACATGAAAGGAGTCGTATCCACAGGATAAGGGATCACTTACTGCCCCCCTATCTGAATGGAGTGGCAGGTATGGGCTTCATTGTATATGGGATTGCGGGAGTCCAATTATACTGTTTTGGATGACCTGGCTCAGTGGTTACGATGCCCCGGTCACAACTACCTCACTACCTAATACCAAAGTCTTAGCGGGAACATTCCCGATCATGGTTGGCACATCCCTAACAATAAGGCCCATCCATTTACTATATTGACAGAGCTAGTAGCATTGCAGGGCAGAGTATTTCAGGTGCAGCGGAGTTGGGTTTGTCACAAGCAGAACTCCACTCCAGTCTTTTTCGAGGACTCCATTGTTGTCTTTTGTACAAGGCAGGAAATTCCTCCAGGATTTCGGGCGCTCCTTCTCCCTCCTGACTCACATCCTTTATACACAGCAGATATATCCGAGCCCTCTCTGTGTATTTGCTCGGCCATTAATCCGTCCATCTCATTGAGGACATCAGCGATGAGTAACCCTACAAGGATCTGCACATACTACAACCTGTCATCCTTGTGCAGAGTCTACTGAAATATCACCAGGAGATCGTATAATAAGATGTCGGGGAAAGAGTGGAATGAAAAGATGAAAACCAATGTGGGATTTTATTATTGACTGATTTACATGAGGTTCTCTATGAGGAACAGTCTACACTGCGGGGTCAGGACGTTCTGTAGATGTGGAGGAGAGTCTGGGGTGGTTCACATCCTTGTAAAGCCCAATGACATCCTCATCAGATCGGCGCTGTCACCCTGAGCATTTTCATGTTGTGTTTAAACAAATCTATTCGGCTATTCCACAGATATAAGCCCTTGTAGTGTTGATGCCTATTAGGGTCTACTAGCCAAATGGGTGGTAACAATGCATGGCATATAGCACAGTGAGACCCCACCCTCAGAGAAACCCCAGTTTTACGTCCCACTTGTCTAATAGACCCTAATCTGCATTATCACTGACATGGCTTATACAGTCCTATGAAAAAGTTTGGGCACCCCTATTAATCTTAATCATTTTTAGTTCTAAATATTTTGGTGTTTGCAGCGGCCATTTCAGTTTGATATATCTAATAACTGATGGACACAGTAATATTTCAGGATTGAAATGAGGTTTATTGTACTAACAGAAAATGTGCAATATGCATTAAACCAAAATTTGACCGGTGCAAAAGTATGGGCACCCTTATCATTTTATTGATTTGAATTCCCCTAACTACTTTTTACTGACTTACTGAAGCACAAAATTGGTTTTGTAACCTCAGTGAGCTTTGAACTTCATAGCCAGATGTATCCAATCATAAGAAAAGGTATTTAAGGTGGCCAATTGCAAGTTGATCTCCTATTTGAATCTCCTCTAAAGAGTGGCATCATGGGCTACTCAAAACAACTCTCAAATGATCTGAAAACAAAGATTGTTCAACATAGTTGTTCAGGGGAAGGACACAAAAAGCTGTCTCAGAGATTTAACCTGTCAGTTTCCACTGTGAGGAACATAGTAAGGAAATGGAAGAGCACAGGGACAGTTCTTGTTAAGCCCAGAAGTGGCAGGCCAAGAAAAATATCAGAAAGGCAGAGAAGAAGAATGGTGAGAACAGTCAAGGACAATCCACAGACCACCTCCAAAGAGCTGCAGCATCATCTTGCTGCAGATGGTGTCACTGTGCATCGGTCAACTATACAGCGCACTTTGCACAAATAGAAGCTGTATGGGAGAGTGATGAGAAAGAAGCCGTTTCTGCACGTACGCCACAAATAGAGTTGCCTGAGGTATGAAAAAGCACATTTGGACAACCCAGCTTCATTTTGGAAACAAAAATTGAGTTGTTTGGTTATAAAAAAAGGCGTTATGCATGGCGTCCAAAAAGAAACAGCATTCCAAGAAAAACACATGCTACCCACTGTAAAATTTGGTGGAGGTTCCATCATGCTTTGGGGCTGTGTGGCCAATGCCGGCATCGGGAATCTTGTTAAAGTTGAGAGTCGCATGGATTCCACTCAGTATCAGCAGATTCTTGAGAATAATGTTCAAGAATCAGTGACGAAGTTGAAGTTACGCCGGGGATGGATATTTCAGCAAGACAATGATCCAAAACACCGCTCCAAATCCTCAGGCATTCATGCAGAGGAACAATTACAATGTTCTGGAATGGCCATCCCAGTCCCCAGACCTGAATATCATTGAACATCTGTGGGATGATTTGAAGCGGGCTGTCCATGCTCGGCGACCATCTAACTTAACTGAACTTGAATTGTTTGTCCAAAATACCTTTATCCAGGATCCAGGAACTGATTAAAAGCTACAGGAAGCGACTAGAGGCTGTTATCTTTGCAAAAGGAGGATCTACTAAATATTAATGTCACTTTTCTGTTGAGGTGCCCATACTTTTGCACCGGTCAAATTTTGGTTTAATGCATATTGCACATTTTCTGTTAGTACAATAAACCTCATTTCAATCCTGAAATATTACTGTGTCCATCAGTTATTAGATATATCAAACTGAAATGGCTGTTGCAAATACCAAAATATTTAGAACTAAAAATGATTAAGATTAATAGGGGTGCCCAAACTTTTTCATAGGACTGTATCTGTGGAATAGCTGAATGGATTTGTTTAAACACAACGCCAAAATGCTCAGGGTGACAGTGCCGATCAGATGAGGGATGACATGGGGCTCTTCAGACCTGTTGTTAAAGAGTCGGACATTGACCTATATTATTGCTACCTTCCAAAAATTTGTGCAAGAGGCACATGTGTGTATGGAATATGCCAGAACTGCTGCTCCAGCTCACAAAGTGGAGTCCTGAGCCATATGGAAAGGCTAGAGAACCCTTTAAAGGGATTATGTAGTGCTCCAAAACATGGCGGCTTTCTTCACTTCAGGAAGTGACATCACTTCCCTTGTTCCATTGGTGACATCACTTCCCTTGTTCCATTGGTGACATCACTTCCCTTGTTCCATTGGTCACATGGCCATCCACCCCATTAAAATGAAAGGGACTGAGCCGCACTTTGGCCATGTGACCAACGGACATGATATCACTCCCCGAGAAGAAGAAAGCAGCCATGTTCTTGGAGACCTGCACCACCCCTTTATAAAGCATGGGACATGACCATGAATCACCTGGTAGCCCTTTTATATTGGAGCCATGTCATACTATAGTGGTCTTGACAAAAGATCCGAGGAGCTGGACCCTACAAATCTGACTTAAAGGGGTTGCTCACCATAACCACCTGTTACCTATCCATAGAATAACATTAAAAAAAAAAAAAACATAATAAAAATCTCCAAAAACCAAAACATTTGTCTGCATATGGCATATTCATCTATTGCTTTCAAGTTTTAAAACAAAGGACCCCATTACAGTCAATAGGTAACCAATATTTCAGCGGTACCCCTGTCCGTTGTTCTGGTCCTCCAATGGATTCCTCTGGTGGTAAGTGATCTCCCCAAAAACAAAAGGATCAGGTAACAGATAGAAGTGCCCAATCTTCATCTCTTCCGACATCTTCCACCATAAGGGTGGGTTCACACCAGCGCCCAGTCTCCGCTTTAGGCAATCCGGCTGGTTTCCGTATTCTGCCCAAGAAACTGGACAGGAGACGGTAACCTGGCAGTCAGTTTTCAAACCCATTCACTTGAATGGATGTGCAAAGTGTCCGCCCGTGAGCGCCTTGTGCCTCTCCATTTTTTGTTAACCGGACAAATTCGGACACTTCCATTTTTTTACAATATGTGGATGGAAATAGTTAGAATCTCATCCACCTTGCAGGTAATGGTCAGACGTTGCATTTTATGCCACAGCAATAACAATGCAATGGGGCTTCAGCCTATTATTCAGGATTAAAAACACGTCTGCCGTCTTCCAAAAACAGCGCCACCACGGTCTATGAGTGTTGTCTGGTATGACATCCTAGTTCCATCAATGTCTTCCTGTTCTGCGCCATAATAGTACGGTGCATTCATGGAAAGCATGACTTACGGGTCTCTGCTGTATTATACAGCGGAGACCCTGGACTAGACGCCGGAGTCAGAACATACAGTCCTATGAAAAAGTTTGGGCACCCCTATTAATCTTAATCATTTTTAGTTCTAAATATTTTGGTGTTTGCAACAGCCATTTCAGTTTGATATATCTAATAACTGATGGACACAGTAATATTTCAGGATTGAAATGAGGTTTATTGTACTAACAGAAAATGCGCAATATGCATTAAACCAAAATTTGACCGGTGCAAAAATATGGGCACCTCAACAGAAAAGTGACATTAATATTTAGTACATCCTCCTTTTGCAAAGATAACAGCCTCTAGTCGCTTCCTGTAGCTTTTAATCAGTTCCTGGATCCTGGATGAAGGTATTTTGGACAAACAATTCAAGTTCAGTTAAGTTTGATGGTCGCCGAACATGGACAGCCCGCTCTCAAATGATCTGAAAACAAAGATTGTTCAACATAGTTGTTCAGGGGAAGGATACAAAACGTTGTCTCAGAGATTTAACCTGTCAGTTTCCACTGTGAGGAACATAGTAAGGAAATGGAAGACCACAGGGACAGTTCTTGTTAAGCCCAGAAGTGGCAGGCCAAGAAAAATATCAGAAAGGCAGAGAAGAAGAATGGTGAGAACAGTCAAGGACAATCCACAGACCACCTCCAAAGAGCTGCAGCATCATCTTGCTGCAGATGGTGTCACTGTGCATCGGTCAACTATACAGCGCACTTTGCACAAATAGAAGCTGTATGGGAGAGTGATGAGAAAGAAGCCGTTTCTGCACGTACGCCACAAATAGAGTTGCCTGAGGTATGAAAAAGCACATTTGGACAAGCCAGCTTCATTTTGGAAACAAAAATTGAGTTGTTTGGTTATAAAAAAAAGGCGTTATGCATGGCGTCCAAAAAGAAACAGCATTCCAAGAAAAACACTTGCTACCCACTGTAAAATTTGGTGGAGGTTCCATCATGCTTTGGGGCTGTGTGGCCAATGCCGGCATCGGGAATCTTGTTAAAGTTGAGGGTCGCATGGATTCCACTCAGTATCAGCAGATTCTTGAGAATAATGTTCAAGAATCAGTGACGAAGTTGAAGTTACGCCGGGGATGGATATTTCAGCAAGACAATGATCCAAAACACCGCTCCAAATCGACTCAGGAATTCATGCAGAGGAACAATTACAATGTTCTGGAATGGCCATCCCAGTCCCCAGACCTGAATATCATTGAACATCTGTGGGATGATTTGAAGCGGGCTGTCCATGCTCGGCGACCATCTAACTTAACTGAACTTGAATTGTTTGTCCAAAATACCTTCATCCAGGATCCAGGAACTGATTAAAAGCTACAGGAAGCGACTAGAGGCTGTTATCTTTGCAAAAGGAGGATGTACTAAATATTAATGTCACTTTTCTGTTGAGGTGCCCATACTTTTGCACCGGTCAAATTTTGGTTTAATGCATATTGCACATTTTCTGTTAGTACAATAAACCTCATTTCAATCCTGAAATATTACTGTGTCCATCAGTTATTAGATATATCAAACTGAAATGGCTGTTGCAAATACCAAAATATTTAGAACTAAAAATGATTAAGATTAATAGGGGTGCCCAAACTTTTTCATAGGACTGTACCTGCCTATAGGGAGCCTATGTGCAATGTACTGCGACACAATGTAATACAGTACATTGCATTGGGATCAGGAGATTCAAGTCCCCTTGTGAGACAGGAAAATGTAGATAAATAGCGTTATTTATCTAGTCCGGGGATTAAAAAATAAAATAAATGAAAAAAATTATGATAGACTTGGATGTTATTTAACATGAACCCCCAAAAAATGTAAATAAAAAAATCAAAACATTATATGCACCCCAACATGGTGTCCAATGAAACAACTCGTGATGCAAAGAATAAGCCCAGTAACAGAAAAATAAAAAAAGTTATAAATTTTGGAATTCAGAGAAGGAAAATATAAAAAAAAAGTCACCGAGCATTAACGTACAAACTACTCTGTGAGCTTAAAGGGTTAAAGTGCATGTCACCGGGCTGTAATACTAGACGTGACCTGCAGACAGGTGTGGCGCTGTGCAGCCCCCTTAAGGTTTACATCTTGTTCTCTTGTTGTACCTTCTTCAGCGAGTCCCTGATGGCCTGGTGCTCCGGGGTGTACAGGGCGCTCACAGTCTGGTTGCCCGCCTGGCTAGCTGGGGCTGTCAGTGACAGGAGCCTGCACACAGATCCAGCTCTGCTCCTGAGAAGCTGCAGGGAGCTCAGTCTGAGAGCCATAACTGCGGCAGTGATCTGGGCTCAGGACTATGACCTGCAAGCAAAGGACACAATGTCACCACATGATGCATGAAGCAATGCTGGAATAGCATATATATATCACACGTGTATAGTGCAGGGTTATATATCAATGCAATGTGTGCAATGTGCATATATCACCTAGTACAGTATATTAGCAGTTTTATTAGATTTCAGCTTGTATGCACTCACTATAGGAAGTAAACAAGGCTCCAGGCTGCTGCTGCGGTGCGGGCCACTTCCTGGATAGTGTTAGGCCCACCCCCTGACTACACTACTGCAAGGACTTGGCTTGAGGCTCATCTGGCAGGAGGAGGGGGAGAGAAGCTTATATGGGGAAAGGGTCAGGAGGAGTACTAGTCTCATAGAAGGGGACGCTGCATTTTACATAGTAAAGGCCGTAACCAGATAGTACAACCAATGCCAGGCAGCTGCCGCCAAGACTAATATAAACACGGCTGCACACCTTGAGATTGATTGCACCCGTCAGGTTTAATAAGGGCACAAAATCCGCAGAGGAAATCTCTACAAAAACTCAATGATACTGTCAACCAGGAGGAGCCTGAGAAGGGTAGAGCGGTGGAAGGATAGGGCCCCTGCGGTTGGCACACACCAGGCAGTTGGGGTGCAGCTTTTTCTAAAGGAGGTGATCGAACAGGATTTGACCCAATTTTTCTAAAACTTTTAGGGTTCCTCCCCTGAACACTATTATATTGTATGGTCTCTTCACAGCCCAGAAGATAAGTAATATAATAAACAGTCATACTCATCTTGACTAACCTCTCCTGGGCACCCGGTAGTCCCTTGGTGCCCTCTTATGGCCTCACATTCCCAAGGGTTATCACTGAGACCTATGATCAGGCACAAGGCATCATCCAGGAAGCTGGAAGAGGATGTTAAGGAACTGCAGGAGACCGTTCAGAGCCCAGGAGAGGTGAGTTTAATAATAACACTTCCAGTTGATGCAAAACAAACCAGACAGCTGAACCTCAGGAACGTTCTTCCAAATGAATCTCGTGAGCTTCGTTCAACTCTATTCCCACCAGTTTTGGAAGACAAGGAGAGATCAAGCCTGACAGCCCAGATGGACCAGAGTGCAGTCCAAGATTCAAGGAGTGTAGAACAGTAACTTGGTTCCCGGTGAGCTTGCCACATGAAGACATGGTCTTTAAGATCACAACATACCCCATGCAAAAGAGAAGGAGGCTCCCTTTGCGCTGGTCAGGTGGCCAAGTAATGTAGTAAGTAGCTTCCATGTTGGTTGTTCTCACGTGTCCAAATTGTACCAAAGTTGACCAATTTTGCTAAGGTACTGTAGGCACCTTGAAAATCCAACTCGATACTCCTGTGTCCTTACATGTTACACTACTATGCCCTTTGGGGATTGTTCCAGGTTTTCCTTCCAATAAAGGGTGCTGACCATGACCGTCCCGTTGTGTCTTTGATCTACTGCTCGTCTTCGTGGTAGGACATATGGCCTTTATTATCGTTCATGAGATCATGTGAATTAAATTTAATAGGAACCTGAAGATCCAGCGGTATGGATCCCACAGTACATGGCTGAATACACATGATAAAAGGATAGCCCAGTCATATTATCCACAGGAAGCCAGAAGGGTCATGGTTTACAGATGAACAGGTCAGCAGGATGAAGATCTCAGTGGTTACTCCCTTGGCCTCCAACTCCAGATGGTACCTCAAAAAAAAGAGCAAAGGATGAGGGTTATAATCCACACTTCCTTAACGCGGCGTCCTGTGAAGTTTCCACTGTATGTTTTTCATTGGGGTGGTATTTTTTCTGCAATGCTCAGTTTTACTAGCCTAGATACACAGTGGTCTTACGATGTCCTCAGTCATACGGTCACATCTGCCAAATCTTGCAAAAATTCATTACGCTAGAGGTTTTATGGTCCCCTCTAAATTTAGTGTCTGCACATGCCGGGGTTTAGAGCAATGTCATGCAATGATCCGTGCAAGGCGGTCAATGAGTCACGTGATGCCATGTTCATTCGATTGGAGTGACACGACTTTCCCCATTGAGTCATGTGCTAATTGGTTGGTATTGGAGAGCAACAATTGTGTAAATTTTGAACGATTTTGTGACATGGGCATGATGAGTCGCCCATATTATCTCACTTATCTCTATGGAGAGGACTTCTAGTGAGCAGATGTGCAAGTGCAGAATAATTTTTGGGGTTCACAACCTGCAAAATACTTATATGCTCAGGGATCTCTTCAGACCCCAAAGTGGAGGGCCCCGGGGAGGTGAATGACCATAACAAGCAGTGTTACTCACCTCCAGCTCCGATTTGTGGGTCCCTGTTCTCTCTGGACCTCTTCCTGAATGACAGCAGGGACTGCTGAGGTCTCAGGACCGACATAACCAATGACATAACCCCACACGACCAATGGCAGTCACATTGGTCATGCCGGCGAAATGAGTAACTTCCAGGCAGAGAGTTTCTCTGATAAGAAGGAAACCTATCTTGGTGGCCCAGTGTCAAAAACATAAGGTCCAAGAAAGTTAACATGGACTTTTCACCACTTACACCAAGTCTTTGCATCCTTCAATAAACACTGCTTCGCTGATTCCGGTACAGTTGGAATTTTTTTCTCTAGCCCCCACCATTCCTGATCAATAGCCAGATGGGCGGTCACAGACTACCTGCTCCAGCTTAGACCCGCCCCTTACAGTAGAGAGCCTAATTAGCATATCAGAAGGTAAAAGTAACATCACCGATTGCTCAGGAATGGTGGGGGCTAGAGAAAAAGTTCCAACTGTGCTGGAATCAGTGTAGTGGAGCCTACTGAAAGCTGTAAAGAGGTGGAATCGGTGGAGGTCCCCTTTAAGGCAAACTATCTTCTGATCTCAGCTCAAGCTTTGACTCAAAGAATTTTGGCTAAGATTTTGGTCCAACCTTCCATATTAAGTTTGAAAAGGTGAAATGTTGCCCTAGACATGAAGGCCAAAACAAAGTCGTCAAGGAGTTAATATACTGTTAGACGTTTCCTTATATCTCAGGGCTTCGTTGCTTCACGACATCCTGTTTCTGCTTTTCCAATAGATGTGTTCGCAGGGCAATGGCAGGAAACGTGAATTCCTGTAAGGTAATTATCTATATAATGGATACATATAGGAGATTCTGTGTACCGCCATACAGTGCTCCATATACTGTAGGACCTCCAATATAACATGCACGGCTTATGTATACAGGAGAAATTTAAAGGAGCTGTCCAAGACCCCATGTATATTGGATATTGATGACCTTTCCACAGTCATCAGTATCTCATTGGTGAGGTCAGACACCTGAACCCCGTGCTGATCAGCTGAGCCATCTGTCGGAATCTATATACAGGGTATACGGCTGCTCCTATTCCCTAGCGCCACTGCCGAAGCGTTCAGCTCCATTTTCCATTTTGCTACTTTTGATACATCTCTGCCATGTTTCAGACTTTATAAAAAGAAGTTTAAGCATTTCACACTTTCCAAAATCTACTCGGACCTCAACTGATTCCGTCTCTCCGGAGACTCCGGCCAAACGTCTTACCAGATATTATTAATAATGGCGTAGCGACTTCTGTTTGATTTAAGATGCAGAAATCACAGACAAAGATACGTTATGTTATAACCTTCACAATTATCAAGGTCAGATGTGGACGGTCTTCTCAGTAGTCTTCTGATTGGTGAAGATTATATTATAATACTTAATGGGACATTATTAGGTAATGGCAGGAGGACTCAGGGCTGTAGGGTTATAGTCACTGATTGTGGAGAAGCGCAGGGTGTCCTGTCCCTGCTGGAAGTCTATAATATTACTTTATAAATCAAAGTTTTTGGTCCTGTTGGCCTTTAATGTAATGAAAAAGAAAAATATCCTCATTAAACTATCACTAACATCAATGACATTGTCCCTATGGGCAAGAATATAACTACTATAATACTACTCCTATGTACAAGAATATAACTACTATAATACTACTCCTATGTACAAGAATATAACTACTATAATACTACTCCTATGTACAAGAATATAACTACTATAATACTGCTCCTATGTACAAGAATATAACTACTATAATACTACTCCTATGTACAAGAATATAACTACTATAATACTACTCCTATGTACAAGCATATAACTACTATAATACTACTCCTATGTACAAGAATATAACTACTATAATACTACTCCTATGTACAAGCATATAACTACTATAATACTACTCCTATGTACAAGAATATAACTACTATAATACTACTCCTATGTACAAGAATATAACTACTATAATACTACTCCTATGTACAAGAATATAACTATTATAATACTGCTCCTATGTACAAGAATATAACTACTATAATACTGCTCCTATGTACAAGAATATAACTACTATAATACTACTCCTATGTACAAGAATATAACTACTATAATACTACTCCTATGTACAAGAATATAACTACTATAATACTACTCCTATGTACAAGAATATAACTACTATAATACTACTCCTATGTACAAGAATATAACTACTATAATACTACTCCTATGTACAAGAATATAACTACTATAATACTGCTCCTATGTACAAGAATATAACTACTATAATACTACTCCTATGTACAAGAATATAACTACTATAATACTACTCCTATGTACAAGAATATAACTACTATAATACTACTCCTATGTACAAGAATATAACTACTATAATACTACTCCTATGTACAAGAATATAACTACTATAATACTACTCCTATGTACAAGAATATAACTACTATAATACTACTCCTATGTACAAGAATATAACTACTATAATACTACTCCTATGTACAAGAATATAACTACTATAATACTACTCCTATGTACAAGCATATAACTACTATAATACTACTCCTATGTACAAGAATATAACTACTATAATACTACTCCTATGTACAAGCATATAACTACTATAATACTACTCCTATGTACAAGAATATAACTACTATAATACTACTCCTATGTACAAGAATATAACTACTATAATACTACTCCTATGTACAAGAATATAACTATTATAATACTGCTCCTATGTACAAGAATATAACTACTATAATACTGCTCCTATGTACAAGAATATAACTACTATAATACTACTCCTATGTACAAGAATATAACTACTATAATACTACTCCTATGTACAAGAATATAACTACTATAATACTACTCCTATGTACAAGAATATAACTACTATAATACTACTCCTATGTACAAGAATATAACTACTATAATACTACTCCTATGTACAAGAATATAACTACTATAATACTGCTCCTATGTACAAGAATATAACTACTATAATACTACTCCTATGTACAAGAATATAACTACTATAATACTACTCCTATGTACAAGAATATAACTACTATAATACTACTCCTATGTACAAGAATATAACTACTATAATACTGCTCCTATGTACAAGAATATAACTACTATAATACTGCTCCTATGTACAAGAATATAACTACTATAATACTACTCCTATGTACAAGAATATAACTATTATAATACTGCTCCTATGTACAAGAATATAACTACTATAATACTACTCCTATGTACAAGAATATAACCACTATAATACTACTCCTATGTACAAGAATATAACTACTATAATACTGCTCCTATGTACAAGAATATAACTACTATAATACTACTCCTATGTACAAGAATATAACTACTATAATACTGCTCCTATGTACAAGAATATAACTACTATAATACTACTCCTATGTACAAGAATATAACTACTATAATACTGCTCCTATGTATAAGAATATAACTACTATAATACTGCTCCTATGTACAAGAATATAACTACTATAATACTACCTCCTATGTACAAGAATATAACTACTATAATACTACTCCTATGTACAAGAATATAACTACTATAATACTGCTCCTATGTATAAGAATATAACTACTATAATACTACTCCTATGTACAAGAATATAACTACTATAATACTACTCCTATGTACAAGAATATAACTACTATAATACTGCTCCTATGTACAAGAATATAACTACTATAATACTGCTCCTATGTATAAGAATATAACTACTATAATACTGCTCCTATGTACAAGAATATAACTACTATAATACTGCTCCTATGTACAAGAATATAACTACTATAATACTACCTCCTATGTATAAGAATATAACTACTATAATACTACTCCTATGTACAAGAATATAACTACTATAATACTACCTCCTATGTACAAGAATATAACTAGTATAATACTGCTCTTATATATTATTAACCTCTAAGCTTCCGGAGTGACCCCAGTTTTCTAACATGAGGACCTCTCCCCACATCTCCTTGTGCCCTTGGGAGTAGAATATGAGGGTTAGTCACACACACCTATTTTTTTTTTTTTAGGTTTTTATAGGAAAGAAGGTAAAGAGTTGAGACATAAATCTCTCAGTCCTTGGACACATAGGAATGACGGATCCAGAATATACAAGCAGACAGCACTTATGATATTGTAGAAGGTCGTGAGAGATGGACTAGACGTTCTGAAGCAGATCTGTGGGAACGGTCATGAGGTCCGAGTCTCAGCACAATCCAAAAAATCCTACCATAGGGTTAAGGGATGTGCACACTGTGGGGTTGTGGTTTGTGTAGTATAAAGGGCAGTTGTACTGGGGGGGTTATATCAACAATGAGTGAAATGTCTCAATATGCGGTAATTTTTACTCATTGAGACTGTAGATAATCCTTGTATGTGTCCTTAAGATCTGCAGATTGGAAAGTCCCAGTATCAATTGTACAAACACAGACTGACTCCTTATACAATTTTTCCAGATTTATGTAAATAAAGTGTAATCTTTGTATTAATGAAAAATTTTGCAACTTTCTAATCTACTTTGCGTTTCAATTTTTAACATTTTAAGATTATTGTATCCACTTCTCCGCTGCAAAACCTATTTATGGGTTTGCAATGATACAGACATATACATATGTAGATCACAAATGATATTACTAATAACCCTTAAATAGATCACCAGGGATCCTATGACTATCCTTCTATTTTTCAGCTGATCTGTGTGGGTTCCAAGTGAAAGACCCCCACTAATGTATCTATGGACAGCTTTTCCTTAGTAACAGGGAGTGAACAGCAAACTGGCTAGAAGGGAGACACCTAGTGGCAGGAACTTTTTGAGCTGAAATGGCTGCTAGCCCCAGTTGTGGAGGAAGGTCCTAAACTGGGGAAGATCTACTATTATCTCACAATGCCTTAAGAAGACTTATAGGAGGGGTTTATCAAGATTACAAGAAGATTGTTTGTTATGTACAGCCACCTTTTGTTAGAAGGTCTCCCATAGATAAATTTATCACAAGGTGTCACTAATGATCGCTGAAGATCACCTGGCAGCCAGTGTTCAGTTCCCCTACAACACCCCCGCAGGAGAGATGAAGTATTACACAATATTACACAGTATAAATCAATGCAGGTCCTCCAGAACAAGAGAGATGTTCCTTTGAGGTCCACTGTCCTGCCCCTAGGGTTGAGCCGATCTTGAGATTTCAGGATCATTTTTAAAATCCGATTTTTGATCATTTGAGAAAGTTGCTCGATCGCCAATCGGGATCTGATCTTTCCCGATCCCGATCGCTCAACCCTAGTTACTTTATGTTTATGGAGTAGGGATGAGCCGATCTTGAGATTTCAGGATCATTTTTAAAATCTGATTTTCTATCATTTTCCAGCCGAACCCGATCGTGAAATTTGCTCGATTGCCGATCGGGATCCGATCTTTCCCGATCCCGATCGCTCAACCCTATCTGCCACCAATCTTTACATGACAAGTCACCAATTCTTCTCCTGCTCTGATACACCAGCGAGAACCATACAACCTTATCAAGTGTTTATTCTAGAATAACAGTAATTTTTGGGGGATTTACAGACGCACATTTTATTAAAACAATCTAGTGCAACCCATATAGCAACATGTTACACTTAGGGTCAAGTTAGACTTTTTGTTTCAAGACATTCTTCTTGAGCCGCAAGCCCAAGGTCGTCGCTAGTTCTCGCGGAGTGCAGTAGGAAATTAAATATAGTCCTTCGTCCAGTTTCCACACAGTGTAGCACTGGGTTGTATACATGTGCCAGGAGAGCCAAGAAAGACATCTACACCATTGCTTGACTGAAGAGAACAGTCCTAAGGGTCTTAGGCAATGACACATCCACCCTTCTCCTTGAATGGGTTCTTGTCCTCTGGGATGCCTTTTACAAGAGGGTCTTCTCCAGAATTGCCCTCAATATAAGTCTTGATTTCTTCGCACATTTTGGAGACCTTAATAGGAAAATAAAGAGATTTGAGGTCAGGTTGGTGGAGTAAAGCCTTACTAAAATTGTGAGTATCACAGTTCTTCTTATCTAAATTAATTTTGGGACCGGGGTTCTGGACTCCGGTTTCCAAGACATATGTGGGTGTCAGAGGTGGGACTCGTAACTCTATGACAGTTATGATATATTCTGTGGAACATTTTTAACTTTCCCATATCCCACTCATTGAGCTTCAAGATGTAAAGATATTTGGAATTGTTCCTCAAGGTGATCTCATGATCAACTGGGGTCACTGGTTCCCTTCATTTTTAATCTAGTGGACCACCAGCACCTTCCAGTCCTCCAGTTGGTAATCTCTGCCTAACAGCTCCCGTATCTCAGCTTCCAGGGCGCTCGTATTTAAGTCCCGACTGATAATGGTACAGGTCTCGCATGACTGACAGTGAACGTTCATGTCTAGATAATATATTCTAGATATCCATAGATACAGCTGGGTGCTTAGTAATAAGAGTAAGAAGAGCAATAACAAGTGATACAATGTATCAGAGAACCCGGCGGAAAGTTCTCCTGAGTGACCTGGTTAATGCATGAAACATATGTCACAAACAGGATAAGGATTGTGTTCTTATAGTAATAGGATTGTAGGTATGGCTGTCATAATCCCCCCTGTATACCATTATATGGCCAATGATATGCCCTGCACATAAGGACTAAAGTATTGTAATTATCTATCTATCTATCTATCTATCTATCTATCTATCTATCTATCTATCTATCTGTCCATATCATATCATATCTTTCTTTCTTTCTTTCTTTCTTTCTTTCTTTCTTTCTTTCTTTCTTTCTTTCTTTCTTTCTTTCTTTCTTTCTATCTCGTGTTTATCTGTCTATCTATTTATCTATCTCATTACTTTCTGTCTATATCCATCTTCCATCTATCTCATATTTATTCATCTCTTCCATCCATCTATTATCTATCTATGTATCTATCCGTCTATCTATCTATCTATCTATCTATGTATCTCCTATCTATCTATCTATCTATCTATCTATCTATCTATCTCCTATCTATCTATCTATCTATCTATCTATCTATCTCCTATCTATCTATCTATCTATCTATCTATCTATCTATCTATCTATCTCCTATCTATCTATCTATCTATCTATCTATCTATCTATCTCATATCTATCTATCTATCTATCTATCTATCTATCTATCTATCTATCTCATATCTATCTATCTATCTATCTATCTCATATCTATCTATCTATCTATCTATCTATCTATCTATCTATCTCCTATCTATCTATCTATCTATCTATCTATCTATCTATCTACTAGAGACTACTATACATTCAGTTCCATACATTTATTCCGCCACTTGTTCCAGCCTCTATTCTTTCCCAGGAAGAGCTGAGCCTGGAGACATTTCCTAGGTGTTGACCTCTACTTGCACCCCCACCCCTAACTTCCCAGGCTCCCACGTCACTTGCTGATACCACCCAAGCCTCCATTTATCTTTCAATACAGGAAAACCATCTGTACATCCCGGGCTGTGCTTATCTATGTACATTGTATAGTCGCCCCGACAGATGTAGCAGAGCTGAGTTTGTCTTTTCGCAATGTCTTATCTTGACTTTTTCCCACCGGAATTCAAGAAACTTTTTTAACTCGAAAAGTTGCAAAAAAAGTTCTAAATTCATCTCTGCTACAAAGTTTACAAAGTTTCCCCTGAGTCTTTGGCTTGTGATCTCGCCACTTACCAGTTGTCTCTCCAGTTTCACTTCTTTCTTGAGTTGTTCAACTTCCATTTTTAATTTATCTTTTTCCGTTAGATCGTCTATATTGATGACCGGCATTTTCTGATGGGGGAAAAAAGGTACAATATAGGCCGATGAAGTTTTTCTGGAACTGGTCATAGCATGCAGAGCTCTCTACATGAGGACTTACTTGTGCTGCAGCGCTCCGCTAGCTGAACTCCCTGAAGTAGCAGCTTCCTCTGCTACAGACTCTTCTGTCTCCTGTACCAAAGCCCCGACAACAATAGCAGCTCGTAATCTGCATAATCCCCGCTAATCTGCTCTAATCGAGGGCCACCCAAAGTATGCGCCCCCTCTACAATAATCCTACACTCATCTCATAGCTAATGTATTAAGATAATGATAATAATAATAATAATAATAATAATTAATAATAATAGTAATAATAATAGTAACAATGTTAAACAGAGACATAATAGTAGTAACAATAATAATAATATTAATAATAATATAATAACAATAGTAATAATGATAATCGTAAAATAATATTAATAGGGATGATGATGATAATAATAATAAAAATAATATAAGGAGATACAAAAGAAATAGTGCAAAATGGCCCCACATTTTAAGGTCCCCCTTCACTTGCCCCAATAGTGTCATGCCCCCACCTAGGTTGCCCCTACAGTGTCATGCCCCCACCCAGGTTGCCCCCACATTTTCAGGTCCCCACCTAGGTTGCACCCCACAGTGTCATGCCCCCACCTTGGTTGCCCCTACATTTTCAGGTCCCCACCTAGGTTGCCCCTACAGTGTCATGCCCCCACCCAGGTTGCCCCCACATTTTAAGGTCCCCCTTCACTTGCCCCAATAGTGTCATGCCCCCACCTAGGTTGCCCCTACAGTGTCATGCCCCCACCTTGGTTGCCCCTACATTTTCAGGTCCCCACCTAGGTTGCCCCTACAGTGTCATGCCCCCACCCAGGTTGCCCCCACATTTTCAGGTCCCCACCTAGATTGCCCCCACAGTGTCATGCCCCCACCCAGGTTGCCCCCACATTTTCAGGTCCCCACCTAGATTGCCCCCACAGTGTCATGCCCCCACCTAGGTTGCCCCCACAGTGTCATGCCCCACCTAGGTTACCCCTATATTGCCATGTCCCCAACCCAGGTTGTCCCCCAGTGTCATGCCCCCACCTAGGCTGCGCCCATATTGTCATGCCCCCGCCTATGTTGCCCCCCACTTTGTCATGCCTCCCTTCAGTTGCTCCCACTGTATATATCAATAATAAAAAAAATAATATACTACTCACCTCTCCTCCCTCCCTGTTCTTTTCTGTGTCTGGTCCTGGGGTCTTCAGGGAACAAGACGCGCAGTATATTCATAGCCAAGAGAATATTACACACAGGTATTAACCTACAGGGGGAGAGTTATCAGTCCCTTTACTCCAGTTTTCTGCCATAGCGGGATTTTATTGTGGTGCACATTTGGCACCACAACCCTGTTCCACACCTTGCTCACCACATTGTGTGACTATGGGCAGAGCTGGGTGGGCCGGGGACGACTCCTCAGCCCAATATATTCATTATAGTAACTGGTGCAGGGTCGTGTCCATGTTTTATTCATACGCTCCAGATAGTTGATGAGATTTTCATGGGTGACTTGGCGGCTGTCACCAATGGAAATCCAGTCGTCTGCCAGGATATCCTCAGATATGGCTTCCTCTGTTTCAGTGATGCATCGTTTCAGGTCGATCAGATCCTTTGTTTGTGGGGAATATACATAGTCCTTGATATAGCCCATCAGAGGGTATTAGGTCCGGTGATCATGGAGGTCGCCATATCATGGTGAATCATTGTTTTGGTGCAGCCGATCCAACGTTGTTGTGGAGTTTCAATAAGAGATCGGTGACCATCCAAATAGAAATATGGAGGTCCCATCCTGTTGGTCTTCTTCTATCTGTCTAGACTCCTGAAGGGGCCCTGGACTGTGCCCCTGCTCCCTGCACAGGACACACGTACTAAAGGCTCATGGTTATTCGGAGCCCCTTGTTCTCCCCTTGTTTGTGTGGATTTCCTCCCATTCTACAATGACATACTGATAGGGAAGACAAATGAATTTCCCATCAGTAGTAATACAATGTAAGATTTGTCTATAAATTTGACAATCTGACAATTTTTCAGTGAGGATAGAGAATACACTGTAGCTATAAATAGATAAGACCAAGATCCATAGAAGGAGAGAACGTCTTCAGCGATACAGAGAGATACAATGTATCACCGCAATATCATGTACAAGGATCTGCTCACTGTTACAATGGTTTTTCTATATATCATGTCCTATATTCAGGTTCTTCATCTGCAGGGGAACTACAAGTCTTATCTAGCTTGCTGAGACAAGGGCTATAGAAGTATCTGTTTCTTAAGTCCCTTCTAAGGAACCTTAAATTAGGTCATATGGGCATCATGGCATAATCCATTTACCAAAGTAGACGGTTTAATCCAGATTAGTGCAAAAACAAATACTGTATAACCTGACGTCTGTAAATCTGCTACAGGGATGCTCTTTATGTGTGTAAGACATAGGCTGCAGATAGATAGATAGATAGATAGATAGATAGATAGATAGCAGATAGATAGATAGATAGATAGATAGATAGATAGATAGGAGATAGATAGATAGATAGATAGATAGATAGCAGATAGATAGATAGATAGATAGATAGGAGATAGATAGATAGATAGATAGATAGATAGATAGATAGATAGATTAGATAGAGAGATAGATAGATAGATAGATAGATAGATAGATAGATAGATAGATAGATAGATAGATAGGAGATAGATGATATATATGAGATAGATAGATAGATAGATAGATAGATTAGATAGATAGAGAGATAGATAGATAGAGAGAGAGATAGATAGATAGATAGATAGATAGATAGATAGATAGATAAGAGATAGATAGATAATAGATAGGAGATAGATAGATAGATAGATAGATAGATAGATAGATAAAGATAGATAGATAGATAGATAGATAGATAGATAGATAGATAGATAGGAGATAGATAGAGAGATAGATAGATAGATAGATAGATAGATAGATATTAGATAGATAGATAGATAGATAGATAGATAAAGATAGATAGATAGATAGATAGATAGATAGGAGATAGATAGATAGATAGATAGATAGATAGATAGATAGATCGATAGATAGATAGATAAAGATAGATAGATAGATAGATAGATACATAGATAGGAGATAGATCTATCTATCTATCTATCTATCATCTATCTATCTATCTCCTATCTATCTATCTATCTATCTATCTATCTATCTATCTAATATCTCTATCTATCTATCTGTCTATCTATCTCCTATCTATCTATCTATCTATCTATCTATCTATCTATCTATCTCCTATCTATCTATCTATCTATCTATCTCCTATCTATCTATCTATCTATCTATCTATCTATCTATCTATCTATCATCTATCTATCTATCTATCTATCTCCTATCTATCTATCTATCTCCTATCCTACAGACAGCTAATCTGCATACTTTTTCCCCGAGAAGCATTGCTGGGCCTATAAATTCTTACAGCTACTTGGCCCATAGGAAATGTGAATTTAGCCTTCTCATCTGTCGTCACTAGGGGGCCCCGTTTTTATCCTTAGACTGGTTTTCTCATCTTATAAATTGATGGCGTATTGTTGGGGTGTGACATCACTTTATGACTGGTGGACTCCCCACCGATCCCGGGAATGACGGGGCTCCAGAGAATATTTACTGCCATGTTGGGGACCATTCATTTCCAGATACAGTGGGGTCTCTGAGGTCAGACCACCCAGACCTTCACCAATCATATAGCGATGGAATATTCTAGAAATATTCCAGAGATACAGAAGCCTGAAATCAGTAACAGAATCTGGGATTACTGGAAGGAGCACATGGCTGGTCAGAAGACACGTGAGTCACTGTCCTGTCACTGTCCACCAGCTCCAGCTGCAATGCTCGGACCCCATGTGTCTGCAGAGCTGTCACTGCCATAGACATGGAGAAATTCGGACGGCTCGACCCTTGGGCTTGACTCACCCTTGTCCGGAAGGAGAAAGTCTTTCAAGAGAAAGGAAAGATTCTGTGCTCCTTGTCTTATTGTTACTCACTGGACGTTTCTTCATGCTTATAATAGTGATGGAAACTGTAGAATATGAAAGTCTCAGAACAAGTGTAAAGTGTCCTGGAGTCACACCCAAGATTATCCGGAAATAAGTCTACATATAATATTCATCAGGGTGGTCCGAAGTATGAAATGATCTATCTATCTATCTATCTATCTATCTATCTATCTATCTATCTATCTACTATCTATCTATCTCCTATCTATCTATCTATCTATCTATCTATCTACTATCTATCTATCTCCTATCTATCTTTCTATCTATCTATCTATCTATCTATCTATCTATCTATCTATCTATCTTCTATCTATCTATCTATCTATCTATCTATCTATCTCCTATCTATCATCTATCTATCTATCTATCTATCTATCTATCTATCTATCTATCTATCTATCTCCTATCTATCTATCTATCTATCTATCTATTCCATATCTATCTATCTATCTATCTATCTATCTCCTATCTATCTATCTATCTATCTCCTATCTATCTATCTATCTATCTATCTATCTATCTATCTATCTCCTATCTATCTATCTATCTATCTATCTATCTATCTATCTATCTCCTATCTATCTATCTCCTATCTATCTATCTATCTATCTATCTATCTATCTATCTATCTATCTATCTATTCCATATCTATCTATCTATCTATCTATCTATCTATTTATTCCATATCTATCTATCTATCTATCTATCTATCTATCTATCTCCTATCTATCTATCTATCTATCTATCTATCTATCTCCTATCTATCTATCTCCTATCTATCTATCTATCTATCTATCTATCTATTCCATATCTATCTATCTATCTATCTATCTATTTATTCCATATCTATCTATCTATCTATCTATCTATCTATCTCCTATCTATCTATCTATCTATCTATCTCCTATCTATCTATCTATCTATCTATCTATCTATCTATCTATTCCATATCTATCTATCTATCTATCTATCTATCTATTCCATATCTATCTATCTATCTATCTATCTATCTATCTATCTATCTCCTATCTATCTATCTATCTATCTATCTATCTATCTATTTTCTGTATTTTGGGGGTAAGTGCTCTTTAAAATAGAATGGCACAATGTCACCTACTCCACCTTCTGATGTCACATGTTGGACTCGCTGTCCTGTGCATGTCCGGTATGGTGCTAGTATGGGGGACACCTTATATTACACTCTATGTCAGTCTGTGTCATTAGTAAGATCCTGACGTGCTATAACCGAAGGCGCCAATTAGTGCACAATGTGTAGCGGTACAATGTGGTCTTCCAGGCGGTAATGACTGACCCTATCCTCAGGACTCTCATTATATGTATGTCAGGGTAGATATAGACATAGAATATAGCAGGTATATCAGGACATGGTAGTCATATAATATTGAACAGGATTTGTGTCTTATAATAAGTTTAAAAAAAAAAAAAAAACGTATTCAAGTGCAATATCAGATACGATGACGGGAAGGGCTCCATCCACCAATGTCATGTTGCACCACAGACTGTCCAGGAGTTGGCAGATGCTTTAGTCCAGGTCTGGGATGAGATCCCTCAGGAGACCATCCGCAACCTCATCCGGAGCATGCCCAGGTGTTGTAGCATGGCTACCACAGCATCTTGCAGCGGCATGCTATTCCATCCGGTTTGCGTTTAGTTGGACCATCATTTATTTTTCAACAGGACAATGACCCCAAACACCTCCAGGCTGTGTAAGGGCTATGTGACCAAGAAGGAGAGTGATGGGGGGCTACGTCAGATGACCTGGCCTCCACAGTCACCAGACCTGAACCCAATCCAGATGGTTTGGGGTGAGCTGGACCGCAGAGTGAAGGCAAAAGGGCCAACAAGATGCTAAACATCTCTCTGAACTCCTTCAAGATTGTTGGAAGACCATTTCAGGTGACTACCTCATGAAACTCATTAAGAGAATGCCAAGCGTGTGCAAAGCAGGAACCAAAGCAAAAGGTGGCTACTTTGAAGAACCGAGAATATAAGACAGATTGTAGCTGTGTTACACTTTTTTGTTAGTATATAATCCCACACGTGTTACTTCTGAGTTTTGATGCCTTCAGTGTGAATCTACAATTGTCATAGTCATGAAAATACAGAAAACTCTTTGTATGAGAAGGTGCGTCCAAACTTCTGAGCTCTGTAGGTTGCTGATATATTGTTTTCTCATAGTATTTTTGATGATATTCTCCTCATCAGACGATATATCTGTAGGACGTACTATTGTATTGTATGTATAGCGGTGTATTATTTGAGCATTATATGGCCTTCGCTTTGAAGTTATTATTTGGCTGCTATGCGGTTCAGTTATTTCTCATGGAAAGTGCTCTGGTTCTTGCACATGAAGGCCTGGTCTCTTATCCAATAATACTCACACAATTTTTGTATCGGCCGTCACATATAAACGGACATATTGTCGGCTTTAGATTTTTGGGGTCTCGGTATTATTCTCCTATTATTCTCTTCTTATCCCATCTGTAAGACTCACTTACAGAACCCCCCCATACTCTACTCTTACTGTATGAGCCCACCCAGCTTTCCCTTGCCGCTTACACAGCTGCCTTCTTGCTGCGTTGTGTTGTTTTATGAGGCAATTGCTCCGTTTCTGTGTCTTAGTCGTCTCTCTGTCATTCTGTCCCGCTGGCTCATTATTTGTGTATTTCAAAAGGAAAAATTCATAAGAAATTTTCTTGCGTAGGGCGAATGAATATTGTGTTGTGAAGATCTGCAGCTAAATCTAGCAGAGCGGTGACCTCAGCGGACTCCACCGCAGCGTTGTCTCAGAGGATGTGGCGTAGGGGTTGGGAGCTTTCCTGACTCGTAACGAAAGATTTCCTTTTCCCTTTTTCTCCACGTATTACAATAAGAGCCAAAATATATCCCCTGAGCATTTACTCCCTGCTGGTCGGAGCGCGGACTCCGGGGACAACGTGGACACAACGTCATCGCTGTGATATCTATAGATATAAAACTCAAATCCTGTAGTATCTGCTCTATACAAATCCACAGTTATCGCCCGATTTGGGTGAAATTTGGCATGCCCCCTCTCCACTCACAGGAGCAGAATACACACACACGCATAAATATACACGGATCACACATGTGCATGCACACACATATACAAGGATGACACACAAATACACGCACACACATGCAAACATATACCCAGACCATACACACGTGCATGCACACACGCATACATACACATGGATCACACATATGCACACACACACAAATACACACACGTACGTGCACACACACGCATACATATACACGGACCACACACGTGCATGCACACACACATACATGGATCACACATGTGCACACACACAAATACACGCACACACATGCATACATATACCCAGACCATACACACGTGCATGCACACACACACATACATACACATGGATCACACATGTGCACACACACAAATACACGCACACACACGCATACATATACACGGACCAAACACGTGCATGCACACACGCATACACACACATGGATCACACACATTTACACGCACGCATGCACTGACAAAATATGTCTGTTATCCTTAGTGCTGCTTGCACACTGCAATATTTTTCACGGGCCTCTGGGCCATGGATTTGGCAGTTCCATAGACTTCTTTGTGCACAAAGCTGTGAATTTTGCAGGCTCCATAGAAGTCTATGGAGATGTAGAATCCACGGCCCGGAGACTGTAGTGTTACTGTAGTGTGCAAGCAGCCTTACTGAGCAGCAATATGGGTCAGGGGAAAACTGCCTCATAGTAAGATTGTCAGTATTGCTGACTATACAGGGGCCGAATCACTGACACCCTACAATAGATAGTTGTGTAACTGGAAACCAAACTTACTCTTGTCCATAAGCTACTTATAGATGGTACTGGAGGGAGGGGGGGAAGGGCTGCACTATGTTGTTAATTGGGTGTAAATCAGTGGCATAACTAGGAATGATGGGGCCCTGTGGCGAACTTTTGACATACGCTCCCCCCCCCCCCCCCGATGCTGCAGACCCCAACCGACCCACCCGCCCGCATTCCTGCGCACACTATTATAACCCGTAATGGCCCCTGAACACAGTATTATCCCCCATAGTGGCCCCTGCACACAGTATTATCCCCCATAGTGGCCCCTGCACACAGTATTATCCCCCATAGTGGCCCCTGCACACAGTATTATCCCCCATAGTGGCCCCTGCACACAGTATTATCCCCCATAGTGGCCCCTGCACACAGCATTATCCCCCATAGTGGCCCCTGCACACAGTATTATCCCAAGTAGTGGCCCCTGCACACAGTATTATACCCCATAGTGGCCCCTGCACACAGTATTATACCCCATAGTGGCCCCTGCACACAGTATTATGCCCCATAGTGACCCCTGCACACAGTATTATGCCCCATAGTGACCCCTGCACACAGTATTATGTCCCATAGTGGTCCTTGCACACAGTATTATGTCCCATAGTGGCCCCTGCACATAGTATTATGCCCCATAGTGGCCCCTGCACACAGTATTATTCCCCATAGTGGCCCCTGCACATAGTATTATACCCCATAGTGGCCCCTGCACACAGTATTATGTCCCATAGTGGTCCTTGCACACAGTATTATGTCCCATAGTGGCCCCTGCACACAGTATTATTCCCCATAGTGGCCCCTGCACATAGTATTATGCCCCATAGTGGCCCCTGCACACAGTATTATCCCCCATAGTGGCCCCTGCACACAGTATTATACCCCATAGTGGCCCCTGCACACAGTATTATCCCCCATAGTGGCCCCTGCACACAGTATTATCCCCCATAGTGGCCCCTGAACACAGTATTATGTCCCATAGTGGCCCCTGCACATAGTATTATGCCCCATAGTGGCCCCTGCACACAGTATTATGCCCCATAGTGGCCCCTGCACACAGTATTATCCCCCATAGTGGCCCCTGCACACAGTATTATACCCCATAGTGGCCCCTGCACACAGTATTATCCCCCATAGTGGCCCCTGCACACAGTATTATCCCCCATAGTGGCCCCTGCACACAGTATTATCCCCCATAGTGGCCCCTGAACACAGTATTATGTCCCATAGTGGCCCCTGCACATAGTATTATCCCCCATAGTGGCCCCTGAACACAGTATTATGCCCCATAGTGGCCCCTGCACACAGTATTATCCCCCATAGTGGCCCCTGCACACAGTATTATCCCCCATAGTGGCCCCTGAACACAGTATTATGCCCCATAGTGGCCCCTGCACACAGTATTATTCCCCATAGTGGCCCCTGCACATAGTATTATGCCCCATAGTGACCCCTGCACACAGACACAGTATTATCCCCCATAGTGGCCCCTGCACACAGTATTATACCCCATAGTGGCCCCTGCACACAGTATTATCCCCCATAGTGGCTCCTGCACACAGTATTATCCCCCATAGTGTCCCCTGCACACAGTATTATGTCCCATAGTGGCCCCTGCACACAGTATTATGTCCCATAGTGGCCCCTGCACACAGTATTATGTCCCATAGTGGCCCCTGCACACAGTATTATCCCCCATAGTGGCCCCTGCACACAGTATTATGTCCCATAGTGGCCCCTGCACATAGTATTATGCCCCATAGTGGCCCCTGCACACAGTATTATACCCCATAGTGGCCCCTGCACACAGTATTATCCCCCATAGTGGCCCCTGCACACAGTATTATCCCCCATAGTGGCCCCTGAACACAGTATTATGTCCCATAGTGGCCCCTGCACATAGTATTATGCCCCATAGTGGCCCCTGCACACAGTATTATTCCCCATAGTGGCCCCTGCACATAGTATTATGCCCCATAGTGGCCCCTGCACACAGACACAGTACTATCCCCCATAGTGGCCCCTGCACACAGTATTATACCCCATAGTGGCCCCTGCACACAGTATTATCCCCCATAGTGGCCCCTGCACACAGTATTATCCCCCATAGTGTCCCCTGCACACAGTATTATGTCCCATAGTGGCCCCTGCACACAGTATTATCCCCCATAGTGTCCCCTGCACACAGTATTATGTCCCATAGTGGCCCCTGCACACAGTATTATGTCCCATAGTGGCCCCTGCCCACAGTATTATGTCCCATAGTGGCCCCTGCACACAGTATTATGTCCCATAGTGGCCCCTGCACACAGTATTATGACCCATAGTGGCCCCTGCACACAGTATTATCCCCCATAGTGGCCCCTGCACACAGTATTATCCCCCATAGTGTCCCCTGCACACAGTATTATGTCCCATAGTGGCCCCTGCACACAGTATTATCCCCCATAGTGTCCCCTGCACACAGTATTATGTCCCATAGTGGCCCCTGCACACAGTATTATCCCCCATAGTGTCCCCTGCACACAGTATTATGTCCCATAGTGGCCCCTGCACACAGTATTATGTCCCATAGTGGCCCCTGCACACAGTATTATGTCCCATAATGGCCCCTGCACACAGTATTATGACCCATAGTGGCCCCTGCACACAGTATTATCCCCCATAGTGGCCCCTGCACACAGTATTATGTCCCATAGTGGCCCCTGCACACAGTATTATCCCCCATAGTGTCCCCTGCACACAGTATTATCCCCCATAGTGGCCCCTGCACACAGTATTATCCCCCATAGTGTCCCCTGCACACAGTATTATCCCCCATAGTGTCCCCTGCACACAGTATTATGTCCCATAGTGTCCCCTGCACACAGTATTATCCCCCATAGTGGCCCCTGCACACAGTATTATCCCCCATAGTGTCCCCTGCACACAGTATTATCCCCCATAGTGTCCCCTGCACACAGTATTATGTCCCATAGTGGCCCCTGCACACAGTATTATCCCCCATAGTGTCCCCTGCACACAGTATTATGTCCCATAGTGGCCCCTGCACACAGTATTATGTCCCATAGTGGCCCCTGCACACAGTATTATGTCCCATAATGGCCCCTGCACACAGTATTATGACCCATAGTGGCCCCTGCACACAGTATTATCCCCCATAGTGGCCCCTGCACACAGTATTATGTCCCATAGTGGCCCCTGCACACAGTATTATCCCCCATAGTGTCCCCTGCACACAGTATTATCCCCCATAGTGGCCCCTGCACACAGTATTATCCCCCATAGTGTCCCCTGCACACAGTATTATCCCCCATAGTGGCCCCTGCACACAGTATTATGTCCCATAGTGGCCCCTGCACACAGTATTATGTCCCATAGTGGCCCCTGCACACAGTATTATACCCCATAGTGGCCCCTGCACACAGTATTATCCCCCATAGTGGCCCCTGCACACAGTATTATCCCCCATAGTGGCCCCTGCACACAGTATTATGTCCCATAGTGGCCCCTGCACACAGTATTATCCCCCATAGTGGCCCCTGCACACAGTATTATCCCCCATAGTGGCCCCTGAACACAGTATTATGTCCCATAGTGGCCCCTGCACATAGTATTATGCCCCATAGTGGCCCCTGCACACAGTATTATTCCCCATAGTGGCCCCTGCACATAGTATTATGCCCCATAGTGGCCCCTGCACACAGACACAGTATTATCCCCCATAGTGGCCCCTGCACACAGTATTATACCCCATAGTGGCCCCTGCACACAGTATTATCCCCCATAGTGGCCCCTGAACACAGTATTATCCCCCATAGTGTTCTCTGCACACAGTATTATGTCCCATAGTGGCCCCTGAACACATTATTATCCCCCATAGTGTCCCCTGCACACAGTATTATGTCCCATAGTGGCCCCTGCACACAGTATTATGTCCCATAGTGGCCCCTGCACACAGTATTATGTCCCATAGTGGCCCCTGCACACAGTATTATGTCCCATAGTGGCCCCTGCACACAGTATTATGACCCATAGTGGCCCCTGCACACAGTATTATCCCCCATAGTGGCCCCTGCACACAGTATTATCCCCCATAGTGTCCCCTGCACACAGTATTATCCCCCATAGTGGCCCCTGCACACAGTATTATGTCCCATAGTGGCCCCTGCACACAGTATTATCCCCCATAGTGGCCCCTGCACACAGTATTATGTCCCATAGTGGCCCCTGCACACAGTATTATGTCCCATAATGGCCCCTGCACACAGTATTATGACCCATAGTGGCCCCTGCACACAGTATTATCCCCCATAGTGGCCCCTGCACACAGTATTATGTCCCATAGTGGCCTCTGCACACAGTATTATCCCCCATAGTGTCCCCTGCACACAGTATTATCCCCCATAGTGGCCCCTGCACACAGTATTATCCCCCATAGTGTCCCCTGCACACAGTAGTATCCCCCATAGTGGCCTCTGCACACAGTATTATGTCCCATAGTGGCCCCTGCACACAGTATTATCCCCCATAGTGGCCCCTGCACACAGTATTATCCCCCATAGTGGCCCCTGAACACAGTATTATGTCCCATAGTGGCCCCTGCACATAGTATTATGCCCCATAGTGGCCCCTGCACACAGTATTATTCCCCATAGTGGCCCCTGCACATAGTATTATGCCCCATAGTGGCCCCTGCACACAGACACAGTATTATCCCCCATAGTGGCCCCTGCACACAGTATTATACCCCATAGTGGCCCCTGCACACAGTATTATCCCCCATAGTGGCCCCTGCACACAGTATTATCCCCCATAGTGTCCCCTGCACACAGTATTATGTCCCATAGTGGCCCCTGCACACAGTATTATCCCCCATAGTGTCCCCTGCACACAGTATTATCCCCCATAGTGGCCCCTGCACACAGTATTATGTCCCATAGTGGCCCCTGCACACAGTATTATGTCCCATAGTGGCCCCTGCACACAGTATTATGTCCCCATAGTGGCCCCTGCACACAGTATTATGACCCATAGTGGCCCCTGCACACAGTATTATCCCCCATAGTGGCCCCTGCACACAGTATTATCCCCCATAGTGGCCCCTGCACACAGTATTATGTCCCATAGTGGCCCCTGCACACAGTATTATGTCCCATAGTGTCCCCTGCACACAGTATTATGTCCCATAGTGGCCCCTGCACACAGTATTATCCCCCATAGTGGCCCCTGAACACAGTATTATGTCCCATAGTGGCCCCTGCACATAGTATTATGCCCCATAGTGGCCCCTGCACACAGTATTATTCCCCATAGTGGCCCCTGCACATAGTATTATGCCCCATAGTGGCCCCTGCACACAGACACAGTATTATCCCCCATAGTGGCCCCTGCACACAGTATTATACCCCATAGTGGCCCCTGCACACAGTATTATCCCCCATAGTGGCCCCTGCACACAGTATTATCCCCCATAGTGTTCTCTGCACACAGTATTATGTCCCATAGTGGCCCCTGAACACATTATTATCCCCCATAGTGTCCCCTGCACACAGTTTTATGTCCCATAGTGCCCCCTGCACACAGTATTATGTCCCATAGTGGCCCCAGCACACAGTATTATGTCCCATAGTGGCCCCTGCACACAGTATTATGACCCATAGTGGCCCCTGCACACAGTATTATCCCCCATAGTGGCCCCTGCACACAGTATTATCCCCCATAGTGTCCCCTGCACACAGTATTATGTCCCATAGTGGCTCCTGCACACAGTATTATCCCCCATAGTGTCCCCTGCACACAGTATTATCCCCCATAGTGGCCCCTGCACACAGTATTATGTCCCATAGTGGCCCCTGCACACAGTATTATCCCCCATAGTGGCCCCTGCACACAGTATTATGTCCCATAGTGGCCCCTGCACACAGTATTATGTCCCATAATGGCCCCTGCACACAGTATTATGACCCATAGTGGCCCCTGCACACAGTATTATGTCCCATAGTGGCCCCTGCACACAGTATTATGTCCCATAGTGGCCCCTGCACACAGTATTATCCCCCATAGTGGCCCCTGCACACAGTATTATCCCCCATAGTGGCCCCTGCACATAGTATTATGCCCCATAGTGGCCCCTGCACACAGACACAGTATTATCCCCCATAGTGGCCCCTGCACACAGTATTATACCCCATAGTGGCCCCTGCACACAGTATTATCCCCCATAGTGGCCCCTGCACACAGTATTATCCCCCATAGTGTTCTCTGCACACAGTATTATGTCCCATAGTGGCCCCTGAACACATTATTATCCCCCATAGTGTCCCCTGCACACAGTATTATGTCCCATAGTGCCCCCTGCACACAGTATTATGTCCCATAGTGGCCCCTGCACACAGTATTATGTCCCATAGTGGCCCCAGCACACAGTATTATGTCCCATAGTGGCCCCTGCACACAGTATTATGACCCATAGTGGCCCCTGCACACAGTATTATCCCCCATAGTGGCCCCTGCACACAGTATTATCCCCCATAGTGTCCCCTGCACACAGTATTATGTCCCATAGTGGCTCCTGCACACAGTATTATCCCCCATAGTGTCCCCTGCACACAGTATTATCCCCCATAGTGGCCCCTGCACACAGTATTATGTCCCATAGTGGCCCCTGCACACAGTATTATCCCCCATAGTGGCCCCTGCACACAGTATTATGTCCCATAGTGGCCCCTGCACACAGTATTATGTCCCATAATGGCCCCTGCACACAGTATTATGACCCATAGTGGCCCCTGCACACATTATTATGTCCCATAGTGGCCCCTGCACACAGTATTATGTCCCATAGTGGCCCCTGCACACAGTATTATCCCCCATAGTGGCCCCTGCACACAGTATTATCCCCCATAGTGGCCCCTGAACACAGTATTATGTCCCATAGTGGCCCCTGCACATAGTATTATGCCCCATAGTGGCCCCTGCACACAGTATTATTCCCCATAGTGGCCCCTGCACATAGTATTATGCCCCATAGTGGCCCCTGCACACAGACACAGTATTATCCCCCATAGTGGCCCCTGCACACAGTATTATACCCCATAGTGGCCCCTGCACACAGTATTATCCCCCATAGTGGCCCCTGCACACAGTATTATCCCCCATAGTGTCCCCTGCACACAGTATTATGTCCCATAGTGGCCCCTGCACACAGTATTATCCCCCATAGTGTCCCCTGCACACAGTATTATCCCCCATAGTGGCCCCTGCACACAGTATTATGTCCCATAGTGGCCCCTGCACACAGTATTATGTCCCATAGTGGCCCCTGCACACAGTATTATGTCCCCTAGTGGCCCCTGCACACAGTATTATGACCCATAGTGGCCCCTGCACACAGTATTATCCCCCATAGTGGCCCCTGCACACAGTATTATCCCCCATAGTGGCCCCTGCACACAGTATTATGTCCCATAGTGGCCCCTGCACACAGTATTATGTCCCATAGTGTCTCCTGCACACAGTATTATCCCCCATAGTGGCCCCTGCACACAATATTATGTCCCATAGTGGCCCCTGCACATAGTATTATCCCCCATAGTGGCCCCTGCACACAGTATTATGTCCCATAGTGGCCCCTGCACACAGTATTATGTCCCATAATGGCCCCTGCACACAGTATTATCCCCCATAGTGTCCCCTGCACACAGTATTATCCCCCATAGTGGCCCCTGCACACAGTATTATGTCCCATAGTGGCTCCTGCACATAGTATTATCCCCCATAGTGGCCCCTGAACACAGTATTATGTCCCATTGTGGCCCCTGCACGTAGTATTATGCCCCATAGTGGCCCCTGCACACAGTATTATTCCCCATAGTGGCACCTGCACATAGTATTATGCCCCATAGTGGCCCCTGCACACAGACACAGTATTATCCCCCATAGTGGCCCCTGCACACAGTATTATACCCCATAGTGGCCCCTGCACACAGTATTATCCCCCATAGTGGCCCCTGCACACAGTATTATCCCCCATAGTGTCCCCTGCACACAGTATTATGTCCCATAGTGGCCTCTGCACACATTATTATCCCCCATAGTGTCCCCTGCACACAGTATTATCCCCCATAGTGGCCCCTGCACACAGTATTATGTCCCATAGTGGCCCCTGCACACAGTATTATGTCCCATAGTGGCCCCTGCACACAGTATTATGTCCCATCGTGGCCCCTGCACACAGTATTATGACCCATAGTGGCCCCTGCACACAGTATTATGTCCCATAATGGCCCCTGCACACAGTATTATCCCCCATAGTGTCCCCTGCACACAGTATTATCCCCCATAGTGGCCCCTGCACACAGTATTATGTCCCATAGTGGCCCCTGCACACAGTATTATGTCCCATAGTGTCCCCTGCACACAGTATTATCCCCCATAGTGGCCCCTGCACACAATATTATGTCCCATAGTGGCCCCTGCACATAGTATTATCCCCCATAGTGGCCCCTGCACACAGTATTATGTCCCATAGTGGCCCCTGCACACAGTATTATGTCCCATAATGGCCCCTGCACACAGTATTATCCCCCATAGTGTCCCCTGCACACAGTATTATCCCCCATAGTGGCCCCTGCACACAGTATTATGTCCCATAGTGGCCCCTGCACATAGTATTATGTCCCATAGTGGCCCCTGCACACAGTATTATGTCCCATAGTGGCCCCTGCACACAGTATTATCCCCCATAGTGGCCCCTACACACAGTATTATGTCCCATAGTGGCTCCTGCACATAGTATTATCCCCCATAGTGGCCCCTGAACACAGTATTATGTCCCATAGTGGCCCCTGCACGTAGTATTATGCCCCATAGTGGCCCCTGCACACAGTATTATTCCACATAGTAGCCCCTGCACATAGTATTATGCCCCATAGTGGCCCCTGCACACAGACACAGTATTATCCCCCATAGTGGCCCCTGCACACAGTATTATACCCATAGTGGCCCCTGCACACAGTATTATCCCCCATAGTGGCCCCTGCACACAGTATTATCCCCCATAGTGTCCCCTGCACACAGTATTATGTCCCATAGTGGCCCCTGCACACATTATTATCCCCCATAGTGTCCCCTGCACACAGTATTATCCCCCATAGTGGCCCCTGCACACAGTATTATGTCCCATAGTGGCCCCTGCACACAGTATTATGTCCCATAGTGGCCCCTGCACACAGTATTATGTCCCATAGTGGCCCCTGCACACAGTATTATGACCCATAGTGGCCCCTGCACACAGTATTATCCCCCATAGTGGCCCCTGCACACAGTATTATCCCCCATAGTGTCCCCTGCACACAGTATTATGTCCCATAGTGGCCCCTGCACACATTATTATCCCCCATAGTGTCCCCTGCACACAGTATTATCCCCCATAGTGGCCCCTGCACACAGTATTATGTCCCATAGTGGCCCCTGCACACAGTATTATGTCCCATAGTGGCCCCTGCACACAGTATTATGTCCCATAGTGGCCCCTGCACACAGTATTATGACCCATAGTGGCCCCTGCACACAGTATTATCCCCCATAGTGGCCCCTGCACACAGTATTATCCCCCATAGTGTCCCCTGCACACAGTATTATGTCCCATAGTGGCCCCTGCACACAGTATTATCCCCCATAGTGTCCCCTGCACACAGTATTATCCCCCATAGTGGCCCCTGAACACAGTATTATGTCCCATAGTGGCCCCTGCACACAGTATTATGTCCCATAATGGCCCCTGCACACAGTATTATGACCCATAGTGGCCCCTGCACACAGTATTATATCCCATAGTGGCCCCTGCACACAGTATTATGACCCATAGTGGCCCCTGCACACAGTATTATCCCCCATAGTGGCCCCTGCACACAGTATTATGCCCCATAGTGGCCCCTGCACACAGTATTATCCCCCATAGTGGCCCCTGCACACAGTATTATCCCCCATAGTGTCCCCTGCACACAGTATTATGTCCCATAGTGGCCCCTGCACACATTATTATCCCCCATAGTGTCCCCTGCACACAGTATTATCCCCCATAGTGGCCCCTGCACACAGTATTATGTCCCATAGTGGCCCCTGCACACAGTATTATGTCCCATAGTGGCCCCTGCACACAGTATTATGTCCCATAGTGGCCCCTGCACACAGTATTATGACCCATAGTGGCCCCTGCACACAGTATTATCCCCCATAGTGGCCCCTGCACACAGTATTATCCCCCATAGTGTCCCCTGCACACAGTATTATGTCCCATAGTGGCCCCTGCACACATTATTATCCCCCATAGTGTCCCCTGCACACAGTATTATCCCCCATAGTGGCCCCTGCACACAGTATTATGTCCCATAGTGGCCCCTGCACACAGTATTATGTCCCATAGTGGCCCCTGCACACAGTATTATGTCCCATAGTGGCCCCTGCACACAGTATTATGACCCATAGTGGCCCCTGCACACAGTATTATCCCCCATAGTGGCCCCTGCACACAGTATTATCCCCCATAGTGTCCCCTGCACACAGTATTATGTCCCATAGTGGCCCCTGCACACAGTATTATCCCCCATAGTGTCCCCTGCACACAGTATTATCCCCCATAGTGGCCCCTGAACACAGTATTATGTCCCATAGTGGCCCCTGCACACAGTATTATGTCCCATAATGGCCCCTGCACACAGTATTATGACCCATAGTGGCCCCTGCACACAGTATTATATCCCATAGTGGCCCCTGCACACAGTATTATGACCCATAGTGGCCCCTGCACACAGTATTATCCCCCATAGTGGCCCCTGCACACAGTATTATGCCCCATAGTGGCCCCTGCACACATTACACCTCATTGTGGCCCCTTCACCCAGCATTATGCTCCACTGTGGACACCCATGAACAATTATTATATTCTGGAGGCTTTTCAGAACCCAGAGCTTAATAATCGCCCCGAGGGGGCCTGATCATGTGAAGTCAAAGACGTTACACAAGTAGGCCCGAAGCCTGCCCGAAGAGGTAGGTAACACAGTTTTTTATGTTCCCTTACCTCTCCTGGGCCTCCAGTCATTATACTCGGGGGTCTTTTCAGCGCTATATTGTGCGCTCTTCAATGAGTCAACCAGACGGGACAATGGTCTCGAACAGATGTTCCTGATGTTGTATGGGGATGAGTGACTTGTTTAACCTTATACAGGCTGCATTAGATGGCAGACCATCACCCTTTTTACACAAGGCTACAATACGTGCAGCCATCTAGTCTATTATGCGACATGATATTGTTCTCACATCTGTACGTGCCAATTGGCGGGAACAATTCGTCCTAAGGACACTCGTTACCACTAATTTATTAGGACCTTAAAGGGAATTTTCTAATCTGTATGTAAATGAGATGTTTGGTGCACCTGGGACGTGGCTGCACCTGCCAAAACTTCCGTTTTTGCTTGTTTTCTATGTACATTGGCAACTGTCAATCTTTCTGTTTGGGGGAGGCGTTGGGTGGGAGCCACAGATGAAAATAGGTGTCCTGGCAAGTCTGGCCACGCGGTGAGCGCACCGAACAGCTCATCTGCATACAGATTGGAAATGGATTATCTCAGCTGCAAAATTGTATATACAAGAAAAATACCGCACCCACGTAGAAATATCGTATTGCTGCAAAACTCATCCTGCACTTATGTCTCAGGCAGATATGTAAAGGATTAGAGGTGTGCACTCACTATATACCAACACATTCAGGCCTGGTTCACATCTCCATTCAGTAATACAATCGGGCAGTCCGCATGGGAACCCCCCCCCCCCAAACAGACTACCAAACGCATTAGCAAGCGGTGTGCATTGAAAGCACACGGACCCCATAGACTATAATGGGGTCCATGTGCTTTCCGTGTGGTGTCCGCAGGGAACATGTGGACAGGAAAGTACTTCATGATCTACTTTCCTGTCCGCATGACTTGTGCAGACACCACGCGGAAAGCGCACGTACCTCATTATAGTCTATGGGGTCCGTGTGCTTTCACTGCACAACGCTTGCTAATGCGATCAGTAGTCCGTTCGGGGGGGTGGAGGGGTTCCCATGCGGACTCCCCGAACGGATTACTGAACATAGATGTGAACCAGGCCTTATACATATACCATATATACTAACACATGTACATTTATATACATTCATATGCCATATATAAATCATATATATATATATATACTTATGAATGTATGAATACTATATATACTCACATATATACATACACTCACACATACACATTATTATAGCATACTGTATATACTCACACATACCTGTATACAAACATACAGTACTCACACAGTATACAAGACACATACTTTACACAAATGTACACATATATACATATTAAACATACAGATTTTACCAAAAGAATTTACTCACCATTGCAGCAGACGGCTCCTGTCTTCCCCACACGCTACGATGTGAGAGACAACTCACTGTGAGGAGGAGGGGGAGGGAGGAAGTCTGGGCAGCAGAGACGAGACTTCATAGAAAATCAGCATAGCAGCTGCAGGTAAATGAAGGAAGCGGCCATTAGCTGATGCTGAAGCTGCACATGCTCTCCTCCAATATGTACAGCTTCAGCATCAGCTAATCGGGGCCCCTGTGTTTTGAGGCAAATGCATTGGTCAGGTGCCGATCGGGCCCCAACCAATGCATCTGCATTGGTAAAATGAAAACTTTCAGTCAGGGCTCGGGGCCCACCGGGGGATTCACTGATTCCCCGGAAGGCCAGTCCGACCCTGGAGGTGTGGTCTGATTAGATACTGGGTCTTGCCACAAGAGGACATACACATACAAGTGCTTCCGCTGCTGCCCTCTACAAAGGCTCTCAGAGACTTCTTTTGGGTAGTGTACTTCTTAGTGGGAATTATTTCTGTTGCTCCCACCAATCCTAAACAATCACTGCTTTTAGATTCAGCACGATTATACTCTCTACTGGGTGGGTGGTTCTTGGCTGCAGCAGAGCAACAAGGACCGCCCACCTGACAGCAAAGAGTATAGATAAGCTGAAGCAATGATTGCTCAGGAATGGTGGGGGCTAGAGAGAAGATTCCAACTGTGTCAGAATCAGTGGAGCTGTGGCTACTGAAGGATATAAGGAGTTGGAGCTGGTGAAAGTGGTGAAAGTCTTCTTTAAACCAATGCAAGGATTAGCGGGTGGACAAGATCCCTGACACAGGTGCAGCCAACTCTGTACTAGGAATAGGAACATGGAGACATAGTTAGTATTTGGGGCGCCCTGAAATTAAATTACTATTAATATATCAGTATTCACTGTCCATGGCACTAATGCAAAACGACAGTCCAGGGCTGTGACTTACACAGATGGAAAGCAGGCTCAGAACATAGCAGGCCAAAAATTTCTGCTTCCAGAATGTTTGCAGAGTTTTCCTCTGCTTCAGTTTTTTGTTCCCTGGCGTTCCTGTAGGTAGAATTGATATCTTGCGATTTATAACAACACGGTTTTGGAGATCACAGAATTTTTCTGCAATGTGTGGATGGATTTCACTAGATTCCCATCCACTTTGCAGGGACTGATAAACGCCCTGGCCTGGAACGCCAAGCGACTATCGTGCCCGGGCCTATTGTAAGTAATGGTGCACATGGCAGGTGCAGCTTCATGTCTCCATTGCCAGTGCCAGATCAGGCGGTGGGAGCTATGCCTGGACAATCCCTTTAATAAATGCAAGCTCTGTGGTTATAAAAGGGGAAGCAGAAAACACGATGCAACCTCTGAGGCACGTCTATGAAACTGGACATAATGGTGAAACAAATAGGAAGTGTCTTGGATCTGCATGTGAGATTGGGTTATCCAGGGGTCACAGCACCGTTAAGATGACCTATAAATAGCAGAGTGGCCGGACACTGACTCCTGGCCAGCACCCGCGCCGATCAGCAGACTCCAAGAGCCGCAGTGCAGCTGGGAGAGTTACTAGATTTTCAGCCCCATTGGCTTGAGTCGGACTGCGCCAGTCAAGTGAATGGGACTGTGCTGCAATACCAGACACAACCACTATACAAGGTATGGCGCTGTGCTTGGTAAATGCTCAGCGCTTGCCCAAACACTGCGACCTCTACAGACAGATAACCCGCGTGTGGCCATGTTTCAAATGCTCCCCGATTTGCAAATGATGACCTATCCTAAAAATAGGTCATCGATTATTAAGGCTGGAAAAAAATTTTAAGGAATTGTCCTGTAATCCTGTGAGTGTGAACACGGCAGCACAGCAGGTAATGGAGAGGTCACTATATAATATCTCATTATATATGGTTGGTAATTATTAACCCTTACACACATGGAGTGGGCGGTGATATGGCTGACGTGTCCAGAGGGTTAGCCCGCCCGGCCAGGATATTGTTCATAGCTGCACGACTCATAGTACACATAAGGGCTGTGAACATGGCCTTGTCAACAGGAAGGTGCATAATACCAGGCGTGAGCAGACAGGCCGGGAGATAAGGGCTGCCTTGGCTACAACAAGCACATACACGTTACCAGCATAATCCATAGGGTGCGTCACTAGATATATATGGCCCCTGAATCTACAGGCTAAAGGGGGATGATATAAGCATTAAAATAATATAGAGCACTGACTATCAAGCCACCGCTATTCTGGGGATGCAGAACTACAACTCCCAGCATGTCCTAATGCAAGCAGCTCAGAGGGAAAGCCCAGGATTACAAAAAAGAGGTCAATGAACAGCGCCACTCTTGTGCATAGGCTGTATCTGGTATTGCAGGTCATCTCCTTATGAGTGATGAGGATGGAGGAATAAGGGCTTCACATTAGTAGATTAGAGCGGTATAGCTTGTAATACAGGGGTGTTCATACCTCCCAACTTTTGAACAACAGAAAGAGGCATAAAATGTGCGGCCGCAGCAAATAGCAAAATAGCGCGCCGCAGCAAATTTAGCCCTGCCCACTTTTATGTTGACTCCGCCCATTCTCTTTCATTTTTCATGTCCCCCGACACAATATGATCCTCTTACAGTCACCCGTACATTATGTGCCCTAACATTGTAATGTCCCCCTTCCAACTGCCCCACAGTATTAAGTCCCTCTCCTGGTGCCCCAATTTAAACATGAAACTGGATCAGCTGGAGGGGGACATTAGCAGTGGGGGTAGTTGGAGGGGGCAATAAATAAATGGAAGATGAAGTGGGACATTAAACGGTGGGTAACTAGAAGCAGACATTAAACTGTAGGGGTAGCTGGAGGGTGACATTAAACTGGGGGCAACTAGAGGCAGACAGGTCTCCCTCCAGCTCCTCCCACGGTTTAATGCCCCCTCCAGTTGTCCCCCGGTTTAAGTGCCCCCTTTATTTGCTCCATTTCATGTCCCCTCCTCCATCTCTGCCCCCGGTTTTTATCTCCCCCCCCCTCCATTTCTCCTTCAGTTTCGTATCCCCTTTCATCTGCCCCCAGTTTCATGTCCCCTCCTCCATCTCTGCCCCCGGTTTCATCTCCCCCCCTCAATTTCTCCCTCAGTTTCATATCCCCTTTCATCTGCCCTCAGTTTCATGTCCCCCCTCCATCTCTGCCCCCAGTATAATGACAAACACACACACACTTTCTCTCTCTCTCCATCCTGCATCTCACATCCCCCCTTCCCCCTCCCTTCTCAGTACCTTACACGGATCTCTTCTCTCCTCACTGCATAGGACACTGACACGCCCACCTAGTCACGTGACCATGTGATGTTCTTGAAGGTCCTTGAACCATAGTCGAGCGTTCCTCCGATCACCACAGCCTCTTATCTGTTATAAGAGCAGGCGGTCATCGGAGGAATGATTGATCAGTAAATCATTAAAGGGACATAGCTGTGCGGGGCCGCGGGACAGTGGCAGGAAAGCGTGAGTGTCCTACGGAAATCGGGATGGTTGGGCGTTATGGCTTGTGGTCAATGTGACAGAGTTGCCCCTCTACTCTGATTAATTAGAAGATCCCCTTCATCACAGGGTGTACGGACTGGGGTAAACCACTAGGGGCAGCTTCTTTAGGGAGGACGATACTTTCCCATAATATCTGGGGGGTGTTTGTAAATAATAACCATTTTGGTGTAACGCTACATTGTGGAGTGCCTCTGTTACTCCTCCTGGAAATATACAAAAATTGAAAATTGCGCTATGAGTTTGGGGCATGTCCCTACAGATTCTGACATTGACCAGTCAGGGCTGACATCACTGGACTGTATAGGGATGCAAACTGTTACAAAGGGAAATGGAAACACCCAGTTGTCAATTTATTTATACATTTTCAAGAGGAATAATAGAGGAGTGGAACAATATAGAGTTTTAACACAATGCACAAGTCAGGTCAGGTGCCCGGTCCTTTGCAACTCTTGCACTTAAGAATTTTTTTTTTTCCATTTCGGTATGCTTGTTATGCTAAAAGTAGAACATACAGAAGACAAATGCACCCCACATTGCTCGCTGCCTAAGGGCAAGCCTTCTGGGGTCCCCATTGTGCCCAAAGATTTCAAATAGCTTGAAGATTTATTACGGTTTTGCTGCAAATTGAGGGGAAAAAAAGCTCCACAACCACTCTGCTTCGTGCAGTGAGCCTTGGCTGAAATGTGTGCAGGACCTGCACCAACAAGATCACATGACCATACCTGTGCAGGTTCTGTTACTGTTAAAGGATTTGCACAGATCTCAGGTCACATGACAATATCTGTGCAGGTCCTGAGACCAGGGTAAGGCTGAGCTCAGAGACTTCGTTGCAAAAACCGACGAAAATCAGAGGAGAGAAAATTCCTGGACACCGGGCGGACCCCATTATAGTCAAGGGGGTTTTACATTTAGGTCAACTGGGGTCTGGTTTTAATTAGCCCTTAGTCCCATTGTGTGAAATGACATTCTTTGTTATGTATGTCTGTATCTGAACCCTATAAATTGTACAGTGCTGCGGAATATGTTGGCGCTATATAAATAAAATGTATTATTATTATATTATTATTAGGTGGTCTGGTCTGGGGTCTGTATTGGGATGGATTGTATACAGGAGGGGGCCCTACAAAAATATGTCCGTACATAGTCTGATATTGTCAGGGCTCATTGGACACTACCAAAGAAGGTTGTGCGTGGGATAGCAGGGGGATAATAAGTAATATATGGCACCAACGTTTTTGACTTTTTCCACTGTCTCACCTTGACTTGGCCTTGATAGAGTCTTACTCTCTATTTCTTCCTGGCGGTTCGGTTCTTATGACCCCCTTGTACAGCGGTAAGGTGCGGGATTATTTGCCCTTTGGAGCCTTCTATGACCCGAATCTTTCTATTGTTCACTTCAACTTCCAAGAGTCTTGACTGTTAGGCGGTGGATGATTTCCTCTATGGGTCGCCCGGACTACTTGTCTGATTCACTTCTCCTTTGTTCCTTGTCGCTGCCAGACAATTACTTGGGCCATTTCTGAATCTTATTAAGAGAACAGCATCCCCTAGAGGCCTCGGGCGGCAATCGGTCTTGGGACAAAATTTACTTTATTTACTACATGTCATGTCTATGTTGTTTGCTTACGTTGTCCTCATCTTCGGTAACTTTTCACGGTTAGGGTTGTCTGTCTCTTTAAATGCCGTTGAGGGTCCCAGAGGAATTTTTGTGGTTTTCTGCTGAGGGTTGTAGAAGAGTAATCCATCTTCAGTATGATATCTGCAGACATCCCCCACCGTGCTACTGGTTGCACCATAGACGTAAGTCTTTTATCTAGAATTTCTCCATCATGAGAACTTTCTATGGTGTCTTGACTTTATCATCGAGAACCGTAGCTCGTGACCACATCTTGACTTGCAGTCAACTATGACTCAAGGAATCTTCTTAAAGTAGTGTATGTGTTGGGTTAGCAACTAAGCCCCAATGCAAAATCCATAATAGGCTCCTACCTACCATGCATAGGCCCCCTCCAGATCCAGGGCCCCTGTGTGACCACCGCTGCAGTACCATTGCACCCTCTATAGCTATGTCCAGATCAGTCTAAGTCTGCTTTTTGCTCACTGTTCCCCATCTATGAAAAACCAAATAGTGGCCCAAGAATTGACTGGTAGCAATGGGCTCATATAGACGAGGCCACCTCTGGTCATCTGGACCAGGGGTGAACAAGTTATTCTGCACATAAAGGAGGACTAAAAAAAAAAGTGTCCGATATCATTACAGACAATTTTCGATTTAGGGTTCAGCCACTGAGCACTTTGGCTCCCATGTGTGCAGGACCTGCACAGATAAGGTCACATGACTCTATGTGTACAGGTTCTATTGCTATGGAATGATTTGCACAGATAAGATCACATGACACTATGTCCTCAGAGGCCTTCAGTCCTATCATTCAGTCAATTCTAAGCCCCCAAATCCCACGGGTGACAACTCCTTGACTCAGTACTAGCTGGACATTATGCCAAAGTCTGACAAATCTGTAGACACCTAGAAAAAATAATAATGATTACCATCTCCTTTAAAGGGGTTGCACAAAATCATACACTTGACATTTTCCACCTTGAGTTGGGTCTGGTGTTGCAGTTTAGTTCCAGAGAAGTGAATGGAATTAAGCTGCAATACCATAAACAACCTGAGGACAGGTGGGGCGCTCTTTCTTAAATAAAGCAGCCTTGTTTTTACCATATTCCCAGCATAGTCGATCAGTTCCTATGAATCGGACTTCGCTAGGAATTGTAGTTCAGCTACAACTATAAAGAATGGCCTAAGGTGATAAAGAGACTGTTACATCTTGTATGTTGCGTACAATGGAATAGATTAATCACTTTGAGATCATTAATAAGAGGCTGGTGCCATAGAGAATAGGGTAAGTATATAGGAATATCATGCTATGTGCTAGCGTGCCTGCACAAGACTCGTGTCGTGGAAGGAAGGAACGTACTATCTCGCCTACGTTCAGGTTTTGAATGCATGGTTGGCCCATTATCATCATCGGCCAACGATGAGATCACCAAAAAAGGCACTGGTTAGGGGTCATAGAGGTCAGACCACCATGTGGCAGCAACAACACAACCCCTTGAAGGTCAGAGGTGAACATATTGTCGTGCTCCAACACATTGACAAAAACAGCAATACTGAGGCCCCGACCTATAAAGTCCTCTGCCCAACCTTACCTTGGGGTTCCCTTCCTATTTCCTGCTACACCAGGGATGGACTTGCTACCTTGCAATGATTTTCCTGTACTATTTGCTGACACATGACTTTGTTATTTCTCTGTGCCAACATTCCAGCTCTTTGTACTCTCTGGGGATTATAATGGTCTCCCCATCCTGTCACTGACCACATGTTGAGAGATTCGATTTTACATCTGTCCTCTGAGTCATCGGTTGGAAGAAATCCGTATCCGCACAAGAACTAAAGCACATGCTTTCACCTGGCCTTGTATGTTACTGTACACATTGGGGTAAAGTATAGACACGGACAGATTGGTGCTTGGTCATCAATTTCATTGTATTGCTGAGCATATAATGATGTGCAGTACGGATAAGACGGGCTTCAACTCATAGATCAAAGTGAGCCTCCAGCTATGGTGGCCACACTTTGTCACACTAGACTTACCCCTTACCCCAATCTCAAAGTCCCTAGTCAGTATTCACTCCCATCCTTTTCTTTTGGTTACAACGTGGTTCCTCGGGGGAGGAGACTCTCGTACAGGAGCTCAACAACCCAAAGCAAAGCAGTTGAGATCCACCAGAGCTGACCAATGGACTGCCTCCAGGAACTTTACAGCTTTACCTGTACTTGATGACCAATTATTCAACCCCATTGATCCTGACAAGTCCCCTGTTTCTGGTAGAGAGGTGGCTACATGTAAATGATCAGCACCCCATTCTAATAATTGGGAGAAATGGAAAAAAAATCTATATGTGGGAATAGAATCAATTGTAAAAGCTATCCCTACTTCTGAGGCCACCATGTGCAGAGATGACTGAACCAATGTGTAATGAGTCGGGTTCCTTATAATTTTTTTTATTTTTTTTAAATGTCTTTGGTTTGGTCGAACCTTAGATTTTTGTGAATTTTTATTATTCTCTGGGGGTCTCTTAAGAGACACAGGGAGATGCTTCAAAAATCGTTGATCCTCACATTCACCTCTTCTGGTCTTCTTCATGGTGTCCAACAGACCATGGTGGTTGTCTTCCTTCAACTGCCAATCACTTCTGGCCTCCTTGGTGATGTCATGGGCCCCAAGGACAATAACTATTTACTATTTTTCTGCACCACCCCTGAGCCTCTGAAGACACCCCAAAGTATAATAATAGAACTTCTTGTTCTGAAACCAAAAAGGTGGATGAACCTTGCGAAAATTCATGAAACTAATCTCTCTAATGATCCCTTCTTGGCATCTACTGCCAAGAAGGGATCATTTTTGGAATTTTGAGGAGCAGGCTGTTGGTTTCTACCATCATTTATCCAACATAGCAATTGAAAGGGATTAGATACACTCCTAGGAGGGATTAGATACACTGCTAGCCTCATAGCGACCTACATGACCTTTTCTGAGCAATTGGGGTACATTCGATTCAGACTTCTCCCATCACTCCATGCACCCTCTGAACATAGGAGTCCTGATCCACATGTGAACATCCTTGTCCGTCACACAGGATACTCCAAAACGAGATTTTTTCCATTTTATTACATACTGATAATATTTTAGGTCAATTCAGAACAAAAAAGGGCAAACTCCTTAATGGGAGGAATTTCAAAGGTGATCAAAATGTTCTTGGGTACGGTTCAAAACGGAGCTTGTTACGTACATAGCAGCAGAGATTGTGGAGGACCATGAGTAATAGCTGAGAGACGGCACAATCCCGGTCTTTCTCCAGCTCTTTTTGTACATTACATCACTGATTTGATAATACACCGTACTGTACATTACTAAATATCTTGATAAATTCCTGAATCCTTTGTATTAGGTCAGAGCTGAAGCCTGTGCCGACCTTGGCAACTGGATAACTGAACGATACGGGCGAGAGTAAAGGATACACTACAGCTGCCATGTTGGACGTTGTATTTCCTGCTCTTCCTGCCATCTGTCTCCTGCCAGGGTTGTTTGGTTGTTTTGTTGCCAAGGTCAGCACAGGCTTCAGTAGTTCTCGAGGAAGACAGCAGGAAATCTCCAGAATAATGGCGCTCAGGTAAATTTTATGTTTTGGTGAACTATTGTGGTATATATTGTTCTTATAGTAAGACTACAGGTAACCTCTGCAACATCTAAAACTCAGTTATGCAATATCCATACTAAAACTATTATCTAAGCTTTGGACAGGATTGCACACGGATTGGTCATCCAGCAAGAAGTCACCACCATTAATGGCTAGGTTAAAGCATTGTCCACTCCATGGTTCCATCTAACTGGACCATCCATAGCTTATCCAGAGAGAGAAAATCATCTCCAGTCATCGAGAGTTCTTCTTTGAGTCCACCATGGACCACCCTTGAAACCTGTGAGGTCTTGCATTACGATCACAGAAGATTTCGATGGTCTTCATTGTCTTTCTCAGAGTTGATAGCACGTGTATAGTCTGATAAATCACTGTAAGAGAGTCCTTCTTACTTTGGTATTCCACCCCCTTTCCCCGGGCATCTTGCTACATGCTTCTCCATTAGAATAACTTGTTTTACTTCAACAAATCATTTGAAATTTTTCCATATAAACATTTGTTCTTGCCAACCTACCAACCAGCCAGGTTCTAACATGTCAGGAATGATGTAACAGAATACCCGTCACAACGGGCAGAAGAAAAAGTCCAGGAAGGTCTGCGTTCATAATTCTCTCGGAAATAATGGCAGTTCCAGACCTGTCCCCAAATTCATCCCATGGCTTCCATTGACCATAACCATTGACCATGTCAGATTTCCTTCATGATGTTGTTCATTTCTCCAAACAAGTAGTTGCACTATTTTTTCAGTATCTCTGATAGACGTTACAACAGCGGCTTTCATTGGACCTTCCATCACAGGGAAGGTCAGAGCTTTACCCTACGAAGTGCGCATGTACTATAGCGTAGGAGATGAATTAGCATTGAGATGTTAAGGGGGTTTTGTTGGACATGAAGGGAGTCTATCACCTCCACATCCACTGTAAACCACTGATATACTGTACTAATATTCACAGAGCAAAGGGGGCGTTGTCTTCAGTCCCCGAACAAAGCTGCATCATCAGTAAGCACGCCCATCTAGGCCTCTTCTTTGGCCCCCCCATGGTCAATGGAAGAGTAGTACCAGAGCGTACTGTCCATGCGTAGGATTTTGGCGTGATGCTCACTGATGTCAGAGCCAGGTGGACTGAACAAGAGGACTGGATGGGAAGCTTTATTGATGACGTGGCTGTGCTCAGGGACTGAAGGGCTCTGTGGAGATAATTTGCATATTGGTCCATTTCACTGAATACCAAGCACAGCACCATACATATCATAGAGGTAGAGGCTGTGTTTGGTATTGCAATTATGCTCCATTCACGTGAATGTTGCTGCTGTACATGTGACTGATGAGTGTGATGTCATCGGCATAGGGAACAGGTCATGGCCACCTCTTCACGATCAAGTATGATGGGTGATGGGGGACCATTGCCACTGGAGAGGGATTTACCATGATATCTCATTCTGGTACTTCCTGATCAAGATGTTTTCCAGATTCCTACCCATGCAATGAATTTGATAGAATTATGATGTATTTATATAATTTGTTTTTTGGTATTTTTTTTGCCACAACTTTTTAAATATCGTCAGAAAATACATTCTCAAAAAAGCAAAAAGAAAAACAAAAAAGCTACATACATATGGATATAGGAATGCACAGTCTTAGACTCTGTGTACATTTGTTTACAAATCCCACCAGGTTTGCTGTGTGACGTTCTAGTGTTATTCTTCCTGTCAAAATGATGGACATAAGAACCAAACCCCCGATGGATTATGTGTCAGTCCATCAAGGTAAAGTCATAGGTTGGAAACGATGATGTAACGAGTCTTACATAATCCACCCCAGTGCTGGGAACAGGGATCTACTGTATACTTGTCTGTGAGACTGGAACTGGCCAAATCTCTAGAATTCCCTGATTCACTGCGAATGTCCGTCATCGATTACATCACCAAAAAGTGACCCAAGCAGTTTCCGCAGTAGTGTAAAAATCCAGTAGAGTCAATAACACTAAAATATTCCGCCCCAAAAGTCAACATTGCCAATAGGCATGACAGAGTACTGCCTGTAGGGTAGTGATGTGTCCATCACTTTTTGTCCTGGCTCTTTCCAGTGAACAATAAGACTTGGCTACTGACTGCGGGCCGAGGGCTAATTAGGTTTTCTATACTTTATGCACTGTAGATGGCTAACCCCGCCCCTGAACATTTAACCCCGCCCATTTTAACTTTGTTGTGGCTGTCTTCGGATGCCATCACTACTCTAGGGGAATGATCGCACCGCCTCTTCTCCAAAATGTACCAGACTATAGAAACCATGTGATGACTCTGCAAACCATGTGATGACTCAGCAAATGATGTGATGACTCAGCAAACCATGTGATGACTCAGCAAACCATGTGATGACTCAGCCAATGATGTGATGACTCAGCAAACTATGTGATGACTCAGCCAATGATGCGATGACTCAGAAAACCATGTGATGACTCAGCAAATGATGTGATGACTCAGCAAATGATGTGACAAATCATCAACATTGGCATCAGTGAACCCTACAATACAGTATGTTACATGTCTGAGCTACAGTAAATCTGGTGTTGTACTCCAGAGCTGCATTCACAATTCTGCTGGCTGTCATTTGAAACAGTCAGTAAGCTTGTTGACAGACGCACCCCCAATGGCTTAGTTAATCTCCTAATAGTTTACTTGTCCAGTTATTTATCACTACATACAACTTCTATGGAGTGTTTGGTAAAAGGTCAAGTCCAAGCAGTTAAGTCACCAAGAGATTTCACCTTGGGAAATGCAGAAGAAAATATCCTGAGTAGCCAAAGAACGGAGTGGCCCCTCCGTGTCAGGAGCCTTCTTGGTGTGCCCTATTATATACTTGAAGAATTCTATCTATTTCATGTGATTATTACATTTTTGTTGACCCTTCCTCTCAATACACATTTCTTCTATAACGTTTTATTACAGCACGCCCGTACTGAACTTGGCCAGACTCCATGCTGCCGAGTCTGATGAATGATTTTGGCGCGGGGTTAATGTTTACCTTTATCAAGGTATTCTATCGGAGGAAGGTTGGGAAATGAAATTCTAGAATCCTCTGGAATGTGGGAGTTCTGCAAGTAAATGCAAGCAGCGATGTGCAGCGGGATCCCGGCCAGGACAGGGACTGGAGAGAACCGGATTAGTCTGTGCTCTGACTTAGCACTTTATACACTATATATTGTATTATATGGCGGTGTTCTTTCTATGCTTCTCCATACTTGGGAAGACTTCATTGTCTCTTTCATCACCAGGAGTCATCGATGCCTGAAGGTCTGGAGTGTCTGAATGACAAATTCTAGAAGGGAGGACTTAAGGTTACAAATGTTTTTTAAAAAGTTTGTCGAATGTCGCAACCTGCGACCACTTTGGATAATCGCTTTTTGTTGAAGGTTTTATGGTGCTATTATGTAATGGTTATTCTTGCGGGAAAAAATACGGATTTTACAGGTGCCAACGTTAAGTGGATTAACAGATAAGAGGATGATAATATAAGAGATTTACCGAGATAAGCGGCGGTCACTGCCAACAGATAAGAGAATAGGAAATCCAAAAAGGAGCAATTTATAAACTTCTAGGTCCCAATGGAAACTGACATGTCAACAGCGTAGTGAATGGGATTCTAGCAAATCTTATACCCAGTGGCGTAACTACCGGGGTAGCAGGAGTAGCGTCTGCCACAGGGGCCCGGGAAATTAGGGGGCCCGGCGACAGCCACTACCACTGCAGGGTTTTTTTAATAGGCCGTTACCGGCTGGAGTTAGCAAACATAAAAAACTGTGTTACTTACCTCGGCGCACTCCAGACAGGCTTCGGCCTAGTTGTGTGACATATCCGACGTCTCATGACCAGGACCTGCGTCCCGGGTCATGTGACGTCCCGACGTCATTGAAGATGGCCAACACTACCGAGGAGTGCAGGGGAGCCGGGGACAGGTAAGTGACAGTGTCTTTTATGTTTGTATCCCCCCTTGTCCTCCGCTTATTATACTCTGGGGTCTGAAAAGACCCCAGAGTATAAGGGTGCATTCACACTGAGTAAACGCTAGCTTATTCTGAACGTAAAACACGTTCAGAATAAGCGGCGTCTAAAGCAGCTCCATTCATCTCTATGGGAGTGGGGATACGAGCGCTCCCCATAGAAATGAATGGGCTGCTTCTTTCACTCCGTGCAGTCCCATTGAAGTGAATGGGGAGTGCCGGCGTGTACGCTCCGGCATGAGCAGAGCTGGGTGTTCACAGTGTTGCATAATACTGTGTGCAGGGGCCACTATGGGGGATAATACTGTGTGCAGGGGCCACTATGGGGGATAATACTGTGTGCAGGGGCCACTATGGGGTATAATACTGTGTGCAGGGGCCACTAAGGGACATAATACTGTGTGCAGGGGCCACTATGGGGCATAATACTGTGTGCAGGGGACACTATGGGACATAATACTGTGTGCAGGGGCCACTATGGGGCATAATACTGTGTGCAGGGGCCACTATGGGGTATAATACTGTGTACTGGGGCCACTATGGGGTATAATACTGTGTGTAGGGGCCACTATGGGGCATAATAGAGTGCGCAGGAATGCGGGGGGTGGGGGGGGGGTCGGTCAAGGTTTTCGGCGTCCATGTCGGTCAAGAAGGGGGGGCCCATGTCAAAAGTTCGCCACGGGGCCCTGCCATTCCTAGTTACACCACTGCCTATACCCACTTTGCGGTAATATAAAACAGCAGACAAGTTGCGATTTCCAAAACCCCACGGTATTGGAAATCGCAGCATGTCAATGATACCTACTAAAACGCTGGCGGTTTCCCTATAGGTATAATGGAAGCAGAAAGTCAGCAGAGGAAACTTCTATGAACTTTTCGTGCAAAACGATGCGGGAAGAACCACAATGTGTTACCGCAGCAGGTTTTCCCGCAGCGCTCTTTTGCTCTTGGACATCACGTGGGGCCTTAACCTAAAACCCAAAAAAGCTACTAGAGGACAGACAGCGTGCCATGCCAGAGATAGGACTCTACTGTATCTAGGAGATGTATTTCAGGTGTTACCTACATCAGTTTCCATAATACATTCTGTTTCTTATCTAGTCGTATGGATCTACGCGGTCACGAGATGCTGCAGGATTCTGGATTTATTTCACCAGTTAAAGAAAATATTTACATTTCTTCCTAAAAAAAACCCCGACTCTGACCGTGATAAATAAAGTCATGGAAAAATGAGAAGATTGTGTGGGCGAAGGTAGAAGAAGAAGGAAAATGTTAAAAAAAATTTATAAGAAATTGGAAAAAAAAGTTTCTGCTATGAACTGAACGTGGAGTCCGCACATCCTCGCTGATCCCAATAAACTTTGGGTAGGGTTTTATAAATGGCGGTGTAGTATGTGCAAGTGTAGCAAAGTTTAACTTGATGGTCTGTATGGAGCCACTTTCAGCACCGGTCCTACAATCTATATGGGGCCGCAAACAGAAATCTACACCCCTGTATAGTGTAATTCGATGAGTTGACTGTGTCTTGTGTGTATTGGAGTGTGCCCATTGTACCCAACAAATACCCGGGGGAAGGGGAAGAAGAGTAAGACTTGTTGAATTTCGGTGCTCTAATCTCATGGGTGATCCATCAACGCCCATGGTGTCTGACAGCAACTTACCCCCCCTGATATGTACTGAACAGCCCAGTAGGCCTTTATTATATCCCAGTGCTCGGAAAGAGAATACCAGTTGCCAGTGGCGTAACTGGAAGCTTAAAGGGATCCTATCATTAAGATCAAATATTCTTCTCCCACCTTTAGATGTCTTCTCCGCGCCGCCGTTCTGTTGAAATCCCGGTTGAAATAAGTTCTATCGCAGCACTGGGGGCGGTTCTCAGCACTCAAACAGCACTGGGGGCGTCCCCAATGCTGCGAGAGAACTCTCCAGCGCCGCCTCCATCTTCTTCAGGAACAGGTCTTCTTCACATCTTCTTCCGGTGGTGACTTTAAACTTCTAGGCCTCGGGAAGATGACTGCGCATGCCTGCCGGCCACAAAAAAATGGCAATTACAATACTGTGTAAGCGGCCATTTTCTTGTGGCCGGCGGGTATGCGCAGTCAGCTTTGCCCTAGGCCTAGCAGTTTGAAGAAGACAAAAAGAAGACCCTTTCCTGGAGAAGATGGAAGCGGCACTAGAGAGTTCTCTCTCAACATTGGGGATTCCTACGTGTTAAGGACAAAAAATTCAATCTTAATGATAGGATCCCTTTCAGGGCCCTGGTGTAAAAATCCAGCTTGGGGCCCACCACAGAATTTTTCTCCTCTTTTGTGCTACAACCTACCCCCAGAATCCATCCTTGACTATCCTTGAAACAAATGCTCCATTTGACATGAAAGGATTAATGTTCTCTTTTCTGACAGTGGAAGGCTAAGTGTCATCAATCGTCTCAGTTCACCAGTCTTAGAGGGATTCAGAAAGGTGGTCAAAGAAATGTAATCAGCGAAGGCGACCTATGGACCACCCAGGCTTATGGACCCAGTGACAGTGAACCATTTGAGTTATGCCAGTGTTATGGCCCCCCTAAGGCTCAGGGGCCCGGGTATGATTGCACCCTCTTCACCCCCTCAAGTTACACCCCTGCCAGCTGCTCTGCGTCAGGTGACCGAAATTAGGCCTTGACCTTTACCGTGGTGGTGGTGGTGGTGGTGGGGGTGGTGGTGGTGGGGGGAGACTGTGATATCGATGATGTACATGTAGCTCATTTCACTGGAAAAAGGGTAATACATTCTTCTGGTGTTCGGTGTGAATATATTCATAATGTGGGACTTCCATGGAAGGGGTATTGGGTAAGTCGAGATAATGGACCCTTCTCTATCAGACATTCCCGTAGAATAACATCTGTATAAATTGGAATGAAAGATTGAGTTGGTCAGCGGGGATCCTGTTCTTGCTTAACTCCTCAATGCCAGCCATTATTCAAGTAAGAAAACTCCCTAAAATATTAAGATGACAAAGATGACAAAAAGTACCGCACCCTGGTAGAGATGTCAGATTACTGCAAATGTCATCCTGTAGATGTCTCAGGCAGATATGTGAGGATAGAAGTGGAATAATTAGACATCGGGTCTTACCCCAAATGAGTGTAAATGTGAGAAATAGAAATAGGCGAACCTCTGAAGATTTGGTTTGTCTTGGTTTAGGACAAGTTGACTCTCCAGTTCGTTTCAGTCCAAACTTGTCCAAATAGAACCGGAAGTGAAGTTATTCTAGGTGAAGGCTAGAGATGAGCGAACAGTAAAATGTCCGAGGTTCGATATTCGTTTCGAGTAGCCCCTCAATGTTCGACTACTCGAATCGAATATCGAACCCTATGGGGGGAAAATGCTTGTTTCAGGGGTAGGCAACGTTCGATCAAATTTTACTTACCAAGTCCACGAGTGAGGGTCGGGCTGGATCCTCCGAGAAGTCTTCTTCGTGCAGCTTCCCCGCGGCGTCTTCCGGCTCTTCATTCACTCTGCCAGGCATCGGGCCTGGGCAGAGCCGACTGCGCATGCCCACACTACAAGCAGACATGTGCAGTCGGCTCTGTCCAGGCCCGATGCCTGGCAGAGTGAATGAAGAGCCGGAAGACGCCGCGGGGAAGCTGCACGGAGAAGACTTCTAAAGGTAGGAGAAGAACCAGCGTTGATTGGCCGACTGTATAGCATTCTGCCAATCAATGCTGGTTCTGCATCGAACTTTTCCATTCAAATAGTGAGTGGTACTCAATCGAGTACGAGTATTTCGAATACCGTAGTATTCGATCGAACACCTACTCGATGGAGTACTACTTGCTCATCTCTAGTGAAGGCCCAGGGGAGGTAAGGAAAAATAACCAAATATTTAGACTCACCTGTTCTGGGCTTCTTCGCACCACCTGATGCTTTCTTTCTTACTGTGTAAGCGGCTGTTTTTCTTCTGGCCACGGGCATGCGCAGTAGACTCTGCCCGAAGCAGGAGGCCTACAAGTTTTACCGCCTGTACCGGAAGAAGACACAGGAAGATGACGTTCCTGACGAAGATGGAAGCGGCGCTGGAGAGTTCTCTGGCAGCCTTGGGGCCGCCCCCAGTGCTGCAAGAGAACTCATTTGCATACCGTCCAAAACCGGTATTTCTATGGAACAGCGGCGCGGAGAAGACAACGAAAGGTAGGAGAAGAATAGCCTTTCTTAAGGCTATTCCTACGTGTTAGGGGAAAAAAATTCATTCTCAATGATAGGATCCCTTTAAATAATAATTACTAGAGATGAGCGAACACTAAAATGTTCGAGGTTCGAAATTCGATTCGAACAGCCGCTCACTGTTCGAGTGTTCGAATGGGTTTCGAACCCCATTATAGTCTATGGGGAACATATACTCGTTAAGGGGGAAACCCAAATCCGTGTCTGGAGGGTCACCAAGTCCACTATGACACCCCAGGAAATGATACCAACACCCTGGAATGACACTGGGACAGCAGGGGAAGCATGTCTGGGGGCATAAAAGTCACTTTATCTCATGGAAATCCCTGTCAGTTTGCGATTTTCGCAAGCTAACTTTTCCCCATAGAAATGCATTGGCCAGTGCTGATTGGCCAGAGTACGGAACTCGACCAATCAGCGCTGGCTCTGCTGGAGGAGGCGGAGTCTAAGATCGCTCCACACCAGTCTCCATTCAGGTCCAACCTTAGACTCCGCCTCCTCCGGCAGAGCCAGCGCTGATTGGCCGAAGGCTGGCCAATGCATTCCTATGCGAATGCAGAGACTTAGCAGTGCTGAGCCAGTTCTGCTCAACTACACATCTGATGCACACTCGGCACTGCTACATCAGATGTAGCAATCTGATGTAGCAGAGCCGAGGGTGCACTAGAACCCCTGTGCAAACTCAGTTCACGCTAATAGAATGCATTGGCCAGCGCTGATTGGCCAATGCATTCTATTAGCCCGATGAAGTAGAGCTGAATGTGTGTGCTAAGCACACACATTCAGCTCTACTTCATCGGGCTAATAGAATGCATTGGCCAGCGCTGATTGGCCAGAGTACGGAACTCGACCAATCAGCGCTGGCTCTGCTGGAGGAGGCGGAGTCTAAGATAGCTCCACACCAGTCTCCATTCAGGTCCGACCTTAGACTCCGCCTCCTCCAGCAGAGCCAGCGCTGATTGGCCGAATTCCGTACTCTGGCCAATCAGCGCTGGCCAATGCATTCTATTAGCTTGATGAAGCAGAGTGTGCACAAGGGTTCAAGCGCACCCTCGGCTCTGATGTAGCAGAGCCGAGGGTGCACAAGGGTTCAAGTGCACCCTCGGCTCTGCTACATCAGAGCCGAGGGTGCGCTTGAACCCTTGTGCAGCCTCGGCTCTGCTACATCAGAGCCGAGGGTGCGCTTGAACCCTTGTGCACACTCTGCTTCATCAAGCTAATAGAATGCATTGGCCAGCGCTGATTGAAGCAGAGCTGAATCTGTGTGCTTAGCATAACTACTCCACCAGTGTAGTTGAGCTAAACACACACATTCAGCACTGCTTCATCACGCCAATAGAATGCATTGGCCAGCACTGATTGGCCAGAGTACGGAATTCGGCCAATCAGCGCTGGCCAATGCATCCCTATGGGAAAAAGTTTATCTCAAAAAAATCACAATTACACACCCGATAGAGCCCCAAAAAGTTATTTTTAATAACATTCCCCCCTAAATAAAGGTTATCCCTAGCTATCCCTGCCTGTACAGCTATCCCTGTCTCATAGTCACAAAGTTCACATTCTCATATGACCCGGATTTGAAATCCACTATTCGTCTAAAATGGAGGTCACCTGATTTCGGCAGCCAATGACTTTTTCCAATTTTTTTCAATGCCCCCGGTGTCGTAGTTCCTGTCCCACCTCCCCTGCGCTGTTATTGGTGCAAAAAAGGCGCCAGGGAAGGTGGGAGGGGAATCGAATTTTGGCGCACTTTACCACGCGGTGTTCGATTCGATTTGAACATGGCGAACACCCTGATATCCGATCGAACATGTGTTCGATAGAACACTGTTCGCTCATCTCTAATAATTACATTATAAAACAATAATAATCATATTAAAATAAGAATACATTTATTAATATATATAAAATTGTAACGATAATCTAAATAAAAATAAGATATAATAAGAATAATATAATAGCAAATAAGTTAAAGAATTATACAAGGATATAATAATATACATAAACATAAAATAATTGTAAACATAAAAAAATAATAATACAATATGAAAATAAAATTTACAGAAACATAATAATAGTAAAATAACATAAATAATAATACAATGATCTAATATAATACATCAAAATAAAATAATAATTTTAATAAATACTATAATAATAATAGTAATAATAATAATAATAATAAATATAATAATAAATAGAATAATAATACTACTAATAATAGTATAATAATAACAATAATAATAATAATAATAAATATAATAATAATAGTATAATAATAAATAGAATAATAAATATAATAATAATAGTATAATAATAATAATAATAGTATAATAATAATAATAATAATAATAATAATAAATATAATAATAATAGTATAATAATAATAATAATAATAATAAATATAATAATAAATATAATAATAATAATAGTATAATAATAATAATAATAATAATAAAAAATATAATAGTATAATAATAATAATGATGATAATAATAATAATAATAATACTACTACTAATAATAATAATAAATAGTATAATAATAATTCTGAATATTAACATTCATTGTATATTCTGAACTTTAGAACTTTAGAACTTTTCCCCTTTCTTCTTTGCTGACAACCATTATACATGACATTTCTAAATTCGGACACCCCACGCCCTTTACGTCATAGCTTTCGCTTCAATATATTTTAGTCACATTACAACTCGTAAAATAAAAATAATCTGACAAGTCGTGAAGGAAACCCCTCTGTCATAACTGTAACCTATGAGAAATCCGCTCTGCGTTTCCTAAGGGAGTGGTTTCTGTGAAATAACTTTTTTCGCCTAAATTTAACAGTTGCAAAACTCCTGTCCCCGCTGGGTGACGTGGGCTTTTTGCATAATACGAGTGGATAAGAGTTCTGCTCTGCAGGGATAATGATGCTGCCTCCTATGAGTCACAATGGCCACTCCTTCTGCTCTGCTTCAGGCTGCTGCTGCTCAGGCTCTTTGTGTATAAAAGTTCCTTGGGAAGTTGAGTCTGTCCACCATTCGGCGACCTGATCCGCCTCGTACAAGCCTCAGCCTGAAGTTCAGAGTCCAAGCTGCTTCCTGCAACCATGCAAGTCTATGCTGCCCAGATCTTCGCTTTGGCCACCCTGCTGGTGCAAACCCTCACCCAAATCCAGGCTATGACCCCTGCTGCAAAAAGTAAGAGGGATGGGGTATTCATTCATGTCCGCCTTTGCAGAAAAGGAACTTTTTTTTATTGCTTTTCCCTTCTAAATTCTACAAGTTGCTGCAAGTAGTAAGTGCATGTGCTGATGTAGCAGAGCTCATCCTTGACCGAACTATTGCACAGCACCGTGCTATACATATGATAGGCATAATAGCACAATGTGCCAAATGACTCAGCTCTGCTACATTTGTAACAAGCCCAATATCTTGTATGGGAAATTGGCCGAGTTATCGCATCTTCCAGGGAGTTCTGTCTAAATATCAGGACGCTAGAGCGCACATTCCTAGTCTGGAATGCTTCACAATACTCAGGGGTAGGGGGGAGGGATAATTGGTTCAAGGCATGGAAATGAAGGCAATTGTTGCTGGTTTGTGTTGCAATAATTTGTATTTTATGTAAGGTTTGGGACTCGGCAGCGTCGTCGCGATGTGGTTATCATGTTCTATAGAAAAACTGGGATGAGATCCAGAAAAATGAGGCGTTTTTGTTTCTGGTTCTCTTTTTATGATGCTTTCCCAGTATCTAAAAGTGTCCGATCACTTGTCCAACTAACAGATATTCCTTTTGACCTCCCCAATACACATGCATGCTCAGCCTGGCCAAGAGTGCTTGTGTTCTTATTGGTGGCTGCGGTCAGGCATCTCTGATGGCAAGGAATCATTGGTATAGGTCGTGGAAATCGAGATGTTGTTGTAATTGAGACGTTTGTTGCAATGATTTTTTGTACGATTTAGGATTCTGGAGTGTCGTTGTGATGTGGTTACTATGTTTTGTAGAAAAGCTGGGATGAAATCCAAAAGGAGAGGAGGGGGTGGGAAAATGTTCCTTTCTGGCTCACTTTTTAGGATGCATTCCCAGTGTTGACAGCTGGTTAGATGCATCAGGACATTTGTTTAGCCAACGACTATTCCTCCTGACTTCCCATATACATGCATACTCAGCTTCGCCAAACCAGTGAGAGATAACCGCTATCAGACACCTCTGGTGTAACTTATGTTTAACATGCCTGACCTAATATGATTGATCTATTTTCCCCTGACATCTGACATTGTATGAATATCAGGACACCCGCACGCACTTTAGAGTCTGAGCAGATCGTGCAAGCTCAACTTTGATGCATATGGTCAGCTTAAGACCCCATGCACATGACCAAGAGTGCATCCGATGTGGGGCCGAGTTTGCAATAGAATGCAGATGGATGTGAGTGCATTCCGTAATGTATTCTGACCCGTTCCGATAACAAGTTGCAGAATAGTGCAAGTTCTATCCTCCATGTCATCGGAATGGATTGGCAGCCCCATAGATGTGAATGCGTCACAGAATCCACTCAGATGACACTCCAATCTTAGATCCAACAGCACTCCACTGCAAACTCGGGCCATATCGAACTCGGTCGTGTGCATGGGATCTAATCCTTCATATATGTGGCCATATTATGGATTTGTGAAGCGTTCTGTGGACCGGCATGCTATGGGGTTGCTTTATCAATAACCGCATTTTCCGCACTGGTCTTGATCATCCTCGTCCTGCCGGAGTCTGCACCTAATATGTGTACCTAAACCAGAATCTACACCAGCTCCTTCTGGATATAGATTTCCCAGCAAACTACATGATAAATCTGACAAGGCTGATTTTGAGGAACGTGGCAAGTTGCAATTTTCTTTTGCAAAAAGTTGCAATTTTTTTGCAAAAAATTCTAATTTTTGCTATGGTCCCAGCCTCAATGTATTTTTCAGTTTATATACTGTAGATGTCTATGGATTCCTCCCTTAATGGTATATTGCAATCGGTTCCTCCAGGGGCACTATATGGTATTATATGGGAAATCTGCAGGATCAGGTTTCCATTATTGGTGGTTTACGAAGAATTGTCCACCCAAAGGCAAGTTCGTGAGAAGCTCCAGATGTAGCAGTGATGGTATTGTAGGCTATGATGATCCACAAGCAATACAGTCGCAAATAGTTAAGTGACAAACTCCGCTCTGCTCCATCTGCAGCCGCTCTTATCCTGGAATTTTAATGTATCTCTGAGACCCTGCTGGTAATGTCACAAGGTCGCACCTCTGGCTCTTATTTGTTGTCTGTCTGAGAATGTTGAGCAGCTGACTCTGCCATGTTTGTGTACTATGACCTGTACCCCCTAACAACTTGTGATCTCCTTGCAGACACCACCGTCTGTCTTCTTCCCATGGATGAAGGTCCCTGCAAAGCCACTATCCCCCAGTACTATTATGACCGATACACCCAGACGTGCCAGGAGTTCTTATACGGAGGCTGCGGTGGAAATGACAACAATTTCGAGTCCTTGGAGGATTGTGAAAAAATGTGCTGGAAAATCAAAAGTGAGTTCTGCCATGATGTAGCATTTATACCGTACTATACCCTCCCGAATTACTCAACGTATATATGGGAAGAATATGCAAATCTGAATTCCATGATGTAATTAGGAAGCTAGTGCCTCAAAATTGCCAATAGAGGGCACACACTGAGAATGTGCAAGTCTATCTTCCATGATGTAATTAGGAAGACAGAGTCTCAGTGAAGGAATCCAATAGAGGGCGCTCCCTCTAACATCATGCCGACCTTCTCAGAGGCCTTTGTTTGCAATGATGTTGGGATTTCACCAGGTACAGTCTCTCAGCCAAGGACAGCTGTTTCGTTGTTCTTGCATCTCATCAGCTTGGCGCAGAGAGGACTGATCTGGCAGAGGTGAGAGGCTTAGACGGGGTTGGGGGGGATATCGTCACTCCATAGGGAGAGAACCACCATTTAGGTGTGTGGAGTCTTATTAAACCATGAGCGCTCCACTGTACAAAGAAACATGGGAAGAATATATCCCCTCAATGTATATACTGCTGCTTGATGAAGGAGTCATTGATAGGTCCTATAGAGGACCACCTACCTACCATGAGGGCATCTTGTGGAATTAAGGAAGATGGGGTGGGAGAGGCGACGCTTCTCGGCTTTCTGTGACCCAAGATGCAGAGTAAAATCGTGCCTCCCACAAAAAGTTGGAAATGAGTATGTGTAGGGATAGACTGTGTACTGGTCAATGTACTGCCACGTCATGGAAGGGGAGGACCTTGCCTCATCGATGGGGCACTTCTGTATAACTAGAAATTTTCCAATAAATTTTTGCCCCATTTATATTCTCAAGAACAGGATTGCCAACTGTCCAAAATTTGACATGCCCTATATACATTAGAAATATATGGGTCCCATCGTGGTAATGCCTGCTCTACTGGAGGTTATGTCTAAATTTTGACGAGATGCATGCCCATTCTCCAAGGTTCATGTGTCTAAGCAAAAATCTACACCAACTCCTATTCCAAAACACATGACATAAATGATGATAAATTTGATGGGGACAATTGCCCCATCGTGCCCCACTCCACACCTCTTGGCACAGAACATAAAACGTCAAAATTTTGTCTCAAAAAATTTGACTCTTGGAGAAATTTTTTTTACTTTTTTCATGTTTTTCAATTTTATGTTTTTCAATTTTATGTTGCCCAAACCACAATAATTCAGCCCTAGATATCTGATTTTTGGGTGTTTGTGAAAGTTACTTTTGAACAATCCCTTAAAGGGGTTGTCTCATTGTCTTATCATGAGGATGAAGGGGGGTTGTTAATGTGGAACCCCAATATCGCCCCCTCTCCTATCAAGATTATCTAATGAAAGTGGATCCTAGAATTAGAGATACATTTGGCTGGATCAGTCAACAGCTTTCACGTCTCCACTTAGAAGGCAATGGGCAGGTCCAGCCGAATGTCATTGGGGTAAATAATGATTGGTTGTGTTGGGTTTCTTTCAGATGATTCCAGCATTAATATTTCTGAAAAAATCTTTCAATCGACAGCCAAGAGCTTACAAAAAGTGGACGAGTTGGGTAAGGTCTAGAGCACTCAATGTGAGCCAACGTCTTTCTGCCAAAGCTATAGTAGCCGTAACAAAAATTTGAGGAAATGGTTGGCCACTGGTTCATGACGTCATGGTGGACGCACCACCATACGTAGGCTCTTACTAAAAATTACCGATCTCCTAACAACACCTTTTCTCGTAGCCACGCTTCCACACCGGTCTGTCTTACTTATAATATGTTCCTATTGTATGACGATTTTTTTGTAAATATTATTTTCCGATGAATCTTTTGACCTTGAACTTTTTGTCTTCCATTTTCCAGAAGTCCCCAAAATTTGCCGAATGGAGCCGGAGCCAGGCCTCTGCCGAGCCTTCCTGAAGCGTTTTGCTTTCAACCTGGCGACAATGAAGTGCGAAAAGTTTATTTATAGTGGATGCTACGGCAATGACAATAATTTCAGAGATGAAGCGTCTTGTCTCGAGACCTGTGCCCCCAAAAGAAGTAAGTGATATCATTCAATGGTGTCCTGCTGGGCCATGAGCCGAGGCCTTTACATAACATAATGCGATGTAACTTGGAAAACCTAATAAAAATATCAAAAAATTGTTAAAATTGAAAACATATAATTGTAAGAGAAATAAAAAAAAAATGTAAGCATGTAAAAAGAGTGATTGTGATAAAATAATTGTAAAATATGAGCAGAGATGTAATGGTATTTCCAAAAAATTCCCCAAAATTTATTATTCTAATTTTCAAATAAGAAGGTACTGTAAAGGCAACCCCTGTGGTTGTTATGTGGGGCCTGAAGAAGGGACTCCTATAAGGGCACTATGATATGGCAACCTTGTATTGTATGGAGTTGGGGGCAGAAAAATCTATAAATTATCTACAATTCTACCCTAAATCAATAACCATGTACATCATATAGGAAGTAGGTTTCGATTACTAGTAATATCACATCTATCTATCTATCTATCTATCTATCTATCTATCTATCTATCTATCTATCTATCTATCATCTATCACATATCTATCTATCTGCTGTTGAATGTTGGTTCAGCTGAAAGCTATCTTCTCCCGAGTAGGAGAAGTTGGGAGGCTCCCATAGACATTAGATGGTTGGCCAAAATTTGTTGGCCAGTACGCATGTAAAATGTATGGGCCATCTTGACAAAACCTAACCATGGTCCCTGTTCAGCTCCTTGTTTGGGAAATACTCCTGTATAGATGCCTTAGAGGCCATATAGGAGGTGATCTATAGTGTGTACTAGAGCTGGGAGAACCTCTGAAGGTTTTCGTTTTTGGTCAAGTAAGTTTGTTGCGAAGTGGAAGTTAAATTCTTATACTCTGGGGTCTCTTCAGGTCCCAGAGTATAGTAAGTGGAGGACCAAGTGAGGAGTAAAAAATAACAAACATCTATACTCTCCTTCTCTCACCTCTCCTGGCCATATTTGTGGCATTCGACACTCCCTCTGGGTCCTTTTCTGGCATCTCTCAACCTCCTGAGTGGCATCATGCACTCCGAGTTCACCAGGAGGCTAGAAAAGAAGCCAGCGGAAGCATCAGACGCCAAGATGGGGTGAAGGAAGTTGAGTATAACTGTTTCTCCGCCTCCTCCTATTATATTCTGGGGCCTGAAGATACCCCAGGGTGTAATAATTTCACATTTGGTTCCTGGGTGACGAATACCCAGTTTCCTTCCAGAAAGAACTCAGAACTTTTGTAAAATTTGGGCCAATCCTGGTTCAATGCAAACCAGTTTTCTAATCAAGGTCATGGCACCACCCCACTGTACCCCATAGAGTCCCATGGCTTTACATGCTTACCCCAATTTATCTATGGAGCTCTATGAAACTCCAGAACTCACAAAAGAAACTTGTTTGCAAAGACAAGCCATGCAGAATGAAGTTGAGTTGCAAAAAGACTCCTTTATGGCAAAGCCCTACACCAGATTTGAGGGTACATATCCTACTGGCTGAAATGCTACTGTTCAATGGGTCACCCAGTGTCTTTTCGTAGACTGAACCTGAGAGTTTGGAAGTGTTGTAGGCCAACGCTTAGTAGAATTGTACTATCTAGATTGGTGTTTTGGAAGCTGGCCGTACACTTCAGATCGCAGTTAGTCTGCAGCCATTCCACTCAAATCTGCAATACACATGTATGATTGACACCACGTTCATTGGAAAGAGTGGACTATGTCCTCCCCTATTGACTCGTTTCACATGAAAACAAAAAGATCGGCATGTAGAAATCCAACACCCCCATTCTTCGTTTCCCACCTCCGCGGGATGGTTTCTTTGAAATTGATGGGATGGCTAACATTGACCTAATGTGTATGGAGAGCTCTACAGAGGAAAGAATCTGTCTAGTGACTCGATCACTTCCACCCGGACAATATCACTTACCCTTGAGTGTAGTCGTATTGACTCAAGCCTTGTTCACAAACAAGGTAATCTACCAGTAGTAATATTTGTCATGCATGAATAAGATATGTCTGACAAGCTCATGACTCATTCTTGAAACACTAGTCATAGAGTAATAAGATAACAGAAAATGGAGAAATTAGTCTAGTGTTGTCCTCCATTAGTCCAACAGAGATCGAATGGAGTGGTAGGCACAGGACCACCACTACAACATGGGCACAGGGCCACCATTACAACACGGGCACAGGACCACCATTCGTGTTCTAGTATTGGAACCCCTAGTAGAGATGAACTAATCTCCCAAAATCCATTTTAGGATAGATTTGGTTATCAGATTTTCTTAAGACCAAATAAATTCAGACCGAAACAAAAATATTTTATTTGCATTCAATGGCCAAGAGTAACCTGAACCAAATGATCCAAAGTTTAGATACCCAGGTCATTGGAAATACAAAAAAACCCAAAAACAAACAACAACAAAAAAACTATATCCTTGGCCATGACAGTGGTTAGTTTAGAGATTACTCTTGGTCAATGAAAGTAGATCAATGACCAAGAGTTTAATGGTGGCCAGTTATATAACTAGTAACCTATATAACCTAATCCCAAAAGTTTTGGAGTCACCAGAATCCAAAACTTTTTGCAATCTTCCACTCGTCTCTAATTTCTAGCGATCAGGCCCTTATCTCTAATCTTGTAGTTGACTAGCCCACTGCCATTTTGATCAATTCATTGGTAACAAATCCTGAAAGTTTTGAATTCCCTGGAATCCAAAATTTGGGGGAATTTCTGCACAATTTCGATTCATCCTAAACGATCGTCCCAAATGGGTGGACAGAAAGGTAGATACTAGGGTTGAGCCGATCTTGAGATTTCAGGATTGTTTTTAAAATCCGATTTCTGATCATTTCCCATTCGAACCTGATCCTGATCCCAATTCCGATCCCAATGCAAGTCAATGGGATTTTTTTAATAATTGAAGATCGGATTTTAAAAACGATCTTATTCACTACACAGCAAATAAAAATTGAACGCTTTAATTGTTAGACTCCAATTGTAGTGATGTAAAAAAATATATATAAAAAAAAATAAAAAAATCCTCTGGCTACTTAGTCCCCCCTGGTGTCCACTTACCTGCACAGAAGCGCTGCCGTTGGTCCAGTCCCCACTGTTCTCGCTCCTCTTCTCACCTCGCTGCCCCCGCCTCCCAGGTTAGTCTTACGGAACAAGGCAGGGCTTGTGGCTTAGGAGAGTGCGGGCGGGTACAGGGCGGGGAGATGTAAGTGCACACTTCTTCCTTGGTCTGTAACACTAACCTGGGAGGTGGGGGCAGCGAGGCAAGAACAGCGGGGACCAGACCAGCTATCTGTGCAGGTAAGTGTTAGCTACTAGAGATGTTAGATAGTCTCCCATTAGGATGAATGGACGCAGCCGGCGCGCAGGGGGTTAAGCGGCCGCACGCCAGCACAGGCTGTATGCCGGCTGCATCCATTCATTCCTATAGGACCTAGCTAACATTGTTAGCTTTTCCCACAATGCTTGACCAGTAGAAAAGCATTGTGGGAAATAACCTCCAACCTCAATCCCGCCTAAAAAAATCGGGATCGGAATTCCCGATCGCTCAACCCTAGTAGATACTGTAGATTGATAGAGTCTCTTTTAACCAGGCGCATAGCTAGAGGGGATACAGAAGTAGCAGCCACTATTGGGCGCTGGACCCTAAGGGGGCTCCAAAGGCCCTTCTGTTACATAAAATATACCACCAATTTATATGGCACATGGTATATAGGGGACCAATTATAGAGTTTTGTATAGGGGCCCAGGAGCTTCTAGTTACTCCTCTGCTTTCTACTTCTATAAACTTTCCGCACTCCTGTGTTACATTATAGCAGCTGTTTGGTTTTGTGTTTGTAGATGCTCCCAGCTTCTGCTATAACCCCAAGGATGAGGGATCATGTTCTGCATCTGTAACCCGCTATTTTTTCAACATTGAATCCAAAGTCTGTGAAGAGTTTACATACACTGGTTGTGGAGGAAACTCCAACAACTTTGTCAGGATTGAAGACTGTAATAAAGTGTGCAAGCAAGGTGTGTGCGGAGATTTATCAAAAATTATTTAGGCTGAAACAAAAAGAAAACAGAAAAATCTCAAAATAACTTGGTTTGATTGCAAGAATTATTCAAAAACAAAAATTTATTTTAAAGATAATCTAAAAAAAGATTTTTTTTTTTAAATTAATTGGTCTCCAAAATGAACAAACTCAATTTACTTCTTGCAATAATAAATATTTAATTTTTTTTTTTTTTTTTTTTTTTTTTTTTAAGTGATTACTGGAATTGAGGAAAAAATTGAATCAACCAAAAAAATAAAATGTTTTTATGATATGCAACTAAACCAAGTTTTAAAATTTTTCTGTTGGCACAAAAAATATACTACATCAAAAAATGCCAAAAACAGATTAAAAATATTTAGTTTTTTTTTTTAATAACAAAAAAACAAGACCAGATTTACAGTTAATAAGGGCGTTAGGTTTGTGTCTATGGGCACCTCATGATGTACATGTTTCCATCAAACTCACCAAACTTACTTTTTATTAATTCCATTACATGAAATTTTTAGAAATTTTACTAATTTTCACAGTAACCGAAATGCCAAACCGTTTGTCTCTAACCCTAAAACTCTTGTCAAAAATTGTTCATAGACATATTAACTTTTTTAAAATTTATTTTATATTTTGTCATAAAATTTGATAATATGCATGAAGACAAAATGTGAAAAAAATAAAAAAAATTTGAAAAAATTTGAAAATTTGTTCCCTAATTTTGTCAATTATTATTGATTTCTAGGAAACAAAAAGCCAAGGAATAGGAATCGTATTCGCAAGCTGAAGCCGCAATCTTGAGCGCTGAATGAGGAGGATAACACTTTTATAGGTTGACATTAATGCACTTTCTGTCTTTCATGGGACGCCCAGGATACATCTGGCGGAGAAGAGCTTGCTTATTTTGCAATATATCTAAAATTGGAACATTGTATTTCCAGTTAATACGTACAGCAGTATTTTTGCCAAAAATTTTTGACAGTTCATTTTTGGGGATTTTAAGTAAGCTAAAAGGCGCCTAGATGCCACTGTCATGTAAAATGTGAATAAGTCAAGTAAATATTTTGGGCCACGTGCCACTAGAGGGCAGTGTTAATAATAAATTTGCTTGGCTGGACAAACGGTATCAGTAACAGACGGGGTAGTGTAGATGACCTCCAAGCATCTAAAATTATACAGTTAAATCCAGGCCTGGAAATTTGTCTGACTTTCTAATATTTAATTTTGGTACAAATTTGTTAAAACAATTTCAAAAATTTTTCAAAAAATTCTCAAAAAGATCTATGATGACTGATAATTTATCTACAGTACTGACACAATTCTCTTCATAGTTCTAACCAAGACTGGATGGACTAAAGTTTTTAACGCAAATATGTTACTGACTCGAGTATTTGGGTTCTAGGGACGACCCTGTAACTATAAGCCCAGGAGTATATGGTATACTCTCAATTTTTTTTAATGAATTTTGTATATAACTGTATTTAGTAAAATACTGATATTTTTAAGTTTTGGATGAAATGCAATACTACACTTTTTTAATATGTAACCAAAAATAACGGCACTTCTGGATTATATGTTTTTCTTAAATTTTTTATTTTTATTTTGTACATCTGTATATATACTATACACAAAGGGCCTGGGCGCGGAAGACGCAGCTCTTGGGTGAATTCACATAAATTGTAATGTTTATATGTTTTGTATTTTTTGAAAAAAAATTAAATATTTTTTTCTGATGAAATTTTAAGTCTGTGTAAAATTTTCCGTCAAATTTTATTAAGATTAACAAATTTTTTTTCCAATGTCGAGACGGGCATCAATTTCAAAGCTGGGAGGAGATTTTGCCAAGATAATGGGCAAAGTAGATTTAACAATTGCTTCAAAGAACACCTATAAGAAAATCTTTATCATTTTCCCACTTTTGAGGTCCTCTATTGGGCAAAAAAATCTATGAATTTTTAAAAATATTTTTGAATTACTGAACAGGGAAGAAAATGTTTGAGATTTTTTAGTTTTCTACAAGGAACGGCAGATTCTCTATAAGGGCTAGTTCACACGGGGGGCGGTGGGGCGGATTTTGGTACCGAGAGTGATGCGGCATTAGCGGAAAAAAGTATGCTAGCACTCTCCATAGACCACCATTGTGAGGGGGCGGATTATGACGTGGATTACGTGCCATAATCCATTCCGTCCCCTTTGTGCCCGTGTGAACGGGCCCTTAGAAATTTATTCTGGTATAAATTGTTCTAAATATAACATGTAAAAAAATGGATGAAATTTTAGTCTTTCGGGAACCTTTGGCTAGTTTTTGTAAGTGCATCCCTGTATTTGTTGGAATTTTTTTTCAAAATTTGGGGATCCTGGAAAATTTGGAATATTTGACATTTCTTTGTCCATCATACACGAAATAAGATACTGAATGAGGGTCCCAAAGAATTTGAAGATTTTTACTACCAAGCTACTTAATAACCATGGGGTGTAATTGTACTCCACAAGTGCTCCAAATGTCCCACATAGACAAAATTAAAAGGGTTTTCTCGGGTAACAAAATTGATGGCTTATCATTAGGATAGATCATTAATATTAGATCAGCAGGGGGTACTTTACTGAGCATTGTAGCTTCTTCATTGCTTACATTGGTCTGTCTACCTGCATGCCCTAGGCTTTGGTGGTGGTGCAGGCCATATTTGCTTTGTCCCATTTACTCAAATGAGTCACTGCAAGGGCCACAGTAGTAGGTCACCAGTATATCACCTATCTATCTATCTATCTATCTATCTATCTCCTATCTATCTATCTATCTATCTATCTATCTATCTATCTCCTATCTATCTATCTCCTATCTATCTATCTATCTATCTATCTATCTATCTCCTATCTATCTATCTATCTATCTATCTATCTATCTATCTCCTATCTATCTATCTATCTATCTCCTATCTATCTATCTATCTATCTATCTATCTATCTATCTATCTCCTATCTATCTATCTCCTATCTATCTATCTATCTATCTATCTATCTATCTCCTATCTATCTATCTATCTATCTATCTATCTCCTATCTATCTATCTATCTATCTATCTATCTATCTATCTCCTATCTATCTATCTATCTCCTATCTATCTATCTATCTATCTATCTATCTATCTATCTATCTACTATCTATCTATCATCTATCTACTATCTATCTATCTATCTATCTATCTATCTATCTATCTATCTATCTATCTATCTCCTATCTATCTATCTATCTATCTATCTATCTATCTATCTATCTCCTATCTATCTATCTCCTATCTATCTATCTATCTATCTATCTATCTATCTCCTATCTATCTATCTTCTATCTATCTATCTATCTATCTATCTATCTATCTATCTATCTATCTCCTATCTATCTATCTATCTATCTCCTATCTATCTCCTATCTATCTATCTCCTATCTATCTATCTCCTATCTATCTATCTATCTATCTATCTATCTATCTATCTCCTATCTATCTATCTATCATCTATCTATCTATCTATCTCCTATCTATCTATCTCTCTCCTATCTATCTCTCTCCTATCTATCTATCTATCTATCTATCTATCTATCTATCTATCTCTTATCTATCTATCTATCTCCTATCTATCTAATATCTATCTATCTATCTATCTATCTATCTATCTATCTATCTCATATCTATCTATCTATCTATCTATCTCCTATCTATCTCTCTCTCTCCTATCTATCTATCTATCTATCTATCTATCTATCTATCTATCATCTATCTATCTCCTATCTATCTATCTATCTATCTATCTATCTATCTATCTATCTATCTATCTACAGTCCTATGAAAAAGTTTGGGCCCCCCTATAAATCTTAATCATTTTCAGTTCTAAATATTTTGGTGTTTGCAGCAGCCATTTCAGTCTGATCTATCTAATAACGGATGGACACAGTAATATTTCAGGATTGAAATGAGGTTTATTGTACTAACAGAAAATGTGCAATATGCATTAAACCAAAATTTGACCAGTGCAAAAGTCTGGGCACCTCAACAGAAAAGTGCCAGTAATATTTAGTAGCTTCTCCTTTTGCCTCTAGTCACTTCCTGTAGCTGTTAATCAGTTCCTGGATCCTGGATGAAGGGATTTTGGACCATTCCTCTTTACAAAACAATTCAAGTTCAGTTCAGTTAGATGGTCGCCGAGCATGGACAGCCCACTTCCAATCATCCCACAGATGTTCAATGATATTCAGGTCTGGGGACTGGGATGGCCATTCCAGAACATTGTCATTGTTCCTCTGCATGAATGCCTAAGTTGATTTGGAGCGGTGTTTTGGATCATTGTCTTGCTAAAATATCCATCCCCCGCCCAGACATTAATAAGGTTAGAAATAATGATTTTTATCTGAAATAATAATTTTCTCTTTCAAACCTTGCTTTCATCAAAGAATACTCCATTTGCAGCAATTCCAGCCTTGCAGACCTTTGGCATTCTAGCTGTTAATTTGCAGAGGTCATCTGGAGAAATTTCACCCCATGTTTCTCCTCCCACAAGTTGGATTGGCTTGATGGGCACTTTTTGCACACCGTATGGTCAAGCTGCTCCCACATCAGCTCAGTGGGGTTGAGATCTGGTGACTGTGCGGGTCACTCCATTGCAGATAGAGTACCAACTGCCGGCTTCTTCTTAAATAGTTCTTGTATAATTCGGAGGTGGTTTTGGGTCATTGTCCTGTTGTAGAATGAAATTGGCTCCAATCAAGCGCTGTCCACAGGTTATGGCATGGCATTGCAAAATGGAGTGATAGCCTTCCTTACTCAAAATCCCTTTTACCTTGCACAAATCTCCCACTTTACCAGCACCAAAGCAACCCCAGACCATCACATGACCTCCACTAAACTTGACCGTCTCTTCCAGCATTTTTTCAGTTGTTCTGTGTCTCACAAATGTTCTTCTGTGTGATCCAAACACCTCAAACTTTGATTCGTCTGTCCATAACACTTTTTTCCAATTTTCCTCTGTCCAATGTCTGTGTTCTTTTGCCCATATTAATCTTTTCCTTTTATTAGCCAGTCTCAGATATGGCTTTTTCTTTGCCCCTCTGCCCTGAAGGCCGACATCCCAAAGACGTCTCTTCACTGTAGACGTTGACAGTGTCATTTTGCGGGTACTATTTAATGAAGTTGCCAGTTGAGGACCTGTGAGGCGTCGATTTCTCAAACTAGAGACTCTATTGTATTTGTCTTGTTGCTCAGTTGTGCAGCGGGGCCTCCCACTTCTCTTTCTACTCTGGTTAGGGCCTGTTTGTTCTGTCCTCTGATGGGAGTAGTATACACCGTTGTAGGAAATCTTTCTATCTATCTATCTATCTATCTATCTATCTATCTATCTATCTATATATATATATATATATATCTTACTAACAGGAACACAGAGCAACACTGAATAGCCAGGGGTGGTCCAGAACAAGAGTGCACCCTTAAACAGGTTTCCGCCTGCCTGAAAAAAGCAGAAGTCCCTGGTTATGCTCAAGAGGAGACCGGCAATCCGTGCACAATGCTGTGGAGGTTCTGGCCGGCCTCCTGAGACCTAAAAGCAGGGAGTTCGGGAGTGCAGAGAGGAGAGGGCCGGCAACCTTCACACAGCGATGCAGAGGCTCCGGCCCTACTCCCAACACATTTTCAGCCTCTGCCTGCAAATCTGGCAAATTGGACTTGGCCCATCTTCTGGAACCCCCACTGATCAGCTGAATAAAGGGGCTATGAGTCATATATAAATGTATTCACTTTTACCTTAGATGAAATTTGCTTAAGGACTCCAATCTCTCTGTCGGTCAGTTCAATGCAATATTGCAATATGTTAGCAAAACGCTTGACAGACTGGGTGATCACTCATAGGCACAATATAGCATATAACTCTGTGACACAATATCACATCATTGTCTTGAAAACAGGTCATGTCATTATACATATCTGTCAGGGTCGCAGCGTTGTTGGGGGGGACAGAGTTCGCGGCAGGGGGGAACAGGGTCATGGTAGGGATGGTGGGGGGGCAGGGCAGGGTCAGTGGCAGTGGGGTGGGGGGCAGGGTCACGGCAGGGGCGGGGGGGCAATGGGGTTGCGCCAGGGGAGTGGGGGTCGGGGGCCACTAGGGTCGCATCTGGGAGGCATGAGGAGGGGGAGGCCGCAGACGCGGTACGAGGCGGGGGGGGGAGGAGGGGGACACCGGGGTGGCGGGGGTGAGGAGCAGTGGGTCGCGGGTACAGGCAGGGAGGGGGAAATGGTAGGGGATGCCGGGGTGTCAGGGAGGAGAGAGAAAGGGGGTAGGCAGGGTTTCACGGTAGGGGGACAAAAGCGAGGCCAAGGTAGTGGCAGCCACAAGACAATAGGGGAGGGTCCAGAGCCGCGCTGCAGGTAGGCGGGGGTCACGGACGAAGTCGCGGGTGTTGCTAATATTCTATGTACCGCAGTATTGCCTCAGGATATATACAGTCAGGATATATCACTCCTCAATGCCATCCATTATTCAAGGAAAAAAATTCCCTAAAATATTAATATGTACAGAAAAATAACAAAGATGACCAAAAAGTACCGCACCATGGTAAAGAAGTCAGAATACTGCAAATGTCATCTTGCAGTTATGTCTCAGGTAGATATGTGAGGATAGAAGTGGTCTAATTAGACATTGAGTCTTACCACAAGAGAGTGTAAAAGTGAGAGACAGAAATTGGCGAACCTCTTGAGAGGTCTTGGTTGTTTCGTCTTGGCTTAGGACAAGTTGGCTCTGCCATTCGTTTCGGTCCAAACTTGTTCAAATAGAACCGGAAGTGAAGTTATTCTAGGTGAAGACCCAGGGGAGGTATGGAAAAATAAACATTTACACTCATCACTTCTGGGCTTCCTCGTAGCATCTGATGCTCTCTTGGTCCTCCTCTGACTTCTTCCAACCTCCTGGGTGACGTCATACTCCCAGAGTCACATGGCAACATCTGGTACTATCTTTTGGCCCTCTTTGGGCTTCTTCCCATCTCCTGGGTGACGTCATGTGCCTGGGGTCACCACTGCGGACTTTGATGGAGCTCCTCGAGTGTCATGATGAAACTTTTGTTAAATTCGAATGTAACTCCCCTTCTGAGGGAATCCACTGGGGGACAATAAGGATTACAGAAATGGTTGTAGTAGTGACCTCTCCCCTAGATTGATCACACAATGCTTCCACCCGAATCTTCACCCGGCTTGTGAACACGCTGTTGTTTAGACTCCTCCACCAGGGGTCAATTCAGGAGAACCCCTGTAGCCTACCTGTAACTTCACTTTTATGAATGACCGTGAGCGCCAGTGAGTTTTTTATGCTCTCTGCGGCAAAACCGGTTTCGCAGCGGAGAGCCCATAGAGCTCACTGGCGCTCACGGTCGGACACTTTTCAAACCTATTCATTTGAATGGGTTTGAAAAATGCCTGCAGGTTTCCGTTTCCTGCCCAGTTTCGGGCAGGAAACGGAAACCTGAAAGCGGAGACTGGGCGCAGATGTGAACGAGCCCTTAGGGACAAAAAAATGTCATTTTAATGATACAACCCCTTTAATGTGATATGTAAAGCTGTGATGGCAAAGCTTTGCTCTGGACGTTCTCCACACAGATAGGACAATGCAGACGTCCAGCAGTAACTTGTCCTCTTGGTGCTCAGCTCACTGTTATATTAGCTGGTCAGAGTCTTTTCATTCCTGAGGCAAATATCTAAAAAAAACAAAATGGAGGCGGCTCTATCTCTGGGGTTACCTGAGGTAAAATGGTGGCCGCTTTCTCACTGTACCTCAGGTGACTTGCTCTTGTTTCTCTCTATCTCGGCTTCAAGTGAAATGAAGGAGTCTTTTCTCTCTCCCCTCAGAGATGATAAAACGGTCTCTCCATATCTGCACCGAGACCAGATAGAGGATTCTTTTTGCCCAACTCCTCCACACAGCTCCGCCATTACATCTCCTCTTCTTTCTCCCTCCATCAGGCTCCACCCACCTCCTTCCTCTGCTAGGATATTCAAAGTGAACATTTTGCAAATAAAGTTTTTAAAACATAATTTTACTTACATATGGATTGCTGCGATAGTTTTCAACCTCCCTGGTAAACCTGCTATAGTCTGGCAGATAAACAATGAGTTACATCTGATTTGGTCTGTTCTAGGGGGGTATCGTCACTCCTTGGGGAGAGACCACCATACAGGTGTGTGGAGACTTATTAAGCCTTTAGCACTCCACTTTGCAAAGGACCATGGGAAGAATATGCAAATCTGCCTTCCATGATGTAATTAGGAAGACAGAATCTCAGTGATATAGCCCAATAAAGGCTGCTCCCTTTAACATCATGCCCGACCTTCCAAGAGGCCTTTGTTTTGCAATGATGCTGGGATTATTACCCATACCTCCCAACTTTTGAAGAACCGAAAGAAGAACAAAATGTGCAGCGTGCAAATTTAGCCACACCCACTTTTGTGTTGATTCCGCCCATTCTCATTAATCTTTCATGTGCCCGCACACAGTATAATCCTCCTACAGTCACCCGTAAATTATATGTCCCCCCTCTATCTCTCCCCCAGTTTCATATACACCCTTCATCTGCCCCCAGTTTCATGCCCCCCCTCCATCTCTGCCCCCAGTTTCATGTCCCCTCCATCTCTGTCCCAGATTCATGTCCCCCATCTCTTCCCCCAAATTCATGTCCCCTCCATCTCTTCCCCCAGATTCATGTCCTCTCCATCTCTGCCCCCAGATTCATGTTCCCACATCTCTGCCCCCAGATTCATGTCCCCCCATCTCTGCCCCCAGATTCATGTCCCCTCCAACTCTGCCCCCAGATTCATGTCCCCTCCAACTCTGCCCCCAGATTCATGTCCCCTCCATCTCTGCCCCCAGATTCATGCCCCCCATCTCTGCCCCAGATTCATGTCCCCCCATCTCTGCCCCAGATTCATGTCCCCCCATCCCTGCCCCTAGATTCATGCCCCCCATCTCTGCCCCAGATTCATGTCCCTCCATCTCTGCCTCAGACTCATGTCCCCTCCATCTCTGCCCCCAGATTCATGTCCTCTCCATCTCTGCCCCCAGATTCATGTTCCCCATCTCTGACCCCAGATTCATATCCCCCATCTCTGCCCCCAGATTCATGTCCCCCCATCTCTTCCCCCAGATTCATGTCCTCTCCATCTCTGCCCCCAGATACATGTCCCCTCCATCTCTGCCCCCAGATTCATGTCCCCCATCTCTGCCCCCAGATTCATGTCCCCCATCTCTGCCCCCAGATTCATGTCCTCTGCATCTCTGCCCTCAGATTCATGTCCCCTCCATCTCTGCCCCCAGATTCATGTCCTCTCCATCTCTGCCCCCAGATTCGTGTCCCCTCCATCTCTGCCCCAGATTCATGTCCCCCCATCTCTGCCCCCAGATTCATGTCCCCTCCATCTCTGCCCCCAGATTCATGTCCCCTCATCTCTGCCCCAAGATTCATGTCCCCCATCTCTGCCCCAAGATTCATGTCCTCTCCATCTCTGCCCCAGATTCATGTCCCCCATCTCTGCCCCCAGATTCATGTCCCCCATCTCTGCCCCCAGATTCATGTCCCCTCCATCTCTGCCCCCAGATTAATGTCCCCTCCATCTCTGCCCCCAGATTCATGTCCCTCCATCTCGGCCCCCAGATTCATGTCCCATCCATTTCTGCCCCCAGATTCATGTCCTCTCCATCTCTGCCCCCAGATTCATGTCCCTCCATCTCTGCCCCCAGATTCATTTCCCCCATCTCTGCCCCCAGATTCATGTCCCCCATCTCTGCCCCAGATTCATGTCCCCTCCATCTCTGCCCCCAGATTCATGTCCCCTCCATCTCTGCCCCCAGATTCATGTCCCCCATCTCTGCCCCCAGATTCATGTCCTCTCCATCTCTGACCCCAGATTCATGTCCCCTCCATCTCTGCCCCCAGATTCATGTCCCCCATCTCTGCCCCCAGATTCATGTTCCCTCATCTCTGCCCCAGATTCATGTCCCCCATCTCTGCCCCCAGATTCATGTCCCCTCCATCTCTGCCCCCAGATTCATGTCCCCTCCATCTCTGCCCCAGATTCATGTCCCTCCATCTCTGCCCCAGATTCATGTCCCCTCCATCTCTGCCCCCAGATTCATGTCCCCCATCTCTGCCCCCAGATTCATGTCCCCTCCATCTCTTCCCCCAGATTCATGTCCCCTCCATCTCTGCCCCCAGATTCATGTCCCCTCCATCTCTTCCCCCAGATTCATGTCCCCTCCATCTCTGCCCCCAGATTCATGTCCCCTCCATCTCTGCCCCCAGATTCATGTCCCCTCATCTCTGCCCCAAGATTCATGTCCCCCATCTCTGCCCCAAGATTCATGTCCCCTCCATCTCTGCCCCCAAATTCATGTCCCCTCCATCTCTTCCCCCAGATTCATGTCCTCTCCATCTCTGCCCCCAGATTCATGTCCCCCATCTCTGCCCCCAGATTCATGTCCTCTGCATCTCTGCCCTCAGATTCATGTCCCCTCCATCTCTGCCCCCAGATTCATGTCCTCTCCATCTCTGCCCCCAGATTCGTGTCCCCTCCATCTCTGCCCCAGATTCATGTCCCCCATCTCTGCCCCCAGATTCATGTCCCCTCCATCTCTGCCCCCAGATTCATGTCCCCTCATCTCTGCCCCAAGATTCATGTCCCCCATCTCTGCCCCAAGATTCATGTCCTCTCCATCTCTGCCCCAGATTCATGTCCCCCATCTCTGCCCCAGATTCATGTCCCCTCCATCTCTGCCCCCAGATTCATGTCCCCCATCTCTGCCCCCAGATTCATGTCCCCTCCATCTCTGCCCCCAGATTCATGTCCCCTCCATCTCTGCCCCCAGATTCATGTCCCCCATCTCTGCCCCCAGATTCATGTCCTCTCCATCTCTGACCCCAGATTCTTGTCCCCTCCATCTCTGCCCCCAGATTCATGTCCCCCATCCCTGCCCCCAGATTCATGTCCCCCATCTCTGCCCCAGATTCATGTCCCTCCATCTCTGCCTCAGACTCATGTCCCCTCCATCTCTGCCCCCAGATTCATGTCCTCTCCATCTCTGCCCCCAGATTCATGTTCCCCATCTCTGACCCCAGATTCATATCCCCCATCTCTGCCCCCAGATTCATGTCCCCCCATCTCTTCCCCCAGATTCATGTCCTCTCCATCTCTGCCCCCAGATACATGTCCCCTCCATCTCTGCCCCCAGATTCATGTCCCCCATCTCTGCCCCCAGATTCATGTCCCCCATCTCTGCCCCCAGATTCATGTCCTCTGCATCTCTGCCCTCAGATTCATGTCCCCTCCATCTCTGCCCCCAGATTCATGTCCTCTCCATCTCTGCCCCCAGATTCGTGTCCCCTCCATCTCTGCCCCAGATTCATGTCCCCCCATCTCTGCCCCCAGATTCATGTCCCCTCCATCTCTGCCCCCAGATTCATGTCCCCTCATCTCTGCCCCAAGATTCATGTCCCCCATCTCTGCCCCAAGATTCATGTCCTCTCCATCTCTGCCCCAGATTCATGTCCCCCATCTCTGCCCCAGATTCATGTCCCCTCCATCTCTGCCCCCAGATTCATGTCCCCCATCTCTGCCCCCAGATTCATGTCCCCTCCATCTCTGCCCCCAGATTAATGTCCCCTCCATCTCTGCCCCCAGATTCATGTCCCTCCATCTCGGCCCCCAGATTCATGTCCCATCCATTTCTGCCCCCAGATTCATGTCCCCTCCATCTCTGCCCCCAGATTCATGTCCCTCCATCTCTGCCCCCAGATTCATTTCCCCCATCTCTGCCCCCAGATTCATGTCCCCCATCTCTGCCCCAGATTCATGTCCCCTCCATCTCTGCCCCCAGATTCATGTCCCCTCCATCTCTGCCCCCAGATTCATGTCCCCCATCTCTGCCCCCAGATTCATGTCCTCTCCATCTCTGACCCCAGATTCATGTCCCCTCCATCTCTGCCCCCAGATTCATGTCCCCCATCTCTGCCCCCAGATTCATGTCCCCTCATCTCTGCCCCCAGATTCATGTCCCCCATCTCTGCCCCCAGATTCATGTCCCCTCCATCTCTGCCCCCAGATTCATGTCCCCTCCATCTCTGCCCCAGATTCATGTCCCTCCATCTCTGCCCCAGATTCATGTCCCCTCCATCTCTGCCCCCAGATTCATGTCCCCCATCTCTGCCCCCAGATTCATGTCCCCTCCATCTCTTCCCCCAGATTCATGTCCCCTCCATCTCTGCCCCCAGATTCATGTCCCCTCCATCTCTTCCCCCAGATTCATGTCCCCTCCATCTCTGCCCCCAGATTCATGTCCCCTCCATCTCTGCCCCCAGATTCATGTCCCCTCATCTCTGCCCCAAGATTCATGTCCCCCATCTCTGCCCCAAGATTCATGTCCCCTCCATCTCTGCCCCAAATTCATGTCCCCTCCATCTCTTCCCCCAGATTCATGTCCTCTCCATCTCTGCCCCCAGATTCATGTCCCCCATCTCTGCCCCCAGATTCATGTCCTCTGCATCTCTGCCCTCAGATTCATGTCCCCTCCATCTCTGCCCCGATTCATGTCCTCTCCATCTCTGCCCCCAGATTCGTGTCCCCTCCATCTCTGCCCCAGATTCATGTCCCCCCATCTCTGCCCCCAGATTCATGTCCCCTCCATCTCTGCCCCCAGATTCATGTCCCCTCATCTCTGCCCCAAGATTCATGTCCCCCATCTCTGCCCCAAGATTCATGTCCTCTCCATCTCTGCCCCAGATTCATGTCCCCTATCTCTGCCCCAGATTCATGTCCCCTCCATCTCTGCCCCCAGATTCATGTCCCCCATCTCTGCCCCCAGATTCATGTCCCCTCCATCTCTGCCCCCAGATTAATGTCCCCTCCATCTCTGCCCCCAGATTCATGTCCCTCCATCTCGGCCCCCAGATTCATGTCCCATCCATTTCTGCCCCCAGATTCATGTCCCCTCCATCTCTGCCCCCAGATTCATGTCCCTCCATCTCTGCCCCCAGATTCATTTCCCCCATCTCTGCCCCCAGATTCATGTCCCCCATCTCTGCCCCAGATTCATGTCCCCTCCATCTCTGCCCCCAGATTCATGTCCCCTCCATCTCTGCCCCCAGATTCGTGTCCCCCATCTCTGCCCCCAGATTCATGTCCTCTCCATCTCTGACCCCAGATTCTTGTCCCCTCCATCTCTGCCCCCAGATTCATGTCCCCCATCTCTGCCCCCAGATTCATGTCCCCTCATCTCTGCCCCCAGATTCATGTCCCCCATCTCTGCCCCCAGATTCATATCCCCTCCATCTCTGCCCCAGATTCATGTCTCCTCTATCTCTGCCCCAGATTCATGTCCCTCCATCTCTGCCCCAGATTCATGTCCCCTCCATCTCTGCCCCCAGATTCATGTCCCCCATCTCTGCCCCCAGATTCATGTCCCCTCCATCTCTTCCCCCAGATTCATGTCCCCTCCATCTCTGCCCCAGATTCATGTCCCCTCCATCTCTTCCCCCAGATTCATGTCCCCTCCATCTCTGCCCCCAGATTCATGTCCCCCCTCCATCTCTGCCCCCAGATTCATGTCTCCACATCTCTGCCCCCATATTCATGTCCTCTCCATCTCTGCCCCCAGATTCATGTCCCCTCCATCTCTGCCCCCAGATTCATGTCCCCTCCATCTCTGCCCCCAGATTCATGTCTCCACATCTCTGCCCCCAGATTCATGTCCCCACATCTCTGCCCCCAGTGTCATGCCGTCCTCTCCTTCATCTGCCCCCAGTTTCACGTTCCACCTCTACATTACACTTACCTTCTCCTTGTTCCCCCGCTGCACTCTTTGCGCCTCTCTCTCTCACTGGCGCACAGTTGTAGATGCGATGTGACCTCATCACATCGCGTCTACAAGCCAGTAGGCGGCGTTCAGCGGCAAAGCAAGGAGCTGACCTGTGACAGCTCCTTGCTTCAGCCGCGTATGTGTTCAACTCTCCAGAGGACGCAGATCTGAGTTGAAATCGGGACATACCTCCCTCCAACCGGGACCGCGGGACATGTCACTGGAATCGTGAATGTCCCGCGGAAATCGGGACGGTTGGGAGGTATGTTATTACCAGGTATAGTCTCTCAACCGAAGATGGCCGTTTCGATGTTATTGCAATGAAACGGCCGTGCTTGGTTGAGAGACTATACCTGGTGATAATCGCAGCATCATTGCAAAACAAAGGCCTCTTGGAAGGTCGAGCATGATGTTAAAGGGAGCAGCCTTTATTGGGCCATATCACTGAGATTCTGTCTTCCTAATTACATCAGGGAAGACAGGCTTGCACATTCCAGTGAACGCCCTCTATTGGTTTGCAACACTGAGGCACCTGACTTCCTAATTACATCATGGAAGGCAGATTTGCATATTCTTCCCTTGGTCTGTTCTAGTGAGAGATCGCTGACCTCTAGATATACCTCCATGTCCTGCCGTATCTCATCTTGTATCCAGACTACAGGTGTAACATCTGTGGTAAATGTACTGCTATATACCATACAGAGCCTGTATATACCTCCATGTCCTGCCGTATCTCATCTTGTATCCAGACTACAGGTGTAATATCTGTGGTAAATGTACTGCTATATACCACACACAGCCTGTATATACCTTCATGTCCTGCCGTATCTCATCTTGTATCCAGACTACAGGTGTAACATCTGTGGTAAATGTACTGCTATATACCATACATAGCCTGTATATACCTCCATGTCCTGTTGTGGCAATGTAGTAGCTCCACAGGTAATACATCTCTTAGTATTACTCTGTGTGCCAGTCACTAGACTCCTGTACACCTTTTTATTGCAATGTGTGTCTTAACCGACTTTTAATGTTATCAGTAAAAGTTAATTTTTATTTCTATGCTAGATTTTTGTTTCACAATATGAAAATACAATAAAATAAACATAATATAAATAATAATACAATTATATAATAATAATAATTAATAATAATAATAATTCCTAATATTAATATTCATTGTATATTCTATACTTTATAGCTTTTCCCGTTTCTTCTCTGCCGATAACCAGTCTACATCACATTTCTAAATTCGGACACCCCACGCCCTTTATGTCATAACTTTTGTTTCAATATATTTTAGTTTTTATTTTACGCGTTATAATTTGACTATCTCCCAGTGATGCTTCCTCCTATGAGTCACAATGGCCACTCCTTCTGCTGCTGCGCAGGCTCTTTGTGTATAAAAGTTCCTTGGGAAGTTGAGTCTGTCCACTGGTCTGCGACCTGATCCGCCTTGTACAAGGCTCATCCTGAAGTTCACTCTATCTCCTGCAACCATGCACGTCTATGCTGCCCAGATCCTCGCTGCGGTCACCCTGCTGGTGCAAGCCCTTGCCGAAGTCCAGGATACGACCCCTGCTGCAAAAAGTAAGAGGGATGGGGTATTCTTTCATGTCCGCCTTTGCAGAAAAGGAAGTTTTATTTAGATTGCTTTTCCCTTCTAAGTTCCTGCAAGTAGTAAGTGCATGTGCTGATGTAGCAGAGCTCATCCTTGACCGAACTATTGCACAGCACCGTACTATACATATGATAGGCATAATAGCACAATGTGCAAACGACTCAGCTCTGCTACATCTGTAACAAACCCAATGTCTTGTATAGGAAATTGGCCGAGTTATCGCATCTTCCAGGGAGTTCTGTGTAAATATAACAAAAAGCAGAAATCCAGCAGCCCAGGAGAGTCTCAATTGATTAAAAATTAACTTTTATTAAATCCATGGTGAAGCACAAATACAGAATGCTAAATATTGAAAGGAAGCATAACTAGGCTGACGCGTTTCGGAAACAACTTTCCTTACTCGTATAGTGTAAATATAAGGACGTTGGAGCGCACATCCCTAGTCTGGAGTCTGAGCAGATCCTGCAAGCTCAACTGACACTTTAATGCATATGTTCACCTTAAGACCCCACGCACATGACCAAGTGCATCCAATGTGGGGCCGAGTTTGCAGTGGAATGCAGTCAGGTGACACTCAAAGTGACATCCAAGTGTCATCCGAGTGTATTCCGTAACGTATTCTGATCCGTTCCGATGACAGGGAGCAGTATGGTGAAGTTATATCCTGCTCTGTATCATTGGGATGGATTGGAAGCCCCCATAGATGTGACTGCACTCAGATGACACTCCAATCATTCTGCTGCAAACTCCAGCCACATAAGACTCGGTTGTGTGCATTGTGTCTAATCCTTCATGTACATGTCCACATTATGGATGGATTGGTGAAGTGTTCTGTGGACCCACATACTATGGGGCTACTTTATCAAGGACTGCATTTTCCATGCTAGTCTTTATCATCCTCGTCCTGCCGGAGTCTGCTCCTAATATGGGATAACGTGCACTCCTTGTCATAAATTAGGTGCATCGGGGGCCACACGGTGGCTGAGTGGTTAGCATTACAGCCTTGCAGTGCTGGAGTCCTGGTGTTCAAATCCCGCCAAGGGCATAAAACCATCTGCAAGGAGTTTGTATGTTCTCCCCGTGTTTGCATGGATTTCCATCCCATATTCTAAAAGACATACTGATAGGGAAAAATGTACATTGTGAGCTCTATGTGGGGCTCACAATCTACATTACAAAAAAAAAATAAAAAATTAGGTGCATCCTCTGAGGTCCGTGCACCAAAACAGGAATCTACACCAGCCAGTGACAAACTCCACTCTGCTACATCTGCAGCTGCTCTTATTCTGGATTTTTAATGTATATCCAGGATCCTGCTGGTAATGTCACAAGGTCGCGCCTGGTTGAGCAGCAGACTCTGCCATGTTTGTGTACTATTTTTGGGACATTGTTTGTAGTTAAGGAACAATAGTGCTGATGCAAGATACCGAACGATCAGCTGTGAGCAGGAGATCTCACCACCTACCAAAGGAACTACCACATGTTATCATGATAGCTGCATATGTCCCCCACCTCTGCAAAAAACTGTCTCATCCTGTTATATCTACATGCTGTGCCCCCTCCTCGTGTCCTCCAACCACAGTCTGTGGGCTGTATTATTAACATCACTCCGCACAGAGAACTAAATGATCCTGCAGTGTGTCTGTGTTTCTTTCTTTTTAGTTGCTATGATTCCTAGGATTTCTCTATCTGCCATGAGCTTGTACGTGTTTCTCTCTTGTTATATACTACTGTACCATCTATGAAACTGTAGATACAAGAGAAGAGACCACACCGAGCGGATCCTCGTGTAATAAATTAACAAAATTGGACTAATATAGGTTGGGACAAATGCCCCCTCACCTGAGGAGGTTGTGTAATATCACAACACTCAATAAACTCGTGGCACCCCAAATCAAGGGTCTAGGCAGCTGCTTGTAGACGTCACTCAGACGTAGAGATGCAGAGAAACAAATGGACCAGCCCCTTGGTAGGTTTCGGCCAAGAAGGAAAACAGCGCTCGCCCGATATGGAAAATAGGTACGCCTTTATTGATATACAACGCGTTTCGGGCCCATGTGGAATGAAATGTATGCACTTGAGAAAGGGCTGTGTGGCCCGAAACGCGTTGTGTATCAATAAAGGAGTACCTATTTTCTATATCGGGCGAGCGCTGTTTTCCTTCTTGGCCGAAACCTACCAAGGGGCTGGTCCATTTGTTTCTCTGCATCTATGAAACTGTATCACTGAAATTTCCCTATTGTGGGACTATTAAAGGATTATCTTATCTTATTATGACCTATATCCCCCTAACAACTTGTGATCTCTTTGCAGACACGACCGCCTGTCTTCTTCCCAAGGTTGTAGGGCCCTGTGAAGCCGCTTTTCCCAAATACTATTATGACCAAAACACCCAGGCGTGCCAGAAGTTTGTATACGGAGGCTGCAAAGGAAATGACAACAATTTCGAGTCCATGGAGGAGTGTGAAAAAACATGTTGGAGAATCAAAAGTGAGTTCTGCCATGGTGTAGCATTTATACCGTACTATACCCTCCCAAATTACTCAATGTATATACTGCTGCTTGATAAAGGAGTCATTGATAGGTCCTATGGAGGGCCACCTACCTATCATGAGGGCATCTTGTGGAATTAAGGAACCATCTCCCTTTAAGTACAAGTAGGCAGGTGTGGAAAGAATCCTGTGCAGTAAGAATACGTTCAGAAATAGAAGGGTTAATAGTTTATTTTTGTGAGCGATGAAAAGTGAAATGTAAATCCCATCAAAATTCGGTGTGACTTTTGCCCGCCATCAGTTCTTCTCGGTACTCGTAGACAGTTTTTGGCAGAACTGGGCATCAAGGTTGTTTCTGCCACCAATTTGGAAAACTAAGCCCAGATCTTCTATGGATGTTGCTTACTCCAATCCGTCTGTCTCTTCATGTCATCCCAGACAGAGTGGATGATGATGAGATCAGGGCTATATCTTTGGGGGCCGGATCATCACTTCCAAGACTCCTCCTCCAAAGGGCAAAGGTCACACCAAATATTGGTGGGATTTACATTTCTCCTCAATGGTCCCAGATTGTGACACAAAAATGAGTTCTAAACCAAGAGTGGTCGATCCCTTTTTTTTTTTTTTTTAAGCTAAACCACTTTTTAAAACCCTTGTTCCATTTGGCGGGACTTGGAGTCACCAGATCGATTTCCTCTCATGTATCCTAGTGTGACAAATGTAGGGTTGGGTGGGAGAGGACGCTTCTTGGCTTTCTGTGACCCAAGATGAAAAGTAATATTGCGCCTCCCACAAAAAGTTGGAGATGAGTATGTGTAGGGATAGGTCAATGTACTTCCACATCATGGAAGGGGAGGTCCTTGCCTCATCGATGGGGCACTTCTGTATAACTAGATATTTTCCAACAAATTTTTGCCCCAATTGTCTTCTCAAGCAATGGATTGCCAACAGTCAACATCTTTCTGCCAAAGATATAGTAGCCGTAACAAAAATTTGAGGGAATGGTTGGCCACTGGTGGACATACCACCATACGTAGGCTCTTACTAAAAATGACAGATTTGAAGTGACCTCCTAACAACACCTTTTCTCGTAGCCACGCTTCCACACCGGCCTGTCTTACTATATAATATGTTCCTATCTTACGACGTTATTTTTATAATATTGGTTTCTAATCTCCAATCTTTTGACCTTGAACTTTTTGTCTTCCATTTGACAGAAGTCCCCGAAATTTGCCGAATGAAGCCAGATCCAGGCCTCTGCCTAGCCTACATGAATCGTTTTGCTTTCAACCTGACGACCATGAATTGTGAAAATTTTATTTATGGCGGCTGCGGTGGCAATGCCAATAATTTCAAAGATGAAGCTTCTTGTCTCGAGACCTGTACCCCCAAAACAAGTGAATGATGTCATTCAATGGTGTCCTGCTGGGCCATGAGCGGGGCCTTTATATAACATAATGCGACGTAACTTGTACGACCTAATAAAAATATCAGGAACGATGAAATGATAAAAAAAATTGTTGAAATTGAAAAAATATAAATGTAAAAGAAATTTTTAAAAAAATGTAAGCATGTAAAAAGAGTGATTGTGGTAAAATTTTTGTAAACTATGCACACGCAAAGGGTCTAATTTGACAACGATTGACCTATTATGGCATTAGATAGTGGATAAAAACTTTAAAAACACATACATATAGTGATGACAAGCTTTTGAAGAACTTATGTTCCCTATAGTGACTAGTATTACTCATTCCTACCCATTATGATCACTAACAGATGGGTATAGGGAACTGGGAAATTTTTAACCCTCCACTGTCTAAATGAAGCAGTGTGGATTAACGATAAAAGCACCCTGATAAAATTTTTTAGAACACCCTATAATCGCTGTCCAGAGTCAATTGTTGGTTATCTTGGTAGTGACAGTGATATGACGGGCACATGAACCAAATAAAACAGTGGCCAAACTTTCTGATATGATTATATTCACATATGGGTTAATGCTGTGTTTTCCTGGGACCCTGAAACCATACAAGATACACCTACCTAATAGTAGTGCGTCCCGTTGCACTAGTTAACCCCTAAATGCAAATACTACTTGTATGACTGGCACATAGTAATTCGGGATAGCAACCCGACAATACTATGATCCTATGACATTACTCAAACAGTCAAAGGATCGGGTAAGGGTGTTAAGACTCCACTCAAACTGAGGTCAATAACGAGCCAGGTTCATACAGACGTAGATATGATGCCCTAATCATTCACCCAAATATATAGCCATATTCATATGTCCAAAGCTGGAGCATAGCCATGTCCATAGTACTCATGTATTAGTGTCTAAATGGAAACACATTTGGATATAAATCCCAATGTAGATGGATTATAAGATCCGCTGATGTATAATCAAAAAAAATCAGCTGGACATGCATAGATACAAGTTGTACTGTCGCTGATGTACAGTACAGACCAAAAGTTTGGACGCACCTTCTCATTCAGAGAGTTTCTGTATTTTCATGACTATGACAATTGTAGATTCACACTGAAGGCATCAAAACTCAGAAGTAACACATGTGGGATTATATACTTACCAAAAAGTGTGACACAACTGAAAATCTGCCTTATATTTTCGGTTCTTCAAGGTAGCCACCTTTTGCTTTGATTCCTGCTTTGCACACTCTTGGCATTCTCTTGATGAGCTTTAAGAGGTAGTCACCTGAAATGGTCTTCCAACAGCACTTGTTGGCCCTTTTGCCTTCACTCTGCGGTCCAGCTCACCCCAAAACATCTGGATTGGGTTCAGGTCTGGTGACTGTGGAGGCCAGGTCATCTGGCGTAGCCCCCCATCACTCTCCTTCTTGGTCAGATAGCCCTTACATAGCCTGGAGGTGTTTGGGGCCATTGTCCTGTTGAAAAATAAATGATGGTCCAACTAAACGCAAACCGGATGGAATAGCATGCCGCTGCAAGATGCTGTGGTAGCCATGCTGGTTCAGTATAAATCCCCAACAGTGTCACCAGTTTGGCCCCCCCACACCATCACACCTCCTCCTCCATGCTTCATGGTGGGAACCAGGCATGTAGACTCCATCCGTTCACTGTTTCTGCGTCGCATAAAGACACGGTGGTTGGAACCAAAGATCTCAAATTTGTTTGTTTGAAAACTGTTTTTATTGAATACAATGCACTAGATAACAGGAGGAAACAATCGTATAAAAGCAGACATTGTATACATTTTTTTTTTCATTTTCATGGGGAGGAACCAAAAACAGGTGGTAAAAACAGGGTGGATGTGAGATGGGGGTAGGGGTAATGGGTGGAGCAAGGGGAAGGGTCAGGAACAGCAGAGACAATACATCAAACAGAGATATTACAGAATTTTACGGAATAGCAGATCATCCTTGACGGTAATTATCAACGGCAGAGCCATGGCTAATCAATGGTTTACAGCGATTTTGCAGATGTATATGTGTATATGTGTGAAGGGAAGAACACCGAGTACAGAGTACAGGGCCAGGGAGCGGGCATAGTGGGCATAAACAATAGATATATTCAAAGAATAGGTATTGTAGACCATAGATAATGTATAGTATATCGAGCTTATAGAATATTTAGCATACACATACATACACACATATATACATACATACATATATATATACATGTACATATATACAAACACATACTAACCATGCACATATATACCCATGTACACATACATACGTACACACATGCACATACATACCACACACAGACATACATACTCACACACAGGCACCCGCCCGGGGTTGGGGTGGGGATCTAACGGGCAGGGGGTGAGATAGCAGGCAAAATGTCAGACAGTAAGGTCCCCTTGGACACCAACCAGGGGGACCACGTTTTCAAGAATGAAGATCTAGTCATGGTGTGCCAATGGTCACGTTCCAGCTGAATAGCAAGGTTATCGCATTGCGGATTCGTTAGTAGGATCCATCTCTCTAATTGTTGAGCCTTATAGTAAGTAAACAAGTCAGGGAAGCCCACTCCACCTCTGCAAGGCAACTGAATCAATTGGGAGTACTTAACTCTAGGCCTCTTGCGTTTCCAAAGAAAGGACGAGAGGATGCGTCTAACTTTGTCAAAAAAGGATCTAGGGAGTTTAATAGGCAAAGAGCGTAACAAATATAATAATTTAGGAAAAATGTAAGTCTTAATCAGATTCTTGCGCCCTAGCCAGGATGTAAATGGTAAAGAGAGGTTGGACAATTGTTCCTCAATGCCAGCAAGCAAGGAAGAGTAATTATGTGGAAAGAGATATGACGGGTCGTTTGAAATGCGGATTCCCAAGAATTTAACTTCCGTCTGAGGCCAGTGGAAGGGTGAGTTTGATTTTAATTGGGCCACTGAAATATCATCTAAGGTGATATTCAGAATTTCGGATTTACTCAAATTTATCTTAAAATTGGATGCTCTTCCAAATTCAGTGAAGAGAGTGGTTAACTGAGGGAGGGCAGAAACAGGATTGGATAGTAGGACCATTAAGTCATCTGCGAAGGCAGCTGTTTTATGCGTGTAGTCTCCCGCAGTGATTCCTTCTATCAATGGATTTTGTCTAATCGATTGTATCAACGTCTCCATAACAAGAATAAATAAAGAGGGAGACAGGGGGCAACCCTGCCTCGTGCCATTGTTGATATGAAAAGGGCGAGAAAGTGTGCCATTTACACGAATCCTAGCACTTGGTAGGCGATAGAGTGTGAACACAGCATCAATAAAGGTTTTGGGGAAACCAAATTTGTGAAGTGTGGCTATGAGGAAGGCCCAACTAACCCTATCAAACGCCTTTTCGGCGTCAGTGCTGAGTAACAGTAATGGCGTTCTAGTGAATCTGGCATGGTCTATGAGTCTAATGACTCTCCATACATTGTCTCTACCCTGTCTGTTCCGAACGAACCCTGCCTGTTCCCTTCCTATCAAAGAAGGTAGAAAAATGGACAAGCGGGTCGCCAGAGCCTTAGCCCACCATTTCACGTCAGCATTTAATAGTGAAATAGGTCTGTAGCTGCTACAAAGGGAGGGATCTTTCCCCTCTTTAGGCAGGATAGTGATAAAGGCTTCTAGTGATTGGGGGGGTAAATTCTGGCCAGACAAAAGCGAGTTACAGAGAGAGGTGAAATGCGGTAGAAGAATTGAACGGAAAGTTTTATAATAGGCGATTGGTAAACCGTCAGGGCCAGGGCTTTTGCCAATTGGTATTGACTTAAGAACATCCAATAGTTCTGTGTCAGTAAAGGGACGTGATAGGGAGGTTTTATCAGCTTCTGCCAGATGCGGGAGGGAGATGGAAGACAAAAATGCCTCTATAACATTGGAATCTTTACCCAGTAGTGGCATATCAGGCAACTGAGAATGTACGTCTAGATTATACAAATTATGATAAAAATCTTGAAAGGCCTCCGCTATGAGGTCCGTAGAAGAGACAGTGACCTTGGGAGACCTAGTAATTTTCGAAATGAAGGATTTGTCCCTACGTTTGTGCACTAACGCCGACATGATCTTATTCCCCTTATCCCCATGCATATAATACTTACATCGCGATGCCTGCAGAAGCCTGGCAGATTTGACATTAAGGAGATCTTTCACTTTATCTCGCGTTAAGGTAAGTTCCTGAAAGACAGTGGACGCTTGGGAGCGTTTATGTGCACATTCCAACTTCGAGATCTGAGACAGCAAATCGTCAAGTACTTTCTGCCTGGACCTCTTCGCGTGTGTGCCCAGCGAGATAAGCTCACCCCGTACAACTGCCTTATGGGCTTCCCACAGCACAGGATCAGATATGTCATCAGTTTTGTTAAGGGAGAAGTATTCCTTTAAGAGGGTTTCTATCCTTTGGGAATTATTCTGATCCCCAAGCACGGTTTCATTTAGACGCCAGCTCCAATCCCCTCTAGGGATGTTTTTAAGGCTAATTGTGACAAATATCGGGGCATGGTCAGAAAGCAAAATATTGTCTACAGAGGAGGAGATTAGTGCGTCAAGGGATTTTTGTTGAAGGAAAATATAATCTAGTCTATGATATGAATTATGCGTGTGGGAAAAGTAGGTGTAATCTTTAGTAGTGGGGTGTTGTAGGCGCCAGGTATCAACAAGACAAAGGCTAGAGAGAGATTTAGCTAACCTTGAAAGGGAGCGGTATGAAACGTGTCTTGCGCCAGTGGAATCTATGATTGGGTTTAAAGCAAGATTAAGGTCTCCCCCCACAATAAGGGTGCCTTCAGCAAACTTGTCCAAGAGACCTAGAGTTTGTACCAACCAAGCCACTTGGGAGTTATTAGGAGCATAGAGGTTTGCAAATGTATAGGTAGTAGTCCCAATGAAACCTTTGATAAAAATATAACGTCCTTCAGGATCACTTAATGAGGCTGAAAGGGAAAAGGGGATATTGCGAGAGATAGCTATGCTAGTTCCCCTGGCAGAGGCGGAATAAGTGCTATGGTACCACAGACTATAATCACGCGTGTGGAGACTAGGGACTTTCCCTGTCTTGAAGTGAGTTTCCTGCAGCATAATTAAAGAAGCTTTACGCTTTTTAAGAAAGCTAAGAACTTGAGATCTTTTCTGAGGAATATTAAATCCCTTCACATTAAATGAGCAAATACACAATTCAGCGGCCATAGTCAATGTCATAGAGATAAGCGTCTTTCCTACAGGTAGCTGCTATGCTTGGAAGCAAATCAAGAGATGTAAGAGTCAATCTGCTGTCTACTGCACCATGGGGGAGAACCAAAACTAAGACAGATAAGGAGAGTGGGAAGGGGGAAACAGATGACCTAAACGTAATCATAATAGAACAAAAGGAATACCTAGCGGAACTCCCCTGGAGGGGGGGGCCAATGACATATGATATAGAAATATTATACTAAGTATACTAAACACAGCTGACAAATGGTGAAAGAAAAATTGTGCATTATAAACATGAGATATAACCAGAAAACCTGAAACTGTGGGTCATATCCTTAACTCTTTAAGTGTAGAGATGAGTCCAGCGTATCGCAAATATGGGTCGGCTAACTGGTAGCGAGGATCGGCAAGCGAGAAGGACCTGTAAAAGGAGAACAGAGAACAAGAAACAAGAAAAACAAACCCTAATACATGGTAACAATCTCAAAATGTCAGTATTGGATGGTCAGACAGGAAGCGAAAAAGATTTCCTGGGCGTTGTTTTAAGCAGCTTTTTCTTCAGCTTCTGTTGCTTGGGTGTAACCTGTTCCCAAGGTTGGACAGATGGTAGAGGGGGCAGGTCATCAATTGTAGTGACAACGTCCCAGTTTTCGACGTCAAACTGTGGTAAGTTGAGCTGCTCACTCGCCAACTTCAAATCAGATAAGGAGGCAATATTGACTCTACGCCCTGAGTAGAAGAAAGAAATTCCGAAAGGGAATGTCCATCTGTAAGGTATTTTGCGCTGGCGCAGCCAATCAGTTAAAGGTTTCAGTTTCCTCCGTTTCTGAAGTGTCATAGGAGACAAATCCTGGAACAGAGAGATCTGCGAATTTTCAAACATAATTGGATCAGAGTCCCTAGCTTTAAGGAGTAAGGCTTCAGTATCCTGGAAGTTTAGGAAGCGACAGATAATGTCTCTCGGAGGTTCAGAGGGCTGAGGTTTTGGTTTGAGGGCACGGTGAGCCCTTTCAATAATAACCGCTGCAGCTTTGTCTTCACCCAAAAGAGTAGAGTAAATCTGGCGTATTGCAGTAGGAATCGTCTCCGTAGCTACTGTTTCAGGAACACCTCTGATCCGTACGTTGTTGAGTCTCCCTCGATTTTCTTGATCCTCCAAAGCCCTATAAAGTGAATTAATATGGTCTTGGCAGGCAGAAAAACTGTTGGTGGCTGCAGAGCCATAATCAATCAGCGAGGACTGATTGGACTCCAAGGTTTCAACTCTTTGTCCTATTTGACGTATTTCTTGCCTCATGACTGCCAGTTCTTGCATAATTGGGGAGAGAGCTCCGGCTAAAGCCTGTTGGAAATAGCCGCGAGTGAGAGGCAGATCATTCGTGGAGGCTAACATCTCGTCCTCACTACCTCCATCTGTCAAGTAGTTTTGGCTATCATCCTGAACCTGTTTAGGTTGAGTTGCAGTTTTAACTTGTGAGGAACTTTGTTTCTTCATGAGGAATTTATCTAATTCACCTTGCGATTGTGTAGGTTTCAGTTGTGTTTGAGTATCACGAGGGCGGCTACCGCCCACTTTCACCATTGTCAGTAGCGGATAGATCAAAATTGCGCAAAAACGTCAGGGGCCCCCGCAGAGAAAGTAAATTAAGTATGCATACCAAAGGGTGGATAGAATGGAGTATATCAAAAAGCAGTTGTTCAAGTGCAAGGGGGTGGGGGTGGGTGTGGGTGTGGGGGGAGGGGGGGAGGTGGGCTTGAAGACCCTGTAGACTAGAGAAATGTAGACAAAAACAGTCCTGTAAGCCAAGTGTCAGGGCAAGTCTGCAGTATGTGATATATCTTTCAGGCTGGTCAATATGGAAAGGGAAGTGGGGATCTCAAAAAATCAGATGGGTATCTGTCTGGGCTGCTGCAGACAGAACAGGATCTCTGGGTGTCACAGAAGTCCAAATGCCTCCAGAGACTCACCGGAAGGCTGACAGGGCCCTGTATGGGCTAGGGACCTCCAGGCAGATGAAGAGAGATGTAAAAACTCCAGGTCCAGGTCCAAGATGGCGGACGTCCGTGCAGGAGGGAGAAGAAATAGGCCGCAATGTGAAGCGTGTCCTGAGGAGCAGCTGTAGCACCGGAGCTCAGGTAAGACTGTGTCGACTGCTCCGTTCTCTCCTCTCCGGCTGTAGTGCGGTGCAGGTCCGGCCACACAGTCCCCGCAAGGTAGGCAAGGTCTCCGTCGGGCCTCTAATTAAGATGGCGGCCGCGAGCCGTCTGGGCAGGCCCCGCCACAGAAATAGTCTCCGGGCAGCGGGAAAAGTGAAGAGGGCCTCACAGTAAGCTAGACTGGGGTTGGGGGAAGACCCCTGAGGACCCTCGGTGAAAGTCGGCTCCGGGTGAGGGAAGGAAACCCGAGATTTAGGCAGTCTCGTACGGAGCTCCCTGCACACACGTCTTGCTCCCTTGCCGGCAAGCCACGCCCCCCCCCAAGATCTCAAATTTGGACTCATCAGACCAAAGCACAGATTTCCACTGGTCTAATGTCCATTCCTTGTGTTCTCTTCTGCTTGTTGTCGGTCCTTAGCAGTGGTTTTCTAGCAGCTATTTTACCATGAAGGCCGGCGGCTGCACAAAGTCTCCTCTTACCAGTTGTTGTAGAGATGTCCATAGAAAAAAGTGAAAAAATTCCAGCTCCACTCCTATTTCCAAGACCCAAAACACAACAACCAATATGACATATAAATTGGAGGTTTTGTCCGGATGTCCCCTAAATTGTTAGATCTATCCCATTATCTGCACCAGAAAATGTACTCCTGATCCTAAGTATATATATTACTAACATGATTGTGCTATTGACAGACCAAATGGAAAAACGGTAAATAATATGTACTACAATTTTATGCTATATCCAAAACTTGGATATTAGTCCACCTAATAGATGTAACTCAAATATGGCTTTATCCTCTCTATATATGTGATGGCACCAACTACCCAACAATGTCTTATAAGTGCATTTGGAATCAAACTTTCTATTGGGTCAAAAGAGAGAAGAAAGAATCTATCATATACATGGGAGATATGTGATGTCAACATTCACTCTAATATATGTACGCAAGGTCATTCCTGCGATTTAGTCCAGTCGGATATCGGACACCCAAATTGAGGATCCAAAAGGCCTCTCTTATTTTGACCTTGTGGTCCCAATTGCCACCCCTCCGGGGTCTCTCAACCTTTTCTATGATTTTAAACTCAAAGGAGGATAAATCTCCCCTATGTTCCGTGAGAAAATGTTTTGAGACTCCTGTGGTTTTGGATAAATTTGGGTTCCGAATGCTTTGAAGATGTTCAGAGATTCTAATTTTGACCTGTCTGATAGTGCACCCAACGTAACTAAGTCCACAACTGTTACAGCTGATCATGTATATGACATGATCAGTTGAGCAATTGCAAAAACTCTTTATGCTGTGTCTCTGTGTTCCTCCCGCATTCGTAAAAAAGGTACTCTTTCTAGCGAACTTACAAACCTGGCACCTAGATAGACCACACTTGAAAAAGCCATTCAAATGTAGCCAGGTGTCACTTCTCCCTTTGTCTGTGGCCACATACATACTGGGTGATAGATAATTTCCCAGAGTCTGTCCACGTCTGGATACAAAGTTGATACCTTCTGAAATTATTGAGTGTAATTTGTCATCCTGGCTCAAGAGAGGTAAGTTGTTGCGTATTATTTTAACTACTTCCTGATAATTGTCACTATATTTAGTTGTAAAATAAATACCCCTCTTGTTAGCTGGCTGTTTTTGATCATATAATAAAGTTCTCCTGTCTTTATTTGCTAGTATGTTTTTTCCTCTATCTATCATCCAGGAGGGATAACCTCGCTGCCTCAATCTCCCACACACATCCTTGGCCTGTCTCTCATATATATGGCTATCCGAGCAAGCCCTTTTTATTCTGGTAAATTCACCCACTGGTAAGGATTTCACTGTATGCCTGGGGTGAGAGCTGCTAGCATGTAGCAAGGTGTTGCCTGACATCTCTTTACGATAAGCACTGACTGACACCTTGCCATGCGAATCATTTCCTGTGAGTGTTATGTCAAGAAAGTTTATACTTCGCAACTCCATTTGATATGTGAATTTTAAATTAAATGGGTTGTCATTAAGATATTCAATCAACCCAGATATCCTATCCTGATTGCCTGACCACACTATCAAGGTGTCGTCAATAAAACGACCATACCACTCAATGTGGTCTTTATAAGGATTGCTGTCAGTGTATATAAATTGCTCTTCCCACCAGGCGACCACCAGGTTGGCCAAAGATGGGGAGAATTTGGCCCCCATGGGGGCCCCACATATCTGAAGGTAATATTTGTTATTGAACAAAAAATAATTGTGTGCCAGCAGGTACTCAATAACGTCTATAACATACTGACAATAGTTAGGTGACAAATTAGTGTATTTGATTAGGTGGTATGAGACAGCCTGGATGGCAACACTATGAGGTATGGATGAATATAAAGCAACAATGTCGCACGAAAGCCAGGTGTGTTCCCTCCTCCACTCAAAAGTGTCAAATATTTTCAAGACCTCTTTAGTGTCTTTCAAATATCCGGGACTCCTAGTGACCAAAGGTTGTAAGATTTGGTCTACCCATTGACACATTTTTTCGTTCAGAGAATTAATTCCCGATATTATGGGTCTGAGTGGAGGAGGGAACACACCTTTATGGACTTTTGGTAGCCCATGAAAAATGGGCACCACTGGAGAAGGATTCTTTAGGAAATCAACATCCCTCTCCGAGAAAACACCCACAAAAATTCCCTCAGCCAACAAGCTGTCCAATGTATGTGAAAAATCGATAGTCGGGTCATGGGACAGTTGCCTGTAAGTTGTTTGGTCATTGATGATGTCATATACGGGGCCAAATTCGGGGCCAAATTCTCCCCATCTTTGGCCAACCTGGTGGTCGCCTGGTGGGAAGAGCAATTTATATACACTGACAGCAATCCTTATAAAGACCACATTGAGTGGTATGGTCGTTTTATTGACGACACCTTGATAGTGTGGTCAGGCAATCAGGATAGGATATCTGGGTTGATTGAATATCTTAATGACAACCCATTTAATTTAAAATTCACATATCAAATGGAGTTGCGAAGTATAAACTTTCTTGACATAACACTCACAGGAAATGATTCGCATGGCAAGGTGTCAGTCAGTGCTTATCGTAAAGAGATGTCAGGCAACACCTTGCTACATGCTAGCAGCTCTCACCCCAGGCATACAGTGAAATCCTTACCAGTGGGTGAATTTACCAGAATAAAAAGGGCTTGCTCGGATAGCCATATATATGAGAGACAGGCCAAGGATGTGTGTGGGAGATTGAGGCAGCGAGGTTATCCCTCCTGGATGATAGATAGAGGAAAAAACATACTAGCAAATAAAGACAGGAGAACTTTATTATATGATCAAAAACAGCCAGCTAACAAGAGGGGTATTTATTTTACAACTAAATATAGTGACAATTATCAGGAAGTAGTTAAAATAATACGCAACAACTTACCTCTCTTGAGCCAGGATGACAAATTACACTCAATAATTTCAGAAGGTATCAACTTTGTATCCAGACGTGGACAGACTCTGGGAAATTATCTATCACCCAGTATGTATGTGGCCACAGACAAAGGGAGAAGTGACACCTGGCTACATTTGAATGGCTTTTTCAAGTGTGGTCTATCTAGGTGCCAGGTTTGTAAGTTCGCTAGAAAGAGTACCTTTTTTACGAATGCGGGAGGAACACAGAGACACAGCATAAAGAGTTTTTGCAATTGCTCAACTGATCATGTCATATACATGATCAGCTGTAACAGTTGTGGACTTAGTTACGTTGGGTGCACTATCAGACAGGTCAAAATTAGAATCTCTGAACATCTTCAAAGCATTCGGAACCCAAATTTATCCAAAACCACAGGAGTCTCAAAACATTTTCTCACGGAACATAGGGGAGATTTATCCTCCTTTGAGTTTAAAATCATAGAAAAGGTTGAGAGACCCCGGAGGGGTGGCAATTGGGACCACAAGGTCAAAATAAGAGAGGCCTTTTGGATCCTCAATTTGGGTGTCCGATATCCGACTGGACTAAATCGCAGGAATGACCTTGCGTACATATATTAGAGTGAATGTTGACATCACATATCTCCCATGTATATGATAGATTCTTTCTTCTCTCTTTTGACCCAATAGAAAGTTTGATTCCAAATGCACTTATAAGACATTGTTGGGTAGTTGGTGCCATCACATATATAGAGAGGATAAAGCCATATTTGAGTTACATCTATTAGGTGGACTAATATCCAAGTTTTGGATATAGCATAAAATTGTAGTACATATTATTTACCGTTTTTCCATTTGGTCTGTCAATAGCACAATCATGTTAGTAATATATATACTTAGGATCAGGAGTACATTTTCTGGTGCAGATAATGGGATAGATCTAACAATTTAGGGGACATCCGGACAAAACCTCCAATTTATATGTCATATTGGTTGTTGTGTTTTGGGTCTTGGAAATAGTATATATCATCACTTGTAGTAGTTATACTTACCTTGTAGAATCGGAGGAGATACACATGCTTTTTGTAAGATGATATCCCTAATGCAGTTATTTGGAGTAGGCACATGAACATGCTTGTTTCAGATGCAATAAGAAGGAGAAGGTTTGAGACACAGTATGTTTGTGTATACGCATCTCCATGGCGAGGAATCACGGTAATCCTTCATCTCGGTATATACAGCTTGAAATGGAAGATCGCGTAACTTAAATTGTCCATTATCGGCTTCCGTCCTGTTTCTGTGCGCAAGGATCATGATCAACACTGGGATCTACATCTGCCTGTATATAAGTATCTAGTACTTTTTCCATCAGAATCGGGATATTTTGATAGGAAGGATTTGAAGACTACGCAGGTGGGCAACATTTAGCATGCTGATTTATATTCAAAATAAACTTCCTAGGGGGCTTATTGGTGCATAAGTCTTGTCGGGATGACTACTTTATTATGCACGTAAGACCATCACGGTTTATATGGAATTTACTTGTAGTCTGGTAATTTTGTATTTATATCATGTTCAATGTTTCTTTTATTGTTTTGCTTGTTTTAAATATTATTACTTTCAATGTGTGTTTACATGACATAGTTTCCATTTCCATTGATTTGTATTTCCGGGACACCTCAGGTGTCCACAATCATGGGAAGGGTATTTATAGCAACTGGAGGTTTAAGTAAGGTATGCTACGACTAAGGGGACGTGCCTGCCCTTGAAACGCGTCAGCTGGCCTTACTTTTGGAACATGAAATTGATTTGAGAGCAATTATGCTTGTAACATATACTGGATTTTTTTAAACAAATGTACGAATAAACGCTATGTTTTACTAAAAAGGGACATAAGGAGTGGAGCTGGAATTTTTTCACTTTTTTCTATGGACACTCCCCACAGCCGATGGGTTATTTTCTCGTGCAACCTCCGTCCTGGAACACCTGGTCACACAACCACCTTGTTTGATCATTTGAAGCAGTGCAAGTAAGTGGGCTGTATTTGTTCCTTCCCCAACACTTCCCATTTATAGTTGTAGAGATGTGTCTGCTGCTAGACCTCTGTGTGGCATTGACCTGGTCTCTAATCTGAGCTGCTGGTAACCTGCGATTTCTGAGGCTGGTGACTCGGATGAACTTATCCTCCGCAGCAGAGGTGACTCTTGGTCTTCCTTTCCTGGGGCGGTCCTCATGTCAGCCAGTTTCTTTGTAGCACTTGATGGTTTTGGCAACTGCACTTGGGGACACTTTCAAAGTTTTCCCAATTTTTCAGACTGACTGACCTTCATTTCTTAAAGTAATGATGGCCACTCGTTTTTCTTTACTTAGCTGCTTTTTTTTTTTTGCCATAATACAAATTCTAAGAGTCTATTCAGTAGGACTATCAGCTGTGTATCCACCTGAC